>NC_139022.1:167564337-168115982 GCF_964662115.1 Mustela nivalis
GGAAAGTGATTAATCTCTTCATTTCTACATGTTTTGATCATCCTCTTAACCATCATTTTTAAAATGGTTAAATTTTATCGGTAGGGAATTTTCCAACTTACACAATGGTACCAAGCATTGTTTACTGTTTAATGAACTTTAATTTACCTTTTGCTCAGCTTCAACAATTATCAACAGGTCATAAATCTCATTTTGTTTACCTGTGTCTGTCTACTTCTGCGCCATCCCTGGACAGGCAAACGTGCGTGTGTGGGCGCGTGCGCACACACACACACACACATACACACACACACACTTTCTTCCTGAGTACTTGAAGAAACACCAAACATTTTGTCATTTTCCTCATACAGTACTTTATAGGTATTTAAACAGTAAGGCTTATTTAAAAAAGAACCACCTGAGTATGGTCATACTCCACTATAACAACATCCTAAATATCCCAATACCCAAACCGTATTCAAATTTCCCCAACTGTCTCAAAGTCATTCTCTTACAGTGGCCTATTCAAATACTAAGAAACAATAAAGTCCATAAACTGCACGATCACCATCTTTCCTAAGGGTTTAGTCTGCATAATCCCATCTCCTCACTCAGGTCTTTGCATTTCTTAGAAAAATCAAATGACTGATCCTTTACGCTCCATATTCTAGAATTGCACAATTGTTTCTCTGTGATGTTTTTAACTTGTTCCTGTCTCTATACTTCCTATAAACTGGTAAATCCACCCAAGACTTGATTCAATTAAAGTTCAATTTTTTTTTTTAGGCTGTAATATTCCTTACTCTGTGAACTTCCCATGGGATCACAGCATGAACTCAGGATGCCCAGTGGTCTCCTGGTCAGTAATGCCCATCCTCAGTCCAGATGACGTCAGCACACTCCGTCCTCCACCAGCCTGTGTCCAACTGTTCACTGGTGGCTTAGCATTTACCAGCTACCATTGCCAGTGTTTCATTAAGGCTTAAAATGGCAATTTTCTTACTTTCATTCCTCCTGCATTAGTGAGACGCAATTCTTCTATACAGAAGGATGTCCTCTCATCAATTACTTGGCTGCCCTGAAATACAGTGTGTACAAGAAAGGCTGGACAAATTCTTGATTCTTTCCGTGTATTTATCCATTAGCAGAGTAATGAACCAGGGCCCTCATAGCCTCCAATGGCAATGAGTAAGTCTTTTAGAAAGTATCATTATGAACTCATGAATTTCTATGTATTTAATATTTTTTTTTTCAGCATAACAGTATTCATTGTTTTTGCACCACACCCAGTGCTCCATGCAATCCATGCCCTCTATAATACCCACCACCTGGTTCCCCCAACCGCCCACCCCCCACCCCTTCAAAACCCTCAGATTGTTTTTCAGGGTCCATAGTCTCTGTATTTAGTATTTTAATTGAACATGATTTTTCTTTTTGATAGTCAGAGGGGGTCATTCTGG
This sequence comes from Mustela nivalis, assembly GCF_964662115.1. Taxonomy (NCBI): domain Eukaryota; kingdom Metazoa; phylum Chordata; class Mammalia; order Carnivora; family Mustelidae; genus Mustela; species Mustela nivalis. The sequence continues at coordinate 167,565,777 of NC_139022.1, forward strand.
TTCATGGGATCCCGTTGAAGTTAGCTTTCTTTTGACGTGGCCCATTTGGTTTTTGATAGTTTCTTGCTTTTCTGCATTTCAAGATGTCCCAGGCTTATTTTGTACATTTCAGATTCCATATAGATCCCAAAAGGTGATTTACTGGGACGAGAGGAGTTAACTACTTTTTAAAAATATTTATTTATTTTAGAGAGAGAGAGAGAAAGAGAAAGACGAGAAGGAGGGGCGGAAGGAGAGAGAATCTGCAGACTCCAGGCAGAGCGCAGAGCCTGACATAGAGCTTGGTCTCAGGACCCTGAGATGACGACCTGAGCCAAAACCAAGAGATGGCTACTCAACTGACTACACCACCAAGGCACCCCAGGAGTTCACTATTTTGAAGGTGTTTTGACATAGTGGGAAGAGTACGGGCTTTGGAGCTGGGTAGGTCAAGGTTAGAGTCCTAGCTCCATTGCTTACTAGTTCTGGACTCTTATAAAGGCTTTATCTCACAAAATGAGGATAAGAGAGCCTCTGTAAGGAGGCAGTTACAATAATCTAGGAAATTATTTTGTCATAATGTTAAGTGGAAAAGGCAGGATTCACACTTCTATACACAATGCAGAGAGAAACCACTGGGATCAGGTATGCTAATGTGGAATGGTGGTATCTTTTGATGGTGGGACTCCAGGTCAAGAGTCGCTTCTTTATGCCTCATCCTATACTTTCCCACATAACCTAGAATGGGAAGAAATAAGATAACTTTATTCAAAGAAAAATAAGCTTCTACCGCAAATCCTATAGTCTTGATTAAAATTCATCTGGGATGTGATTCATTGCATACTCTTTTTATATCTCTCACGGTCAATTTAATCTACTTGTCCTTTAACAGAATTTAATGCAAATTGTATAATAAAGAAAAATATTGATGTAACTCTACTCTGCCATCTGCTTCCTTTCTCTATGCCATGTCGTATTGATTTCAATAGACCGGGTCAAAGCTGAGTGTTTCCTGCTTTCAAGGATGACCTCTGAAGGCCTCACACTATTTTGCCTTCTTGCTCCCAGGGGAGAGCCTCTAATTTCTGGATTGGCAGCTGAAGGCAGAGCAGTAAAAACAGGAAGTAAACGCAAATCTCCATTTGACATGCTTATAAATCAATTTTTCTCAGACAGAATGGTTGGTATGGGCACTCACTGAAAATAGTCTTATTGATCAGAAACCTAAACCAGTCGGTTTTTTGTTCACCTGAGGATTCAGACTGATTCAGGTTGACTTGTAAAACATGAATCCATCTGTAATCCTTTAAAACTATGACAAATAATAACAACTTCTGTGGAAGGTATCTGCAGAGGTTTCCAATCTAGGATTCAATCTGATTTTCAGGAATGAGATTTTGATGTTGGAGTCAAGGGTCCTAATTTCCTCTTCTAAAATGTGCAGTGACATTTTATAGACATTTGGGGGTCTAAGGGAGGGTGATAATCACAGATAACATTTTTCTTCCTCTTTTTCTTCTATTTAAATATATCTTATTGCAAAGTTTAGGTTTGAAAGAGTGGAGGCTATGTCCTCCATTGTGGAAACTCAACAAGGGTGGCCTGCCTGATCAATTCTGAACAATGAATTTCCTCTGGTACATCTTCAGGTGGCTGTGTAAAAAGCAACACATAAAATAAAGTCCTGGTAATTGCAGACAACTGGTAATGTTTTGTTTTGTTTTGTTTTGTTTTGTTTGTTTTTTCCCCTTTCCTTTCTTCTTTCTCCCCAGTGATGAACAGATCTGGCTGCTGATTTATAGATGAGCTGAACCCAAGCGTTTATCATCAGGACTCTTGTCCCTAAAAGGGCTGCTTCATTCAACAGCACATCTTTAATGAACATTGTTCCTGGTGTGGGTTCTCTGTAGCATGACAGTGCTACTACAGCCTCACTGCTGGACCATATATACACATCCCAGTAAATAAGAGATTAGCAGAGGACGTTTCCAGTGTAATGTGTGATATGTGATGACAGGGAGCTGTCCCTGTGGACAGTGTATCAGTCAGGGTTTTCCAGAGGAACACCACCAACAGCATCTCTCTCTCTCTCTCTCTCTCTCTCTCTCTCATTTTAAGGAATTAGCCCATGCAGTTGTGGGCAGCTGGGGACAGGTAAGCTGGAGACCTATGGAAGAGTCTCTAATCTGAAGGCAGTTCTGAGGCAGAGTTTCCTCTTCCTTGGGACATCTCAATCTTTGTCTCTTAAGGCCTTCAACTGATTGAGTGAGCCTCACCTAACTCATTCCCGTGACACAAACTCAAGATTCAAAAGGGTATATAGTGAAAGTAAATACTCTCCTCACTCTGGACTTTGAGCCACCTTAAGTCCTTCCCCAGAGGCAGTACCTATACCCAGACTCTTGATTTCCTTGTAGAGATGGTCTACGTGTATGTGAGCAAATGAGTGTAGATGTTTTTTAAAACTATACCAATAATAGCTCATTGCTTTCTTTCAGGTAAAAGAGAGATTTGAAATCAGTTGAATTAAGTTGAAGCTGCCTTATGTTTGGCCGTAGAATATTCTGTTGTACAAATATACCATAATTTACTTAGTCCCTCATCTAGATTGTTTCCAGTCCTAGGTAGTGAAGACTCCGGGTATAAATATCCGTGTACACACATTTCCCCTGCCTTTCTTTCTTTTAAAGGGTTTTTATTTACTTATTTATTTGTTTATTTATGTATTTATTGAGAAAGTGTGAGTGAGTGGGGGGAGGGGCAGCGGGAGAGAGAGAATCTCAAGCCAACTCTGTGCTGAGCAAGAAGCCCAATGTAGGGCTCAATCTCACGACCCTAAGATTGTGAGCCAAAATCAAGAGTCAGAAGCTTAACCGGCTGAGCCCCCCAGGCTCAGCCCCCCTCCCAGCTTTCTTTAAGAAAAATTCCTAGAGATAGAATTACTAGGTCAAGGGCATGTGTATTTGGAATATTGACATATTAGCAAATTATCCTTTTTCTGGTTAACATGCCAGTTAACCTACAACTGGTCATTTTCAGCTCCAACTTACAAATGTATCATCACGGTATCACGGGAGATGTTTTCATATCACACGTGTGGTACCAAGGTATTACATTGGCTGATCCATTCTCTCCTTTTCTCTCATTTCCCTGTGGCCAAGGCTGTGGTTTGAAGAAAGGGAACCAAGTAAAGTCTACTCACCAATGAAGACGGCCAGCCCAGAGCCTCATCTAGTAAGTGATATCATCTAATAAGCCTCATCTAGTAAGTGATATTTGCAGTACCAGAGTACTGGTCTCCTCTTGGTGACTTGCCCAAGGTCACATGGTTCTTCGGTGTCAGGAGCACCCCTTGAACTGTCATTCGAGTTTTTGTTCATCTCCTCACTTGCTGCAACCCTCAGGGGCAGACATTTGTGACCGTGTCTGAGGTAATTCATCTACATAGTTGACTTTTGAGTTGAGTCCTGTGCATTGTTTTGCACCGTGCCTGGTACCTAGTGAGCTCTCAAGGAATATTCTGGTGCTTTCGGAGGTGTGGCACAGGTGGCTGGTGGTGGTGGAGAACCACAGGGACTTGGAGGAGTTGGGAATCCCTGGGACTGGACCAGAGACGACTCAAGAGACCAACCCCTCCCAAACGCCCCTCCCCCAAACCCCCTCCCTGGGTCCTTCCGGCGTGGAATCCAGGCAGTTCCAGCTTGGTAGCTGCCTTGGAGTCCTGGGGGCAGATGAGCGTTTCTCTTAATTGAGCAAGAGCTAATGAGAGCTGTATTTCTTTGAATCTGCCCATTGAATGAGAACAAACACTAATTACCGCTGGGCTGGAAAGGCAAGATACAATTTACCCAATGAGACTGGCATCTTCCCCCAACCGTTAGGAAACTGTGCAGAGGACCCCAGGCTCTCCAGGGGTGCTCGGCCGTCTCTGGCTGCCGTGGTAAATAGAGTGAAGGCCCCATAAACCAGGAGCCGCGGGGGGAAACAATTAAACGGGGAGCTGCCCCTGCAGCCTAGCTCCCGCAGCTGCTGGGGTCGCAGCTTTCAAGGCTCAGCGACTCACAGGACGACAGGGGAATGATAATGTGCTGCTTCTCTCTGCGGGCACAAAGCCGGCCGTGGTGGGGGAGCTAGTCTCTCCGGGGTGGGGTGGGATGGGCGCCATGGCACCTGTTACCCCGGGAGGGGCGGGGCTGGCTCTGGCTCCGCCCAGCGGCCCCACTGCCCCCCCCCTTCTGGGGGGAGCTGATGGAGGCAATTAAGCCCATTGCACACCTGGAGGGAAATCTCGGCTGGGGGCGGGGGTGGCGGGGAAGCAACAGGTGCTAGCTTCTCTTTCATAATAAATGCAAACTTCTATTTCACACGTTACAGCCCGGTTCCACCAAATGCCCACTTTTCCTACTCTAGTTTGGGAGCCCAGAGAGAATTCTGCATCTTCGGGGCTCCGCAAAGTTGGTGGTTATCCTGAATGTGTGTTTCTGAGATGCTGAAGTCAGCTCGGCTTATAATAAAAGAGTAAGCGCCTTCATTTTATGCTGTAAAGTTGGCGGTACCTGAGGATTTTGGCATTGGTCCATCATGAAAGACAAGACTGGGGAAGGTCTATGTAAGGGCCTACTTAGCCAAAGTGACTCCATCTTGGTTAAAAAGCCATTTTGTTGTTTGTGCAGTAAAACTTAAACTGACCCCCTGCCCCCCAGGAAATTCACTTAGAAGCAAGTCTGGGAAACCAGTAAAATATGGTCGGCCTGTTCCTAATAACAGAGCCCAGAGTACAAGGCCAGGTTGACCAGTTCCTGATGACAGAGCCCAGAATACAAGGACGAGTCAGGCCAGGTGGAGACATCCGATCAGTAAGAAGCACACATACTGTCTCCCTAACCACCAAGGAATGTAAACCCCGAGTTTTGGGTGCCAAACTTGAGTGCCGATTCTAACCAGAGTAATAGGTTAGGTCAAACAGCTACTATAGGGTAAATTGTAATTCAATTGGCCACCTGCGTGTGGCCTAACATGACTATGCAATGTTACAATCTCAGTGGCCACCTATGTGTGGCCAGGCTTTTGCTCTATAAAAGTTAGTCTGTGAGGCTGGGAGAGGTTGCTCTCTTCGGAGGCGGCCCTGGCCGGTCAGCGGACTTCTAATGCTTGGCATAAAATAAAGCTTTACATAACTTTGACCTTGCTCCTTTGATAACGGACGTAACAGTCTAGGCGTTAAGGTTAACAGGTGTGTGGGGACCCACAAAGCGGAGGGTGCCCCCGCGGTCCATCTCCCCCACCCCACCCCCGGCCCCATGACAAATCCAAACCGAGGTCAGCCCGCACTCAAGAAGCGCCTGTGGAGGAACCTAACCCTCCCCGCCAGTCGTCCAGCTCCCGCTGCGGGAGCTGTCCCCGCCCTGGGCAGGAGGACCCGCCAGCGGTGCCCGGAAACCGCAGACCTCCTGCCCATCGCTCTGTTCCCTCTCCTAATGCCCTAGACGCCCGCTCTTGCCCCAGATCCTCTGCGAACGGTGCTCCCCTGCCGGGCACCTGCTCGAGGCTGCGCGTGTGGCCCAGGCGTGTGTGGGCGTGGGCGCCTCCTCGGCTCCCGCTGGCCGCTCTGCAGTCCCTGTCAGGGGGACACTGCGGTCCCTGGTCCCAGGCTTCTGTCGGACCCCGCTCTGCTTCCCTTCTCTGGGTTTCCGGGAGGGCACGGCCCGTTGTCCTGAGACCTATAGCCCTCAGAAACATGGTTGCGTGAGCAGCCGCCGGTAGCCACTGCATGTTTCTCTGTGGTGAAGAGTTTGATTATCCCAGTTAGAATCTGGGTGCCACCTGTTCCTGTGTGTCTTTGGGGGAACTACTTACCCTCTCTGTGACCTGGTTTCTGCATCTCAGCTCTATGCATCATAAGGGTACCTGCCTCACAGGATTGTTGTGAAAGTTAAAAGGGACCAAGTAAGGTCATTAGAATGGTGACCCTTGGGTAAGGAGCTCTCCAGCCCCTGAACATGGCGACCTTATCTGTCTCTCCTGGGGCTCACTTGCTGTCTGGCTGGGACAGCAGCAGGGTTGGGGGGGGCACTGCCATGTTGCCCTTTATTTCTTGCCTTTTCAAAAGCTATTTCGCTCTGTCTGGTACCAAAAAATGTAAAAGTTCCCAAGTATATCAACAGAGGAATTGGATGCCCACTGGGGTCCTTGCTCTGTGAACGGCAGGTGTGAACCCAATCTGGCCTCACTAGGCCCCTGGGAGCAACCCCTGGATTGTTCGCGAGTCCTCTGGAGGCCTATTGTTTGCACTCTGGTGGCCCTTCCGGGCCTGCTCGTCTGTCTTGTCACCTAAAGCCCAGTTGGTGTAGCTCATCTGCCAGGGTCCCCTAAATGACTCCCGAGCTTCGGGCAAAGACAGGCACTTACAACCATTCTTATCCCCAAGTTAGTTTTTTGCCGGACATTGTCAGACCCAGCCCGTTAGTGGTGGGCTGTGCCTCCTAAAGGCTTTCCCTTCCACAGGAAGTGCACACCAGCTTCGAGGGGCTGCCCTCCGGCTTGGGCGCTGGGGCCACCCTCTCTAGGACAGGGCCTCCTCCCAACTTCCCTCTTGTCGCAGAGAACTGTGGGAAAATGTGTTCTCTCCAAGCTCCCCGCTGAGCCTTCGCGGCTCCCCCACCCGGCTCAGCTGGGGCCTTTTCCAGTCCTTCTGGGGTCGGTAGGGAAGATGGATGCGATTTATTTGTCATTATAAATGATGTGGGAAACAAAGGCAAAAGAAAAATTAAATTTCCTCACTGCCTCCAGCCCACTGACAAGTCCTTAAAATAGGCAGAGTGACCTTCCCCAGGGAGCTCAGCGGCCTTGATGATGACACTTTGCTAAGAGCAGAAGGCGATCTTAGTCGGCCCCCAGGATCCCGTGAGTCTACTTTAAACATATAGAAATTCCTTTGGAAACTTCCTTTATCTCTGACTCCCAAGATACATGTTGGGAATCATCCCCAAGCATGTGACCCACTGATATGCATCTGAAGGGTCTCATGACTAAGGTTTTATTAGACGGTAATAAATGACCTTTTTCCAACAATAGCTAGACCCCCTAAAGGTCCTGGAAACCTTGTTTCCAAATTCCTCAGACTTACACTATCCCCAACCCTTTCCCAACATGAAAGTATGGGCCACTCTTCATGACCCCAGTGCACATCTTTCTGCCCACGGGTCCTGTCCCCGTGCTTTAGTAAAACCATCTTTCTGCACTGAAGACATCTCTAGAATTCTTTCTTGGCTGTCATCTCCGAACCCCAACATCAATAAATATCATTATTTTTGCATGATATCAATTATAATTTACCTTTTTATTAAGCAAGTATGATTCTTATTCCCTCCTTTTTCATCTCCAAATGACTATTTTAACTCCTCTTTCATCTTTCCCTTTGACTTATAATTGCTTGCCTTTGCCTTTTTAAAACCAGCTTTATTGAGTTACAATTGATAAGGAATTGCACATATTTAATGAGGACAATTTGATGAGCTTGGACACACGCAAGCACCCTTGATACACCATCGGCATAATCAGGGTAACAGACACAGCTGACACCTCCCAGAGTTTCCCGGGTGCGCCCTCCCCCAACACACAACTTTTGTTTGAGGTAAGAAAATTAAATTTTTTTATTATGAGGCTCCCTCTCCTTTTACATAAAATTTTTTTTGAGCATTCATTTGCTAATATTGGCAATTTTTGTATTAGAAAAGATAAACAGGTATTTACAAATGTTGGTTTTTTTTTTTTTTTTAAGATTTTGTTTTAGTTATTTGACAGACAGAGATCACAGATCACAAGTAGGCAGAGAGAGAGGAGGAAGCAGGCTCCCTGCTGAGCGGAGAGCCCGATGTGGGGCTCTATCCCAGGACCCTGAGATCATGACCTGAGCCGAAGGCAGAGGCTTAACCCACTGAGCCACCCAGGCACCCCTAAATGCTGGGATTTTTTTGAGCACAAATCTACTTGAATCAGGCAGCACCCAAAGAGAAGTCAGGAGCACCTCATCCAGGGAGCAGGGAGAAATCTTTATAGAGAAAAGGTGGCAGCTCAATAAGGAAATTACTGATTGGCCACAGCTGAAACCCTGGCGGGCTGCTGGGACTACAGTCTTTGGGTTTGGATTCCGGAACCCCGAGGCACTTCCAGGCTTGCCATTTGGTTTGCTTAGGGAGGGCACCGTAGCACGACAGCCCATTGGACCAAGGGCCTCCTGGTTTCATTAATGCAACAGTTGTCAGTTGCATGAGACTCCAATACAAATGACCAATAATTTCATGATCTACACTTCTTTGAAACAATGAAAATACAGGGGCTTCTGGATGCTCAAGCCTCTGCCTTTGGCTCAGGTCATGATCCCAGGGTCCTGGGATAGAGCCCCGCATCGGGCTATCTGCTCAGCGGGGAGCCTGCTTCCTCCTCTTTCTACCTGCCTCTTTACCTACTTGTGACCTCTCTCTGTCAAATAAATAAAATACTTAAAAAGAAAAAGTTCACAGGGCGCCTGGGTGGCGCAGTCAGGCAAGCTTCCTACTCTTGGTTTCCGCTCCAGCTGTGATGGGGTGGGGAGATCCCTGGCTGGGGCTCCATGGTGGCTACAGGGGGTTTGAACTTCTCCCTCGCTCCCTCCGCCCCTCCCCCCACTGGCGTTCAGGTGCTCCTTCTCTGGGGGTGGGGGTAGTTCTTATTAGCAGAGCACAATGTTCACTTTAAGGGGGCGAATCCCACAGTTTGGGAACAACGATTTGGAGGTGAAAACCCCATTCCCTACCTATTTTTCAGTTTCTCTCTTTCAGTCTTTCCACCTCTCTCTCTCTCTCTCTCTCTCTCTCTCTCTCACACACACACACACACACACACACACACACACACGACTGTTTTTTCCCCCCACCAGAACCCCGGGGTATATAGCGTAGGGATAAAAACATTTGGGAGGGCCCCTCTCACTGGCAACAGACTCCCGCAGAATCCACGTGGTCGCCCTGAACCCTACTTTCTTCATCTTTAAAATGAAGAAATTCAACTTCTTCTCTGGTCACTTCCTTCTATCTCACAACCCCTGGATCCGGAGGAGCCCCGATTTATTGTGGCGATTAACCCAACAAAGGCGAGTACTTATTTGCATACAAATAGAATGCTAATCACAAAATGCAGAGAAAGCTCATCAGAATCAAGATGGGCTGTCAGGACTCCGGCCTTCTGGAGGCGTCCAGACGGGCAAGCCAGGGGAAGAGAAATTAAATTTAGCTCCCGCCGTTGGGCGCTCTTGGTTATCGGCGGCCACAGGCTTTCTGAATGGCGTCTGGCTCTCAAGTGCTCAGTGTTGGGGGGCCTTATCGCTGCCGTCCTGAAATTTGGAATCATTTTCTACCAGCGCAGACGGATTAGAAATAACAACTGGGCGTGATGGACAGTGGCTAAAAGTCGGCCATCCAGTGACCTTTAGTGCTTGCAGAGAAGGGTCTGGGCAGAGCCAAAGTCAGGAGGCTGAGGCAGTGACTCAGGACCACTGCCAGATTATCACAGTCACTTAATATGATAATTTTAAGGAATATTCCTTTGGCTTCCCTACCCCTGAGTTTTAGTGTTCATTTTGTAAACAGTTACCATTTGATGTCTTCTTATCTTGCAGTGTTGCGACAAGAATACAGTAGTGTCAGGGTTGTATGGCTGGTGGCAACAGCCAGTTGGAATGTTGTAAGTCCAATCCATATAAATGGTCAATTTTCAGGCAACCACTATTCGGTGTTCATTATGTGCTCCATACTGTGAATGGTGATAGCCAACATTAAGCACTTCCTGAGTGGCAGCATTGTTATAGGTGTTTTAAATAAATCAACTTATGGTTTAAGTGTTTTGAATATATCAATTTAGTTAATTCTTAGAACCTATAAGATAGGTATTTCATGACTGCCATTTAAGAGATTAGAAAATGAAGGTCAAGTAAGTTGCCCAAGGTCACAGCTAGGATGTGGCCAAGCTGAAGCTCCAACTCCCTCTAGAAACTGCCCACTTTTTTTTTTTTTTTAAGATTTGTTTATTATTTTAGAGCACAATGTGGGGCTTAATCTCATGACCTCAGGGTCATGAGCTGAAACCAAGAGTCAGACGCTTAAGTGACTGAGCCACCCAATTACCCCTAGAAATTGCCCGCTTAACTACGATGTTATAGACCCTTCAATCATCATCATGAACCTTATTTAGAAATAAATGTAAATCTCTTAGGTGACATTTATTTCATTAATTTGAGATAATATTATAATTTTTGAGGTGTATTTTAATTAGTATTATATAAGCACATTCCCACGTCTTTAAAATCCATTCCTGGATATAATTGAAGGATGCATATCATTATATTGAAAGGAATTACTGTAATTGTCTTGAACTATGATTTGACATGCGCAGATCTTGGAGGCGAGAGCACCATGAGGAGAGGAAGGTGGACTTGGGGGATTAGTGAAAAGAAGCCCAGAATCTTGGCATCCATGACCTGCTTGGACTGGCCCCATTACACATCGATTAGATGAGACATAAGCTTGCTTTGCCCAGTGTTCTCCCTTATAAAGTAGAAATAATGTCTCTTCTTACCAATGCGGGGGATGTTGTAAAGACAGGTGGCTATTGGAAAGTGATTTAAGTGCACTGAAAGAGAAGGCGTGCATAAATTCCAGAGGATCGCATGGAAAAATAGTCGGGGTGATGTTTATTACAACGCCTGGCACGTTCAGCTGTGACATCTGTTGTGGGAGGCTGGGAGTAGGAGGAAGTGAGAATCTTCTCTGGAGGTCCCAGATCAGAAGACAGGGCAAGCAGTCAGCCCTAATGAGGCAGGTGACTCGGGGCGGGGGGTGAGGGGTAGGACCATCATGAACTTGCTCTCTATTTACCATGAGCATCTGGATGGAGATTGATGATCTGGCCAAATCTTCCATCTGAATTGAGTCTGGTTCCATCACAACAAGTCATACATCTTTTTGGGTCAGGTAGTGGCACAACTTAAGCTATTTCCATCATATTCTGACCTGTTTGTCATCTGCAGTGAGAAGTATATGACCCCGAAACACCAGGAAAGGGGAACTGTAAATGGATTTCCTCCCCAGACCAATTAGGAAATAACCCCCAACAAAGAGTGTTATAATGTATCATTAATGACTCTCTTGCCATCTTCACGCTCCATAAATGACTATTGTCCCTGAGCAAGCACTGACCAAGTACCAAGCACTAGAAACCGGAGCTGGACTAGGTGAGATGAATACAGGACTCACCTGGGGCACAAAGTTTGATGGGGCATCAACAAACTCATTAATCAAGAGAAGTAATATTCATAGGTAATATTAAAAAAAAAAAAGAAAGAAACCCACACCCAATCAGCAAACTCCGTGCCTCCTTTTATTGTCAATAAAGCTTTAGCATCTGACTGATGCCTGTAAGTGCTTTTCATAATCAGTGCTCTGCTGTCTAGTCTATCACCATGCTTTAACTCCCCTTCTTAGCTGAGCTTGTCTTAAGGAACGAGCATAGACCAGTGCCTTAAAGAGCAGACATTTATTTCTCACAGGTCTGGAGGCTAGAAGTCCAAGATCAAAGTACCCGTATGGTCAGGGTCTTGCGAGGACTCTCTTTAGGTGGCTTCCCTCTTACACTGTCCTTACGAGAGAGAGAGAGAGAGAGAGAGAGAGAGAGAAAGATTAGGAACTCTGCCCTTTCTATCTCTTCTTCTGAGGACACTGATCCCATCACTGGGGGCTCACCCTCATGACCTCATCTACACCTCATCACCACCTAAATAAAGACCCCACCTCCCCAAAACCGTCAGGTAGGGGGTGGGGTTTCAACACATGAATTTGTGTCAGGGGGTATAAGGTATTTACTGTAATCCCTTTTCCCCTTCTCTGCCTCTTTTTCTATGTCTTGTGTGAAAACATGGGCACAGGAATGTGAAATTACATGCCCAAGTTCACACGGTAAATAAGTGATGCAACCAAGATTTGAACCCAGTACGCTGCCCCCAGAGCCTGCGCTTTTATCCTCTCTTCCTATACTGCCCCTAAAGCAAAACAATGATCTCTTCCCAAGAGAAGTCTTGCTCCAGCTACAGGCAGAGCAGAGTAATGATTTGGGGGACAGTAGAAATCTCCCCTTGTCTGGGTTTCCTGCATGCAGATCTAGAAGGCGCCCCCACTCCCCACAAAGCAAAAGTGTCTCGGGTTGTGTGAGGAGAGGATGGGGGCCACTTCTTGATTGTGACTTGATTAGTATCGCCTTAGGGTGACAGTGGTTAGGTGAACTGTCAGGCCCAGAAGTCATGGTAGAGAGGAGGTAGGTCTTGATGAGGTGTAAAGATTAGAGAAGAATCAGGGCACTGCAGACAGCCCCAAGCAGGTGCAGGAAAGCCCAGGGAGGGCGGGGCAGGGGAGCGTGGGAGAAGGGTGAGTGGGGTGCAGAGGGGCCCCTTCTCCTCTCCACAGAAGTAAGCTTAGCAGTTGGCAGGAGGAGCAAACGCTGCAGCGTCTTGCCTAACGTTCACTGGTGTGTCACGAACCCTTATGATTCCTAATTTCTGTTCGGCCTGCATTTGCTGGTGCTCTCTTTGTGACTAATCCCCGCTTCCTCTCGCTGCTGACACAGAACATGCCCAACGTTGTTAAATGGCGTTTGGAAAGGCCCATGCAGTCCAGAGGGCCTTGTCCAAGGTCACGCCACGATCCACAGCCAGGATTTGGACTCAAGCCCAGATTCTGACTTCTTAGCTCCTGCTTCAGCCATTGCGGGCTGACATTCCTTGTTAATTCTCCTTATCCACCAATGTGCGGGCTTCACAAGCTCCAAAGTGAAAATAATTTCTATAGTCGTTGGTGCCTTCATTCCCTTTGTTTGGTTCAACTACCCTCTATGGAAAGCCGGGCGACCGTCAGAGATCCGTCCGCACGCGCCGGGCTCTGCACCCTGCTAACCAGACGTTGAGCTGTGCGTCTCGACACACACCCATTTCTCCTCCTTTCTCTTTGGCCTTGCTGTGGACTGGATGTCTGTGTCCCTCCAAAGTTCACCGGTTGAAATCCTTAACCCTAAAGGGATGGTAGTAGGTAGAGAATTGGGGAGGTGATTGGGGAGTGAAGGTGGAGACCTCCTGAATGGGGTTCGTGCTTCTGTAAGAAGAGACACGAGAGACCTTGCTTCCTCTCTCTGTCCTCGGCCATGTGAGGACATAGCAAGAAGAGGGCCATCTGCAAAGAGAGAAGAGGCTTCTCATCAGAACCAGACATCAGGCACGCTGATCAGGGGCTTCCCAGCCTCCATACATGTGAGCAATAGATTGATGTTGCTTAAGCTACCAGTCTGCGGTATTTTTGTTAGAGCACCCTAGCTGAACAGGGCAGGCCTTTGAAGAATTTGTGGTTCCATGTGGTGTAGGCACTTAAGTATATAATGCCTTTCCAGGTTTCTCCTTGCGCCTAGAAAGATGTAAAATGCCTTCAGTGTCCTCAAATAATGACCAAAGGTGTTCACACCTGAGTATCTGGACTTTTGCCTCTGAGGTATGCCTAGGTATGGGAAGACAGTAATTTCCAAAGTAGTACTAGGAGGGATCATCCAAGGTTCAGGAGGGAAGAAGCCTTCTATCCTCCTCCTCCTCACCCAGTCCCGAGCCCTGGAAGGGAGAACACTGGCTGTTTATTCAAGGGCTGTGCTATCACTACCTCTGCCCCAGGGCTTCTTCCTTCCTGGTAGATCCCCCTTCTTGCCCTAGTATACACATGCCAGATGTGCTGCTAGATTCTCCTGAAGACTCCCTTGGAGCTAGTCCTGGCTCATGGAACCTAAGAAGAAAAGGATGTGACATGAATGTGTGTGTGTGTGTGTGAGCGGGGGGGGGGGGGGTAATCTTAAGAAAAGGTTGATTCCTGAGTAAAAGAGATTCGTGGAAGGAAACACCAGTGTTTTTTGCTGACTGCTATTATGACTGTATCTGATGCCTGGATCAGTGGCGGCCGTCTCGCAGCCCCGAGGGTAAACATTGCGACATTGTGAGTGCGGAGTGAGAAGATGGGAGAGTGTTGGATGCTACCGCTCAGTTATTGCCCCAAGTGCGGAGTCACCCTTTTTCTAGTCTTTCTACTTTTTAAAAAATTTATTAATTTTTTTGAGAAAGAGAGAGAGCTCACATGTGTGTAGGGGGGAGGGGCAGGGGGGAGAGAGAGGGAGAGAGACTCAAGCAGATGCCACGCTGGGCGCGGAGCCTGACGCACGGCACGATTTCAAGACCCTGAGAACTTGGGGGCGCCTGGGTGGCTCAGTTGGTTAAGCAGCTGCCTTCGGCACAGGTCATGATCCCAGTGTCCTGGGATCGAGTCTCACATCGGGCTCCTTGCTCTGCAGGGAGCCTGCTTCTCCCTCTGACTCTGCCTGCCACTCTGCCGGCCTGTGCTCGCTCTCGCTCTCTCTCTGACAAACAAATAATAAAAACCTTAAAAAAAAAAAAGACCCTGAGAATTTGACCCGAGCCGCAACCAAGAGTCAGACACTCAACCAACTGTGACCCCAGGTGCCCCTGAGTTACTTCTAACTGAAGACTTGGGGTCTGCTGCTGAAAAGCTCCTACCACACTCTTGCCCCTGGCACACTCGTGCTTCTTGGAGCTGTGCGTAAGGCAGCTCCCCCCTCACAAACATGACATCGTTTCCAGGCTCATTTCTTTAGGCACCAGTCTTAGGAACTGCGTATGTATAGACACACACACACACACACACACACACACATGCGTGTACACACACACATACACAAACTTACAATGATGCCTTGACTCACTTCCTGTCCATTCAGTGTGTGTGTGTGTGTGTGAGAGAGAGAGAGAGAGAGAGAGAGAGAGAGATGTATTTTAAAGGCCCAGGGAATACTGCTGAAAGGAAAAAAGTACACAAATGTAAAGTGACAGCGACGACAGGCGCTGAGTCACAGACGGTCTGGGTAATGAATGAGCTGGTCCTCAGCTCTGTGGGCGGTGGCAGGTCGTCTCTACTCAAGGATTGCTCATGCTTTTCCTGAGACTCCTGCCAAGGAGGCATTTGTATCCTGTTGACTCAGCACTAGCAGGAAGATTCAAGACCGGCTGGATTTGCTTCTTAGGCTCAAGAGGCCTTAGCAGTGGGCTCTCGTGAGGGACAGGAGGCGTTTAGGCTGGGGTCAGGAAAGGGAAAGGGCTGCTCTGAATTTATGTGGCTAATGGGAAGTATTATGCTCTTTGGGGCCAAGGGGCAAAGCGGGACAGGAGCCATGCCTTTCCAGAGTGAGAGCCAAGCATGGGACCAAGCGTGGGGCCACTAGCCAAGCTTGAACCAAAGTTAGGAAAGCAGATCTCCAAGGTCCAAGGGAAACAATATGTAAGAGACTAGACTTGGTTTGGCTTGGCTACCGAGAAGTGGGGCTTGGAAGAATTAGAATCAAAGGGTGGGAGCCGGTGTGAGGCCGTGCTGTGGGAGGAGAAGGACTCAGTCCACTGGAGGCGGAGGAAAACCACACAGCAGGGTTTCTAGAACATTACTCGTCACTTAAAGCCATGGCCCCGGAGAGCAGGGCTCTCGGTCAGGGCTCCTCACAGGGAAACAGAACTTGGACGAGGAGAGTACGTGTCCCCGTGGTATGAGGTATGTGCTGATGTCTCTATTTTACACCCGAGAGAACCTGAGGTACAGAGGGGATCTGCCCAAGGTCACGGCTTCAGGAAGGATTAGAACTGGGACACGGGCCCAGGTTTTTCTTGTCTGTTACTGACTGTGGCAGCGTGACTTCAAGGAAGGAGGAATGTGCCGTTTGATGTGGAATTGAGAAGCCTCTGTCCTTCGGTTCGAGAAGGAGGAGGCAAACCCACTGTGGCTGGCGTTCTTTCTAGAGTTTACCAGCCAACAGGAAAGACTATGTTCCTCCTGGTGTCTGCAGTAGATATTTTGGGCAGCCATGCATTAGGCCTTAAATTAAAATAGCAATTAAAATATTATGCAAAGCGTTCCTTTATTTATAACATACTAATTTATTGTAAAGCAGTTTACTTTCTTCTTTGTTGAGTTTAATGAGTTTCTTTCAGAAGCACCGTAAAAAGCAGGCTCGCAGAGAGGAGGCTGTGTTGCTTTTTAAATAAGCAATGTAGCTGTCACCAGATGTTATGAAGATTGATTACTGATGCATTTTAATGCAGATAATTTATTAGATAATAGCGTTTCTCCCCCTCTAAATTTCCAGTAGGAGGAAATCACTGAGTTTTTCCATTGTAAATTAAAGGCTTTCTACAGTTGGTTTTTCAGTAAGTCTTAAAATGGATGATCAAATTCAATTATGTAACAAACACACTTAGGAGGAAGCCCACTGCGGATGCTTCTCCCTCATACTTTTATGTCTGGATCCCAGCAACAGTCTTGAGAACAAGGACCAAGCATGACCCATACGTACCCTAACCAGTATGCGGAGTAGAGCAGTATTCGCATACAAGAAGTGCTCCATAAATGTTTGCTTGGATCAATGAATGTCATATGCTGTTTTTTTTTTTTAAGGTTTTATTTATTTATTTGAGAGAGAGAGAGCGTGCATGCACACAAGCGCGGTGGCGGGGGAGGGGGTGGCGGAAGGGAGGAGCAGAGGGAGAAGGAGAAGCAACGGGATAGGGAGAAGCAGGAGAAGCAGATTCCTCGCCGAGCAGGGATCCCGACTTGGGGGCTCAGTCCCAGCGCCCTGAGATCATGACCTGAGCTGGGGGGCAGACACTTAACCAACTGAGCCAGCCAGGGGTCCCTCATCTGCTGCTGTTTCACTGGAAACACTAAGTGAAAGATTTCCCCTGCTGAGTCCACACGTCGTAAGCTTGTTTACCAGCGACAGACTGCTGTACAGGCTTCATACTTCGCGTCTCTGCTCTCTTCCAGGGCCCAGGAAGAGGGCAAGGTGCTCAATCAAACTTGGACTCCAGTCTCTGTGCTCAGCAGGTGTGGCCGACTCCTGGGCCTGCTTGGGTTAAGAATGAATATGCCCAGCTGTGTCCTGTTGTCCTTACTGAAGGTAGCTTGAAACAGTTCTCTCCTAGCGATACTGAGGGCTCAGCTCTTGGTTTAGCTTCAGTGAGGCAGCCGGTGGAAAATTTCAGGGTGGCCAAGAGCTCTAAGATGACCCAGGTGGCGCTCCCACAGCAACTCTTCTTAAACTCTTCTATCTGATGGAAAAGAAATGTAAGTTTAAGAGGAATTGTCTCTGGGAGAGACGGGGACACAGAGCCCAATGCGACTTGTGGAAAGAAAAACATTTCCTTGAAGTCTCTTGTTTTAATCTCAAAACTACATGCAAGTTTGCACTGTAAACCATAATGGGCCTATTTGTTATAATAGAGTCTTGAAAAAGTAAGCAAAGCAGGAGCTTCCTGAGCATCTTTGGTTAAAATTGAATTGAGTGTGATTTCTGGAAAAGTAGCCCGAGTTGAAAAGAGCGGACATTGAATATCGGATTTGGAACCCATTAACGTCCTTCTCCGACTTGGTTTACAGGATTTTGAAAACCGAGACTCACATAAAATTGACATGTGCGTCTTCTGCTCACCACGCTACATCTGGGGAATCACCAGCGACCGATGCCTGGACCGCAGGTATGCAGCTGGCATTGATGTCGCATTTTCCACCATAGTTTGTCCAAGCTTGGGTAAGTGTCCCTTGCTGAAAGGGTTAAGCCACTTGTGTTGTCTGAAGGTTGATTTTCTATGTTAACTTGCCTAGGCCATGGGATCCAGATGTTTCTTCAAATGTTAGTCTAGATATTTCTGGGAAGTTTTTGGTTTTTTTTTTTTGAAGAGATTAACATTTAAATTGGTGGACTCCATGATGCTAGTGGCAATGGATGGGTCTCAAGCAATTAGCTGAAGACACTGTTCCTGGGGGAATAGGGAATTCTAGTGGCAGACTGCCCTCAGAAGCAAACTGTAACTCCTCCCCAGGTCTCCAGCCTGCCTGCCTACCCCCTAGATTTTGGATATGTGAGCCTCCACTGCTGAGTGAGTGAATTTCTCAAAAATCTCTCTCTCTTTTTCTCTCTCTCCGCCTGCCCACCAACACACACACACACACACACACACGCACGCACGCATGCCATCCTCTGGGTTTTGTTTCTCTGGAGAACTCTGACTCACACCAGTCATGTGGCGGGCTGAAAGGATAACTGATTCATTGATCATCAAGAAAAGAGTCATCAAGGAATTTTTTTCAGAGAGGAAAAATGACTGACAATGCTATTCCTCATTAAAGCTGGAATGTTCAACACACGTCCCTGAACCAAGTCACACAAGTTCTGCCCCCTCAGTCATTACGGACTTCTTGTCCAGCTTGCAGACTCCATCTTCATCACAGCTTTGCCTTGGATTAGATGTTTGAGAGACGTCTTTCCAGACGACCTACTAAGAAAGCCAACGAAGACACACAGTTAATTTAACGAATCCAGTTTTTTACCTTTTGTAAAGATTCCCTTTGTTTTCACCTCAAGAGGAAAAGCTATCTGTTCACCACTGGCTTCCTAAATTCCGATCTACACTGCCTAGTGTGACGACCATCTGGGTTTGCCTGGGTCCGAGGTTGTCTGGAGTCTGGGATTTTTAGTACTGGAACCTGGAGTGCCTCATGCAAACTGAGACTTAATCCAGTTTATATCTCTTTGTAATAGACCATGTTCTCAAAACCCTTTCTTTTTCATGACACATCAGTCTGAAATAAAGAATCTCCAAGTCAACAATATTTGCCCTGTTTTGGCCGCTCCACTGAAAGCAGAAGAAAACGGATGAGGCAGGCAGCCCCTTAAGGGGCACTAACTGCTGGCCTTCAGGATGCACGAGGGCACGCCCACATTTTCACTGCTCGGGTGAGTCTCCGGCTCTCATATCCCATTACTTTGTTTTTCTAGTTGACAAAGCATTAGTGATGATTCACTTTTTCCTGTGACTCTGTAAAAAGAAGTATCAAGAACTAAGTTTTTCTCAAGTGACTTTAGTGAGCTCTTGCACACTCAGAAATCAGACAGATCCTGCATCCAAGTGGGTCAGCACAGGCACATCTGCATAATTCATTCTCTCCCTAAGATGTCTCCCAAGACAATAATCACCTCACCCAGGCCCCTGGTAATGCACAAGAACCAAAGGACTAAAGCCCTCTCAGCATACTACCACGTTTTGATCCAGCCTCGTGAAAAACACAATGTATTTCCAATATGGAAAACTGAGATTCTTCCCGTTTTGTTTGCCTATGATGTCACAGTACATTTGGAGGACAACATTTCAAAGGTTTCCTCAAATTGCTGGTAAAATCAGTGTCCCTGGAAATGTGTGACGGACTTAAGGAGGTTGGGGAAGCATTTAGGGGAGTCCTCAAGGACAATGGCCTTTGCTCTCTGTCCTGTTATCGTCAAGGTTAGGGATGGGATGAACCAGAACATTTTTTGAACTGAGATTCAGAAATGACTGTATTTGTGGCTAAGATTTATGAAGCGGGCCAGTGTGGTACTTTAGTGGGTCCAGTTAATTAAAGGGGTAAAGGCTAGAGAGACAACAGAAGATTAACACTACTGGCGGTTGGTCTCCATAAACATAACAAAGATTTCAAATAGTCACATTGCAACCAATGGAATTGATTGATTGTGCAGACTCTAGACCATAGGGTTCTTGTTTACACATCTTTGTATGCCCCTCAGCAACTCACCCTGTGCCCCGTACAAGAAGATGATCGATAATACCAGCTGATAGGCTTCCAACAGCTTTAATCTGTACAAATTAATGAAAAGAAATGTGAGGTCTGTTGTCACAGTTCCTTTGTGTTCGTTGTATGCACCCGAGAGAGGGAAGATCTTGTGATATCAATATCCTGGAAACATGTCTCCAGGAACACAGAAGTTATCTTACCACTCCGGCTGTTCTTTGACAAAATAAAACCATAGTGAAGATTCATTTAATTAGCAAACTGTGAAGAAGAAAAACTTAGCTGGTGGAGAGTGAATAACAGTAATCTGGAAGAGGTAACAGGGGAAATGAAGCCAGGAAAGTGTCCCTCGGAGGAAGGAGGTACGTTTCTGCCATCGAGGCAAGGCTGGCGAGCCGATAGGAACTGCGAGGAATGGAGAAGTAGGTTTTTCCGGTGAAAAACCAGTGTTTTAAGCAATGATTTCACTTATTACAGTGTGGGTGTGAGAGAGTGGGAAGCAATTTAGAAAATGCAGACAGAGGTCTTCAATCACTTGGAAATATTCTATTTAGTTGAACCTTGACCATTTATGGTAGTATAATTTGTTAAATAATAAATATAATAAATAAATATAAATCATAGAATTTATTATAGGTACTTGCCTGTGATATATTTTGTAATTCTAAAATATTTTAAGATTCTACATGGAGATATCCACCCAACATTAATTAAGCTTTTTTTAAAAAGATTTTTTATTTGTTTATTGGACAGATAGAGATCACAAGTAGGCAGAGAGGCAGGCAGAGAGAGTTGGAGGGGGAGAGCATACTCCCTGCTGAGCAGAGAGCCCGATGTGGAGCTGAATCCCAGCACCCTGGGATCATGACCTGAGCCACCCAGGTGCCCCATTAATTATGTTTTTTATCCACAATATAATGAGAGCACATGATAGGTATGAGGCACTGAGCTACTGGTTTGGAGAACAGTCATTGTCTTCTATCAAAACCTAGTGACAGAATTCTGGTCACTGAGAGTCTGGGCTCTGCTTGTAAAATGGGATTTTCTTAGGACGTCATAGCATCCAAATATAGGAGTGGTGTGTGCTTCCTTGACTTAAACTTTGGCCCAGATGAAAGCTTTCCTTTATTCACTGTGATTGCCTGGAGTGCCTAGCATTGCCTGGTATACAGTAGATGCTTAATATTTACTGAAGAAGGGGAGGAAGAGGGAGGAGGGTGAGTGGCACACCCATTGGGAAATCACAGCAGCTGGGGATCCCTCTGTCCTGGTGTCCTTTCTTGTTTCTGGTTTGCCCTCTTGTTTCCCCACTCTCGACATCAGCTAGAGCCTCTTTCTTCCCTCTCAGCTCTCTGGGGCCAACCATGCCTGCAAAAAGGACAGGCGCCTTCTTTTGAGAGAACCAGCAGCACAGAGCCCTTTTCCCTTCTCCTCTCTGTCTTTATGCAATATTTTCTTTTCAAAATCCTCTGCTATCCTCCATCTTCCTGTGCATTTAAGTTTTCTCAGTGTGTTCAGCCCCAGTCTTCTTTCTTAGGGTGTAGTAACTAATAGAAAAACTTAGGAATCAGCCAGACAGTGCCAATGTTGGACAAATAACAGGTATGGGCTTCATCTTAACAGTTCCTTGAGCCCAATTATGAACTTGGACTTCCTGGTTCATATTTGAATTCATTTAATTCCAGTATTCAAGGTGCTTTTGAGTTTTGTTGCTGAAACAGACATCTGCTTCTTGAGTAAGGGTGACCTAGCCACTAAATCGGTATTAGATTACACACATTACATTGCAGGTTAAGTCACATGTCCTCGAATCAGTTTAGTGGTGACGTAATTCTGATGTGAAACTGGTTAGAAATATTGAAGCTGTTCCAGCCACATGGAAAATTGTTTATGATCCGGTAGGCTTTTGGACTTCCTGTTCCCATCAGCTCGTTTTTGCCTCGTATCTGTAGCCAAGTAAGAAGTAACTTAAGCAAGAAATTCCGAGGGCATGGTTTTATCTCTAATGAGCTACACTCTGATTCAGAGAGGGGCAGTTGTAAATAGATTCATTTTTAGGTTCCGGACCCAATTAATTTCCCTTACGCACAACACCAAGAGATTCTTGGACATCAGCAAGGTGTCCAGGAATCCAACTGAATTCTGATAGTATCTCCCCACAGATAGCATTAGATTCCACAGGTTAAAGGCTCAGTCCTTCGAGACTCCTCCCCCCCACCCCTCCCACATCGGGTGCCAGTCCCAAGTCCTGGCTGTTACCTGTGCTTCTGGCCAAACAGTTACAGATCAGAGGTTCTAATAACCTCCTTAGGTTTGATTAATTAGAGTGACTGGAAGAACTCAGGGACACACTTACTTACATTTACCCGTTTATTAAAGGATAGAATAAAGGCTGTGAATCAACAGCCAGGTGAAGAGACAGGGAGAAGGATGGGGAAAGGACAGGGGCTTCCTTGCTCTTCCCAGGGCACCACAGCCCCCACATCTCCATGTGTTCACCAATCTGAAAGCTCTCCAACCCCATCCTTTTGGTTTTTTATGGAAGCTTCCTTGCATCATCATGGTTGACTAAGTCACGGACCACAGGTGACTGATCCAACCATCAGCCTTTCTCCCCTCCCAAAAGTTCCAACCCTGTAGTCACTTGGTTAGTTCCCCTGGCAACCAGCCCCCATGCTTAGGTGGGATCCAAAAGTCACCGTGTTAACAAAGGACACCTGTATTACTCTGAACACTTGGGAAATTCCAAGGGTTTTAGGAGCCATGAGCCCAAGAACTGTGGAGAAGACCAAACACATATCTCTTAAAAATCACAATATCTCAAGTTTAAGTTTATTTGACTCATTCTAAACACTTGGCTTATTTGAGAACTCACTTCAACACTTAAAAGTTCTTTTCTTTTCTCCTTTCTTGAATGGATGGCCATTTTCCTCTCTTTTCTACTTTGTTCAAATAGCGAAATTGGCAGGACACATTCATTTGCATGAAATCCAATTGTTTTACTGATGGGCCCTGCCACCTGCTACCTTCAATAAAAGAAGTTTCCATGGCACGTGCACTGAAGACATTCCTGGCGTTTTTTCTTTTTAGTAATTTTATTACCACAGTGTGTGTTTTCTTAAATTAATAATTAAAATATTTATGGAATTCTTACTATGTGCCAGACACTATAGTAGGGGTTTTTATATATTTTTAATTCAATTTTGATACATACATATTTATTTGATCTTCAAAAATATCCTGCCATGTATTATTACTTTGTTGAGAGAATGAAACAGAAACTCAGAGAGTTGGAATAATTTGTCCAAGGTCATGTTCCTGTGAAGTACTCAACCTGGTATTCAAACTTAGTCTCTGAATCCACCGTCTCTCCACATTATTCACCATGCTGGTGCCAAGTTCACAGTCTCCTCATTCGTTTGGCCCTAGTTCCTGGTCTGATCTCAAAGCAAGTCAGTCCTCAGTCATACCATTGAGCCAGGTTGGGTAGACACAAGTGAAGATCATTTAAGGAGAACGGCCAGCAATAGTTAAGGCTCTACACGTACCGGGCATTTTGCTACGCGCTGATGTCCCTTTTCACCATTCAGTGACATGTGCGCAGGGGGCTGGGCAAAAATAAAAATAAAAATCAAATAGGTTTTCAGAAACATTAAGACAAACTTTTAACTCGTGGTAGATAAAGGGAATAAGAACTTTTAAAATTGTCAAACCATTTCCTTTGCCCATCTCGATGTAGGGCGTGGCAGGGAGGGCCACCATTCTAAGAATGAAGTCCAGTCCTACTTCGTGGGTATCAAAACCCAGCCCTAAAAAAAACAACGTGACTCTGGGGACGTACGTCAGAGATTCAGTAGTGATCTTTAAACAGGAACCCACTGTGCTCTAGAATATTCATTTTCTTCCTGACCACCTTCAGTTACTAGAGTGAAAGTTAAAAGCATCAAACTCATACAAAAGCTTTTATGAAAATGAATGTATCAAAGAAATGGATCTTTAAAAAAAATCCGAGTTGATGCACACTAATAATATTAGCTTCAATTATATTTAACCTTTCTCAAATAAAGCCCTTGCAAATAGATCAGAGAGGACAGCTTCCATTTCTGATTCCTTCCTCACCAAAACCGCCCTCTACGCAGAATGACTCATGGCTTAGTCTGTGGCCCAAACAGCAAGTTCAAGGGATCAAGAAAAGACCAGAAGGAAGGTGGTGCCTCCCCTCTTTTCTTGCTAAAGGGCTAACGCAAAGGTCTCCCAGGACAGGCTGAAATGGGTCAGGATGTTGAATTCTCTCTATCTGGCAAATGTCCTTCCTTTATACTTACTGTCTTCCTCTCCCAGATGTCATTCAATTAAATAAAAATAAATGTTAGCGCCATTAGGAGGCTGAGATAACTCCATGGCGCATACTAATTCACCCGGGTCTGTCTGCCGTGTATTTTCAAATGCCAAGCCCGGCTCGTTTTGTTTCTGGATCTCTAGAAACACTATTTATAACGTGACTTGTCACCCCATTGGAGACACTTTCTGTAAGTGATAATGAACCTTGCTGTGTTTCTACAGGAGGATATGTCTTAGTAAATCACAGCCTTCCCTTTGCATACCATTAGCGTTATCAAGCTAGCCTAGGATACTCGCAGCCTGGGTGGGAAAAGCAGAAAACCAGTTTGCAGATGTCTGATAACTAACCACAGAGGCTTCCTAGTTTTGTTTTGTTTTCCTCTAGAATGAATCACTTGTCAGAGGAAATTACGTTGATAACTTCCATGCAGTTACACTGACAACAAATTAACACTCCCAGTCACTGTATGCATTAATTTGTAGTGATGTAAGTCTCCTTCCCCACTGTTCCTTAATATCCGTCTGAGCAATAACAGTTTCCATCATTGGGCAGAAACAATAGGGAGCCCTCGCTCACCCATCTGGAAATTGACACTTTTATTTCCCCGTTTTCCATTTCTGTTCCCATCCTGAGATGGTTCGTTGCGATGTCTTATAGCTATTTATGACATTCCTACTGATTACAACATAATGATTCCCCATTGATTCAATGTGGGTTCCCTGGGGTTGTCAGAGGTGCTTGGGAGGCAAGTAGAAATCCTCGCTGCTAACAACTGGTAGGCCTGTAGCTATCTACCTATCTTGGAAGGCAAAGGGAGGATACAGGGTAGCAATTTTACATCCTACGTACAGTGTAACCTGTTCACCTTCTAAAAAGAATCAGCAGTCAATTCAGCAAAACAACTGGTTTGATGAATCGTGAAGTTTGCCTCAGCTAATCTAATCAACCAGATCTGCAAATCACCAAGCTTATTATCCTTTATGTAACCACAAAGTCAAGACGTTTTTGCAGTGATGTCTTTATCATTTTGGTTTTATGTACAAATCAAAATGACAGTTACTTTGACAACTGTAAACTCAATTAACAGCTTGGCAAATGAAATCCTGTCTTTTCAGCTGATCTATTCATAAATCTGCAATCAGCACTTGGCCAGTAATCATATGTATGTAAAACCAAACTGTACCATCCAGAATATTCTTAGTTAACTCAAACCCCAGCCCTTAGCGCCCCTCCCCTCCCGCCATGACTCCATGTAGGAAGAAGGCAAGGCTATTTAAAAAATATTTTTAGACTCTTAACATATTTGAAAAACCTCATAGCAGGAAATGCTATTTTGGGGCAATTTAATATCACATTAGCTAACCTGGAGGAGAGAGAAGGTTTTTGTCTTTATTTTTGTCTCTTAATTTTGTGGAGCTTGGGCCTTTGTGAGAAAAAGTCAACAAAGCCCCAGCACATACCTAATGAATTAACATACTGAATTTAACTAAGTTATACTTTAACAGCATACAGAAAATAACTCACAGACCAAGGAGTTGGTTCCATTTCTAGGAGACAATTTATTATAAATTTCTAGGGCAACCCTCTTGGGGGTTGGGTGGCTATGAGCTAGGACAATGAAACAAGGAATGTTCAAGAATTCAGTTGCTTGATGTCATAAATACAGAAATTATGATCATTTGGTTAAGAAACAGAGCGAGGTTTATCTTCACATATTAATCACAAGGTATTTGACTACGATAGGAGACAATATGAAATTGTTTTAGTTGCTAAAATTAAACATTTTTTAAAAGATTTTATTTATTTATTTGAGAGAGAGAGAGGGAGAGAGGGTGCATGAGCAGAGGGAGAGACACAAGATGGAGAGAGAGAATCCCAAGCAGGCTCCACACTCAGCGTGGGGTACCGCACGGGGCTCGATCCCATGACCCTGAGATCCTGACCTGGGCGGAAATCAGGAGTCCAGTTGCTTAGCCGACTGAGTCACCCCGGTGCCCCAGACATTCATGTGTATTATTCCATCTTGCGTTCAGAATTCCACTCTGGTCCGGGATGGAGTGTAACGGAGCTCAGCAGCTGTGTTTTAGGTTGACTTCCCTGAAATTTGGGCTCCGGTGCACATAGTCTGTCTAAAGGGCCGAGGAGGGATTGTGAGGAAACTCGCTGTCCAGATCAGTTCCCAAGCGACCCCCTCCCCGTCATTGTAACAAGTGTCTAGGATCGCCTTAGACCATCCGCTTCTCAGTTGTTCGCACATATTAGTGCTGAACTCCCTCCGCCAAACATGCTTATTTATCACTGCCTCGTAACCCGCATGACCTTTCTCGGGTCGTTGCCAGGCACTCAGAGCACCTCTCTTGTCTTCCCTCCCTGCCCCATGCAGGCAAATGAACCAGCTGCTGCCCTTGCCTCTGGCCTGCCTCCTTTGAAACCACGCTTTTATTCTCACTGTCTCCACTTCCTCTTGAAATAGCGAGTCTTTTCTGACAGCCCTTGAAAAATGTAGATGCAACCCCATAGCAGTCCAAGGAAGGAGGTTGGGGCAGCAGAGGAAAGGGCGTAGGGGACAGAAGTGAGCATCTCGATTCAGTGAATTAGTGCCCGACACCTACAATAGCATAAATTCCTCTGCTTCTATCTGGTCTAATGGTCTGGATGAGGCTAAATGAATTACCTGAAGCCCTCAAAGTCCGGTTTATTCAACGTGTTGGCCAGAAACGTCATATCGCTATCCCTCATAATGGAGTGTGGCACTTTTTTCCTAGTTGGGAAGCAACGTAAGTTATCCATAGTTCATATCTAAAGTCAAACCCAAAATTATGGTCAGAAGAGTGTTGTGTTCTCACTGAACAAAACTTATTGTTTTAAATAATAAATATAGCGGCACCTGGGTGACTCAGTGGGTTAAAGCCTCTGCCTTTGTCTCAGGTCATGTTCTCAGCGTCCTGGGATTGAGCCCCGCATGGGGGTCTCTGCTCAGTGGGCGGCCTGCTTCTCCCTCTCTCTCTGCCTGCCTCTCTGCCTACTTGTGATCTCTGTCTGTCAAATAAATAAATAAATAATCTTAAAAAAATAATAAACATACACAGTTAAGTGCACTGACTAAACAGCATCCTTGCTTTGATCTCAGTGCTGGAGTATGTAGTGAGTGGTCAGGAAAAATGTTAGTCAGTATTATTACTTTGCATTTATAGATTGATTTTGTCCTCACGACTATGCTGTGACGTGGATTCAATATCATCCCACTGAGCAGATAGGTCAGTCTAAAAATGTTTTTAAAATTAGTTTGCATTTCAAATAATTTAAATTCTTTTTACATTTTATTAATATTTTAAAATTATATTTTAACTACTTTAAATTGCAATTTAGTTGGCATGCAATAGAATATTAATATATTATTAATCATTAACAATCAATATAATTAATATCATATTAATATAGTCATTAATTAAGATATAATTAATATATTACACATTAATTATATAATGATGTGATTAATATAGTATGATTGTATATGATATAATTAATATATTATTAATTATATTAAAATCACCACACTGTGATTTCCCACTTATATACATTACACAGTGTTCACTGTGACCAAGGAAGTCAACATCTGTCACCATACCGTTATTACAGTGCTATTGACCATACTCCTTGTATTGTATTTTTCATTACTGTGACTTATTATCTTAATACATGGACGTTTGTGCCTCTTTATGCCCTTCAGCTATTTTGCCCATCCCCCCCGCAGGCACCCCCCCCACCCTTCCTTTGGCAACCACCAATTTTTTTCTCTGTATTTATAAGTCAGATATATTAACTTTCTAGTTTATTAAGTATGAAGTGTAATATTTTTTTTACTTGAAATTTTATTTAAAAATATTCCGGGAGGCACATCTTTTTTCTTCCTTTACTACACAGACTTTGTTCCAGAGACCAAAATCTTATTTTGTGATGTGAGGATTTTGTTTTATGATTTGTGACCAAGGTGAGTTCTCTGAGTATTACTTCGAATCCTGCAGTCATGTTGTTGCAGATGAGAGAGACTGAGGCAACCCAAGGACGTAATATTTCCGGTCATTGCCTCTTTCTCACAAGCTGAATGAGTTCATCTAGACACGTGTATGGTTAATTGATGCTGTTGGTAGGTTAACTCCAATTTGAGGATTTTTGTACGATCTAAAAAACACAGATGATGTTGAGATTTAGTTCTATAAATTATTGCATTGTTTTCTTGGCCATTTTCTTTTGCCAACAAAAAAATTCCCATACTCCCAAGAAAGGACTATTCTGTAACATCAGAAGATGGCAATAGTAATAAGTAGCCACCAAAATTTAAACTGCTTCATAAAGGAAGGAGAGAGAGGGGCGCCTGAGTGGCTCAGTAGGTTAAGCATCTAGATGCCTTCTGCTCAGGTGATGATCTTAGGGTCCTGGGATGAAGCCCCTTATTGAGCTCCCCGGTCAGCAGGGAGTCTGCTTCTCACCCTGCCCCTCTCCTCACTTGTGTGCATGCCCACTTGCGCATGCTCTCTCTCTCCCTCCCTCTCAAATAAATAAATAAAATAAAAAATAAAAAAGAGAATTCTATATACATGGAGCTAGCAGAACTAGTTTTAGACCTATTTAATCAATCAGCAGCTGACCCCAGTGGATGTGTTTCTGAAAGTCAACAATCAGCCTTAGCCTTTCACTTTGGAAAGTCAGCCAACAGGGACCACTGGGTTTGTTCCAGGGACCAGGCCTCTGAAAGTGAATCCATCACCAAGTTAACTAGTAACTAAGTAACTAAGTTAGTTACTTTTTTAATTTTTTAGTTAAATTTTTTATTTTAGTTAGTTGGTAACTAAGTAACTACATTTCTCTAGCTGACAGCATCTAGCTCCTGCCTCCGATACCCCCCACCCCTGACTTGTTGAATACCCTCCATCAGATCAGATACCTACTTTTCTCAGAGACTGTGCCCATCCACATAACTGTTCATTATTTAAGGAAGTAATAAATTCAACTTTGTGGTGTGTTGCTGTTGTTTAAGATTTGACACTTTATTGCTTCCTCATAACACTAAATTATTGACTTGTTTCAAGACCATTGGGCTGTCCTCTGTCCCTTTGTGGCAGACCATGTGGAGCAAATGAGAACTTGACCTTCTTAACTCCTGTAATCCAACGGTCTTCTTTCTTGATTGATCATCTCAAGCCTAGGGTGTAAGTAAATAGTTTATCTTCTCTGAGGCGTGATACTGGACCATAGCTTGTCCAATTTTCATATCATGGCAGTTTAGATCTTCAGAGAGACCTCTCCCAGGATGGCACACCCAAGAATGCTGTATCAAAACTCAACCTCTCACATCTTTAATAATGGTAAAGCTGGGAGAAGGGGAAGAATTTCTCAGGGTCTTTCTAGAAACCTTGTTGTAAGTACAAACCCAAAGAGCAACATGGTGCTGGAGCCAGCGTGTGCCCTGGGGGTGTCTGATGAAGCTTTGTGCCATTTCCTGGGTTTTCATGGGACCAATGCACAAGGAGCAGGACATATAGCCTGAGCCCCAAAGAGATAGGGGGTCAAGTAGGAGTTCTTGCATACATCTGAAGTAGAAGAAATTTTCCCTGCTGATGAAGATGTTGAAGACACATACTGGAGACACATCCTTTCTCAAGCTTGGCTTTCAATGAATTGGAGGAAATTTCCAACCACAAGCCTGCTATCACAAGAGTTGAGGAGCAAATCCCTTCCAAGCTTTTGGCATGGAAACTATAGAGTAGTGTTGGTTTGGTAGTGCCCAAGGAGGCTGATAGATGCAAACACAGATATTCTCTAGAGCAACATTTTGAATTATGGCTTGAAAAGTCCCTTAGGTAAACTTCCAAGAGCATGAGTTCATAGTTAAAAAAAAAAAAATTAAGGAAGAACAGTCCACCATAAACAAAAGCTGGCAGTAAGAAACAGAGCACAGAATCAGATTTGCAAAGCCATTAGATGTGAAAATGGTCAGAAGCAGAATGTGAAACAAGTATGGTTGATGTTTTAATAAAAGAGAGGACTGGGAATAGAATGCAGAAATAAAAGATCAAAATTTACCAGGTAGATCTGAAGAGAACCAAAGAGAACCACTTGATGTGAAAACTACAATGAGGATGTGCTCAGAGACGGTGTTGAAGGTGTGTCTCTACCAGAAAGAATGCCATGTCTCCCGGGGTACGCCTCTGTGGCTGGCTTCTCCTCAGGTAAAAAAGGAAAATCAGGGATGTTGATACCAAAGGAAAGGTTCAGTGTCTTGTGGTACCTGAGATGACCCGATATTTAACTTCTGTTTCGTAGTCTGGTTTTTGATCTGCCTGAGAGAGAAGACGAAGTAAGAGGACACAGTACATCGCCACTGTGACTGATGAGATGGTTTCAGAGATGGGGCTTTTATCTGTGAGCAAGTCGACCTCCATTTTGAAGTCAGAACTTCGAAACGAGGCAGACGATCACACCAGTCACTCAATGGGGCTAGGACAGAACAGAACTCATCCTCTTGGAGTCACTCCCAAGAAAGGAATAGAAGGAGCAGAAAAACATCTTACTCCCAAACCACCAAGATAAGTTCCAGAGCCCTTGACCCGAGGCACAGTGAATGCCAGGGTGATGAAAGGCAGAGTGCGTGCTAAGGATGCTGCCTCTGCACGAAAGCAACTTTAGGAGTGGAAGAAGATGAGCCTTCCTCCCTGCCGCCCATTCAAGGTGAGGTCACTCCCCATGTAGGAGGAGATTAGCAGGCTTTCCGAAGAGACCTCCAGATGCTGCTCCCAATACCAACCACTGTCTTTTGGGCACCCTCTTGGATTTCCTGTGTCCTGCAGATTTTGTTCTCAGAACCCTCTAGAATGAGTTAGAGAGATGTATTAATAAACCGAAAGGCAAGGCTACTCTAAACCCCAGGCTGAAAATGTAATCTTTCCATTTCCATTTCAAATGATCATCAGCTATTTTGTCCCGTTCGGCTCCTTCTGATGTCTCTAACTCAGAGATTTTGAGATGAAGTTCAAGGACAACATTGCTGATGAGGGATAATAATACAGTACGACATCGTAGCTCCCCTGTGTCTAACTCTAAACCCTCTCCAATTCTGCACTTCCCAGCAGGAAATTAGAGTCCAAAGATTAAATCCCCTTGTGGGTTAATGTTCAAATTAACTTAATTAAAATTAAAGTTAATTAATAAATTAATTAAGTTTGAATTAACAGCTGGAAGTCAACTTCTGTTTTCTGAGAAAGTCAAAAATTGAAAGGTATTACAGTTCCCTCATCTCTCAATTTCTTATTCTGACTGTTTTAGCCACAGAGTTCTTACTGCCTAGGTCAGTGGTTTTCAAATTCCTTAGCTCAGTGTCCTTTTAACAATTGTCGAGAACACAGAAGTACTTATCAAAGTTAATTATATTAGAAAGTAAAACAGACATTTAAATATACCTATGAAATCATTTAAACATAACAAAATAAAAATTACTATTTGACATAGCTAACATATTAAAAAACAACTCTATTTTCTAAAACAAAAGGTATAGTGAAAAAAGTGGTTTTTTTTTTTTTTTACATGTTTGCAGATTTTTTAAATGTTTGGTTTAATAGGAGACATCTGGGTTCTTATAGCCACTTCTGCATTCAATCTGTTGCAATATGTTTTTTTGGTTGAAAAATCTGGGGAAACTCCAGCCTGATACAGATACACAGTTGGAAGAGACAGGTGTATTTTTCATACCTGTTTTGGATAATTGTGGAGATTTCTTCTTTGGTATTAAACTAATACTTGGCAAGGGCTAGTTTCTTAAAGGTCAGTTTCAGTGTGGAATCTGAAACCCTATTCTTGTACTTTTCATACTTTGTTACATTAAAGTCCATTGGACTATCTTGAATTTTGAAAGAATCTTTTTTTTTACCCATGTGTAATTTTGTTGAAATCGTGCTTTGGTCATTTGGAAAATATTGGTTCATTGAATTAGCCAGATCTCCTGAATGTTGACATGTTTCATTATTCAATATCAAAAAATCATATTTGTGGGGCGCCTGGCTGGCTCAGTTGAAAGGAGCCTGTGGCTCTTGATCTTGGGGTCAAGAGTTCAAGTCCCATGTTGGATGGAGAGGTTATTTAAGATAGATAAGTGAACTTTAAAAAAAAAATCACATTTGTTAGTATTATACTATCTCATCAGAGAGATCTGTAAGTTCTAGGAAGCTGTCAAGCTCATGGTGGTGGATGGCACATTTTAAAAAATACTTATTTTTGCTGATAGCTCAACTTTTATTATGGGTGGCCATTATTGTCAGCTGTTTTCCTTGAACTGACAAGCTCTTTGCTCATTTTGAATGATTGGTGCCAAACAACCAAGTTTGAATAACCATAATAATTTTTTTCAATAAAAAAAGATGTTCATTAAAAAAAAAGGGGCTATGGACCCTTGGGTGGCTCAGTTGGTTAAGCGTCTGACTCTTGATTTGGGCTCAGGTCATAATCTCAGGGTCCTGCAGAGTCGGCTTGGGATTCTCTCTCATCCTCTGACCCTCCCCTCCTCCTCAAATAAATAAATAAGTCTTTAAAAAAAAAGTCCAGCTCAGCTCTGAATTCAAACAATGGCACTTGTACTGGTCCTCTAGACAACCTCGTATTTTGGGACCTAGCAAGAGAATTCTATGTGGCTTTTTTCCATTTTATCAAATGGAATATTAAAAGAATGTGTACTCAAGGGATGAGATTTAATACAGTTAATCATTTTTATGGTTTTGCCAAGGACATTCTTTTTCTTTTCCTTTTCTTCTTCTTCTTTTTTTAAAAGATTTATTTATTTATTTATTTGACACCGAGAGAGAGAGAGATCACAAGCAGTCAGAGAGGCAGGCAGAGAGATAGGGGGAAACAGGCCTCCGTTGAGCAGAAAGTCCGATGCGGGGCTTGATCCCAGGACCCTGAGACCATGATCTGAGTTGAAGGCAGTGGATTAACTCACGAGCCACCCAGGCGCCCCGCCAAAGATGTTCTTAAGGGAACGTGGACTTCCAGCGTCTGTCGTGAGCGTGAGGTAGTAAGGAACGGCATGCTCCCTGGCAGGGTTGGGTGGCCCGTCTGCAAGGGGCCGGCAGTCTCTGCACCCTGCTTCTGCCTCCACAGTGCGTGTGTCAGCGAATGACAATGGCAAGTCCCATCTTACCCTTATTAAGAAACTAGTTTCGAGAAAAGAAAAGAAATGACAATCATTTGTCCTGGCAGACCCCCTGAAAGCACTGTGGGCCATCCTCTGAGGTCTGTGTTCCAGGGAGATGCCTGAACTGTGTCTACCTGGAATGGGCATCTTTCCTTTTAAGCTTCAGGAGTGGTGTTCGTTCTGTGAAAATGTCCAAGTGCCTTTCTTCTGCAAGAGTGTGAAGGGTTCATAGCACACACGCAGGTGCCACAGCCCCAACCCCACACACACCAAACTGAGAAAACTGGCCAATCCTTGACTCCAGGGATAGCTCTTCCCGGCAAAACCAGGGTTCTAGAACAGAGGGAAGTAGTTTGCCCCAGGAAACAGCAGAGAACCAGACAGACCTGGAAGGTTTTGTGGCTTCCCTCTTCTCTAGACAATGCTGATTGTCTGAAATCCATGAGATTTGAACTTAAGTTTGATGGGGACGAAATCCTCCCAACAAGGGCACGTCTAGAAGGAAAATCCACAGAGGCATATCTGCTTAAGCGTGGCATTTGAGGCATGGCGGCTTTCTTGCAGTGTTTAGAGATTTGCAATGTTGTAACTCCCATCACTGGTAGTTGACAATTCTGCTTTTGCCAACCCATAGATCCCTAACCTATGGAGCTACATTTCCCATTCGCTTTGCCTGCCGGTGCCTGGTGTCAACAATTTAAATCTTAAACTGCACTCGGTGTTCTGCCATGCAAATGGGATTCTCTATCACAGTCATTTAAAACAGCAAATAGGGGTGCCTTGGTGGCACAGTCGTTAAGCAACTGCCTTCGGCTCAGGTCTTGGGATTGATCCCCGCATCGGACTCCCTGCTCTGCAAAAGCCTGCTTCTCCCTCCTCACTCCCCCTGCTTGTGTTCCCTCTCTTGCTGTCTCTCTCTGTCAAATAAATAAATAAAACCTTAAAAAAAAATAAAACAGCAAGTAAGGTCTGCCCTCTAATGTCTAGGATGCTCTTTTCTCTACAGCTGGATTGTTGCCTTGGCTGTGCCTACTTAGATAAGGCTGTGCCAGTAGAGGTCAAGGACAAGCGGTAGCACTTGTACTCAGAGATTTCCTGAGTAATGACCCACACCTTTGCCGAAACCGGCAGCGCTGGCATTGGCTTACAAAGCTCCCATGAGGCACATCTGCGGAGAGCTTCTGTGTGGCTCCAGTTTGGCCGAGATGCCTTGTGCTTTTCGGTGGCTGTGGTGCCCTGTGCCTCCCCTTGCTAAGGCCTGTGGACCTTATCAGCTTCTGGCCTCGTGCAAGCAACAGTGCCTGTCAGTGGCCTGTGGGTGAAGCTGGCATACGCTGCAGTGATGTCCCAAGGCCAAATACCACATAGCCAAAGGCATAAAGATCTGCCCAGCCTGGAATACTTAAAATCCAACTGCATGATCGCGTTAACCATTGTGTAGAAGCTTCTACACACTTCTGAGGTCAAAATACCCGCTCATGAGCTACAATCAGAGGTTCAAAGCCACCTCCTGGACTCCATCATCCTACAGATATTTTACTCCTCCAAAATTCTACTCTTTGTCTTTTTCCTAGGAGAAGTGACTTACGGTGCCGGATTTCGGTACATTTGAGGTTATAGCCCCCCAACGGCAAGCCCTTGTGCCTTTGGCCGCAGGAGCTGGGGCTACTTCTAAAAGATTTACAGTGTAAAGAGCAGAGGAGATAGAAATTCTTTGCAGAGGAGGAAGGGAAGGGCGAGGAAGGGGAGAGAAGAGAAAAGCATGCCCCTCCTTCCCAACTAAACCACCATATTGAGATTTTCCATTCCCCCTGAGGAAGAAGTCAGGGGCAGAGAGGCCTCGAGTGTTTAATGGGGTTCCCTCCTTTTCATGGAAAACACCAGGCCGGGGGCAAAGGTATGACCTTGCAAGCAACATCTTGCCTCCACTCCTGGTTCACTATTTGTTGTTACTACTTTAATTTCTATAAGCTTTAAGTTTCTGGTTTTTAAAATGGAGTCGGTAATACTTGCAGGGAATGATCATTAAACGCATTAGGGAGAATATGTGTAAAGCTAGTCCAGGTATACACAGCTGGCCCAGAGAGGAGAGAAATATGCACAACTAGATACATTACAAGGCCAAGGGTATGATAAATGCAACAATAAGGGAGGAATCAAGTGCTCTAAAGACCAAATGAAATAAAATTTCACTCTAACACGAGCTTGGTGGGTGGATGATTTCAGGAGAGGGGTGGCTCTGGAGTTGAGTCTTAAGATTTCATGAGAGTCTCTCCATCCTTTGGCTCACTTGACGAGCACGTTGTCTTGATCATTCCCCCTCTTAGAGACCTTAGGAGAACAGAGATATTAATGTGAATAGTGAGAGTCCTGAATCTGTCAATCCGGATGGAGAACCACACACACACGATACAGACACAAAAGAAATCCACAGTCCCATCTGCAAGCAGAGCAGTGACCAGCCTCCGTGCTTCATTTGGGCAGAGGATGCAGGAGGGACAAGTCTGGAAGTGCTCATCTGAGATGCTTTCCCAGAAGCTGGAAGTGTTCTTGATAAAAATAAATAAGAAAGAGACAGGAGAATGGGAGCAGTGTTCGAAAGCAAGGTTGTTTAAGATCTGGGTACAAGGGAGCAAAGCTGTTAGTGTGATTAAGATAAAGAAGGCTTATTGGAACAGACTCCTTCCGAGGGGTTTGCCCGGGAGAGATACCTGCTTTGGGCTGAAGAGTTCCCAGGGGGAATCAGAGGGCAGGAGGAAGCCTGCGGTTTAGGAACAAGCCATTCCCTACATCCGGGTAGCCATGCGCTTCTGGTCAGGATTCTCCTTCTTATATCTTGGATATCCAAGGTAGAAGATCGTGAATGTTTAATCACAAATGTTAAGTCCATTTAGAAACTCTGTCAAGGATGCAAGAGACCCATTTCACTTAAGGTTAGAAAGAGACCATGACGTAATGTTCCAATCACACATCATCTACGTTTGAGCACGAGCGTGTTCTAAAGTGGGCGGAGCGTGTTCTAAAGTGGGCGGACCGAAGCTGGAAAATCAGCTGTACTTTATAATCTACAGTTATGCCCATTTTGTGAGTATTTCAGTTCGCATAGAGAAGTTCAGTGAAAGGAATCTGTAATTTCCTGGCCTACTTCATGGATGGAAAGAGCATTAATGGCCTCCAATGTTTTGGCTTCAGGCAGGCTCCTTGTCTGAAGGAAAGTAAATTGCGTGGCCTTAGCTCAGCGAGCTGCGGACTGAGGTCTGTGCCACACACGGGGAAGCTGGTGGCCATGGACAGGTCCGTGGTCCGTGGAGTGGAGAGCGCATCCAGGCCCAGCGATCAGCCTCTCCCCTCTGCTTGGCAGGGCTCCCCAGCAGAGAGCCCGCAGCCCTGAACAGGGCTGTTGGGTTATTGACCATCAGAAACTTAGTCTCACGAAGCACGGATGAATAAATTAGCATCTTGAAAGTACAGAACAGGAGAAGGAAGTAGAGAGGAGCCCGCAGGGTCAGAAGCCTGCTCTTAGAGTGTGGTGGTTTGGATAATGCAAATCTTGAAGCAGAGCTTCCCCGGCCCTGGGTGAGCCCCTAAAGAGAATATGCTCCTTTCACATGCTGATTCCGCTGACCAGGGATCTGGGAAGTAGGGGCTTGGGAGTGATTTCTGCCAGGTTTTTTTTTTTGTTTTCGTTGTTTTTTTAATCATTCTCTTTTGCAATGAAAAGGGAAATTTACGGAGCATTGACTCGGGTGTAAGTTACCTCTTGGGACCTTAGAACAGAGCCAGGCCCAGGCTCCTTTAGGGGCATGGTTTTGTGCTCGTGTCCTTCCCGGCCATCTGGAGATTCTGCCCCCAGAGACTCTTAGGTGCTACACCAGAGTCATTGCATTTTTGTTTCCCAGCAGCAGCCTCGGCCCGGGAGGGATTTCATTACTCAGATCCAGCTCCAGTGCCTCCAGAGCGGTTTTTGTAAGGACGGCACGGAAGCAGACTCTCTCTCACGCTGCAGGAGACACTATGTTTCTGTTTCTGTTGGGCTTTCTAAATGCTACCTGATGAGCTCAAGACAGTGTTGTGGCCACCTCCAAGGGTGTCCTATCGAAGTCCAAAATATGCTAGAAAATGCACATTTCTCCCTGTTTTTTTAATTAAATGGCGCATTAGGAACACGTTCATCCTAACCCTGGTTTGACTCCAGACCCATCTGTTTAATTATCTTCTCTTGATCCCTATTTTTCCTTCTACCTCCTGCCCCCACCCCCATCCTTCCCTCAAAAGGCGGACATTCTGCTGTCCGAGAGATAACAGGTTGATAGGAATTTGGCTAATTGGGCGTCTGGGGCAGCCTCATTTTTATACACCGCTTTTTGCTCATGTGAGAAATTATACCGTGAAGCTAACTGGCAATTAAAGTGACCACACAGTCCTGCAGATGACATCGTGTTCTGGTTTTTCTGTTAGGCAGACATGTACCCAGTGCTCCCAAGGGAACAATCAAGTCAGTTTGGCTCAATTCTTCCCCTAGTGGCACATTCTTCCCAGGTGATTTTGGGGTCAAGGGGTGACAGGTCTATACCACCCAGACAGAGCTGAACCTGTGGAGATCTTCCTTTCGCAAGGCATCAGGCAGAGGAAGAGCTCTAGGGGCTGCAGTCAGAGTAATTGCTGTCTCAGCTCTGGGGCTGACAGGTGCTCCCTTAGGCTACAGGATGACCAGAGCCTTGCATGAGGACCATTGTCAACAGGTGCAATCAGGAAGGGCTTCCAGCAAGAGGCATGGAATGTGCACATACAGAGTTGCTGATCCTGCAAATCCTCATGTCGCGGGGTGCCTTTGCAGGATGTGGTACCACGGGGTCCTTTTCCCCTGTGGGTAGAGGGCCAAGCCTGACAGATGGTGAGGCAGGCGACAGCTGCCCAGGGGAGACAGTAGCTGGAGAGGTGCACCAGGAAAAGGCAGGCTGAGTGGCTTCAGTGAACGAAACTGTTATTCAATCCGAGCTCCGAGGCGGAGGCTGGAGGAGGCCCCGGGAAAGTAGCTTGTCACTAACCAGACGTGTTAATAGAGAGGCTGGAGGCATTCTGATTCAGCATTTTGACCTTGCTTCGTTCCAAGAGCTGGCAGGCACTGCCGTAAAATGATTCTGATCTTTATCGTGACTCTCGTCTTCATGGGGGTGGGGAGTCGGGCCTGGGGGGCCGGGCATGAACAAATCAGGTGAATGTGAATGAAAGCCCATTTCAGAACAGGTGGCTCGCTGAGAGGGACAGCGAGCGTTGTCCCCGGGCGAGAAAACTGGGGAGCACAGGCTGAGGGTAGGTGTGTGTCTTTGCGGCTAAGTGCTGCCGAGGGGCTCATGTTTGCACTGGCGGCCAGGCACAAAGGAAGAGATGGAAGCTGACAGGCATCCCTCAGAACCAGCCCATGCTGTCAGGTTTGGTTTCTGTCGCCCGGGAGAGTCGTTCCAGACAGCAGACCAGCGCCCACCCTCTCTCTGTGACCTTCCCTTGCCCGTCTGGCTTTGGAAAGGAGTCTCAAACCTTCTTTACTTGCCCTGAATCACTACTTCGGAAAGTGAGGGGCCCTTGGCACTTACTGTTGTGTTCTTGGTCTCTGGGGCCTCAGCCAAAAGTCAGATAGAGTTTCCTTCTAACATTTGATCATATACTTCCTCCCTCGGCAGGGCAGTGGTGGAATATGGTTAGGGAAATGTGCCTTAGGGATTTACTGCCCATTAAAACATATTTACTAGGCACTTAACATATATGCAAGAATATACCAGGGGCTGAAATAGGAATCAGAGATGTATGTTAATGAACCAGTTAGTTAGAAAAATATATATTAGAAACCTGCTATGGGCCAGGCACTGTGCCAAGCATTGGGAATACAGCAATTTTTAAAAAAAAGGTCAACATTCTTGCTCTCATGGAGCTTACACTGTAGAGGGCGGAGGCTCAAAATCAACAAAAGAAATTGATCAAGTAACAGGGGCTCGGCAGGGAGATCTGGCCTTTTCCCCCAACAGCACAGAGCCCCAACCCTGGCCCCACTGCTGAAGTACTGTGTGACATGGGGCAAAGCACTAAATATATCCCTGTACCTCAAGTTCCTCGTCTGCAGACTGGAGCCATTAGGGGACCCACCCCCCCCGCACCTTGCGTTGTTGCTGGGAGGGTTGGATAAGATAGTGTTTGTAAGACTCTCAGAGCGAGGCCACATATAGTGAGCCCCCTAGAAGGGTTTGCTCTCATGGTGTCGGTGTTGGGTGGCAGGGAATATTCCAGAGTGACTGCATCCGAAAGGGACAAGGAGGGGTGGGCTGGGTTATGTTTCTCACGGGATGCTCAGGGAAGGTCTCAGTGAGAGGTGGACAGGGCAACAGGGCAAGCTGGAGCAAGGACCTGAGGAGGCGAGGGAGGGAAGCGTGAGGCCCCCCTGGGGGAAGAGGCTGCCAGGCGAAGGAAGCTGCCAGGGCAAAGGTCCTGGCCGCTCGGGAGTCAGGATTATTAAAAAGGAAACCAGCCAGAGGCTGATGTGGCTGCGGTGAGCGAAAGGGCATGTGACAATGGAGAAGGTGGTGGAGATGGGTCCCCTCGGGCCCTGCAGGTCACCGTGAAGGCAAACGCGTTGTTGAAAGACCCCTTGGCCTCCATAAGCTGATCATTTTCTTGGCAAAGGTGACCGTCTGGAGGTGATCGTTGACAACAATGTGGGTTTTAGAGTCCTCTGGAATGTAATTAAAAATTGCTCCTCCATGTGTTTAATATTTGGTTTACTATTCTGTGACAGATGGGATAAGTCCTTGAGTTTCCTACTGGGTATATGTGTGTGTGTGTGTATATGTATATATATATACATATATATATATATATGTATATATATATATAGTGAGCAAATGATAATTTAACATCAATAAAGGGTAAAAAATGAAAGGAAAACGTAACTCAAGATTCTGCCACCTTAGCAAGATTTTAACACATTTTGTCCTGGAAGCTTTTAAATAGAAGGGGGTAGGGGCGCCTGGGTTGCTCAGTGGGTTGGGGCCTCTGCTTTCGGCTGAGGTCATGATCCCGGGGTCCTGAGATTGAACCCTACATCAGGCTCTCTGCTCTCTACTTGGCGGGGAGCCTGCCTCCTCCTCTCCCTCTGCCTGCTTCCCTGCCTACTTGTGATCTCTGTCTGTCAAATAAATAAATAAAATCTTAAAAAAAAATGATATCTCCTTACAAGGTTGCTGATAATGGGATAAATGCCTTTTGACAATGAAGAGGGGGAGGTGCGTCCTGGCGACCAAGTCCCCTCTGGGGAGGTCCGGCTCCAGAGGCTGGGGGCTCTCGTGTGGCAAGACAAGCAAGGTGTGCAGCTGGCATTCAGGAATAGACCGTGTGGCGCACAAAGAAGGTCCCACGGCAGCCACGTTCCCAGGAGGGAGGGCAAGCCACCAAAGGGGGAAAAAGTCACCATAAGGACAGGAAAACTGGGGATCCCTATTTCCTGGAGGACTGTGAGTGTTCACCAAACACTGTCTCTTTACTCCCTTGTTGATGTCACCACCACCAGGTAACATGGATCGAGAAACTGCTGGGCCCCGGTGTGTGTGTTTGTCGGGAAGAGCTACTCAGGATAGAGGGCTTTAAGCCCCACAGGCCACCAAGGGCCAGTCCAACAGAGCTGCGGGACATTGCCGTGTATAGATCCATCACCCTGGGGGTTCCTCCAAATCCTAGGGTGCGGGGAGCTGACTCTGCAAGACATTGGAATGCCTCCAAGGCTTATTTAGTTGAGACCTGGGGAGTCCCATTAAATAATGATTAAAGGTGACCCACACCACCTGTGCCTGACACACAGAAGGTGCTCCGTACAAGGGAAGACCGCATTCTTCCATCCATGTTCTGCTTCTTATATTGTATTTTATTTTTTTAAAAGCGTTTATTTATTTATTTGACACACAGAGAGAGATTACAAGTAGGCAGAGAGGCAGGCAGAGAGAGGGGGAAGCAGGTCCCCGCCTGGGCAGACAGCCCGTTGCAGGGCTCGATCCCAGAACCCTGAGATCATGACCTGAGCCGAAGGCAGTGGCTTTAACCCACTGAGCCACCCAGGTGCCCCTGCTTCTTATATTTTAAATTAGAGAGAAGCCTATGCCATTGCCAAGGTACTCATTGACTGTGAGGGGCAATTCACAGCAACAACTATCTATTTGCCATAGTTGTGCCCCCTATGGGGCAGGGACTGGCATTTCATCAGATATCTAATTTGTGAGGACGATGAAGTGTTCCCTCAGAATAACTGAAGGCTAGGTTAAGTGACAAAAAGAAAGTTCCCCCTATGGGGGAACCAAGAATTTGTGGTCATGTGATCAAATGATCACATGATGAGGATAAGCATCACACGATGATATGATCGCATAGTCCAGGTGGGTTTCAGGGTGGAGGACAGGTCTGAAGATAGGAATAGGATTTCAACAGAAGGGAAGAGAGGGATGTCCATTTCAGGTGAAGGGACAGGCAGACCCAAAAGGAAGGTGTGGTCCCTCTCCGGACACTGTCCAGGGGATGGTAGGGTGGGCGAGAAGAAGGGAGGAAATCCCAGGCGTCTTGCTGGAGAAAAGGGGAGAGGTTGAACTGAATTTAATGGCCACTGGGAAACCATGGTTGTTTTTTGAGAAGAGAAAGTTAGGTAAAGGCAGATGACTCCAGAAAATAACCATAGGGCAGAATTGCATGTGTGGTGTAGACTTGTGTAGGGAGACACAAGACATAGGAAAAACTTTATAGAAACCGTTCGTGAGCATGAAAACTAACACTCTGCAGGGCATCCGCTCAGAACCAGGTTCATTTGTCCTTGCTGATAGGTCAAGTAATTCAGCTGAGGTTGCAGAGCTGGCAAGAGGCACTACCGGGACAACAGGTCACGGCAGCCTCATACCTAGACGCTGCGAGAACATCTGCTTTGTGATGCTATTGGTAGAAGAAACAATGGCCTGAAGTCAGGAGCCACAGAAGAGACAGCAGGCAGGGCAAGCATTGGAGAAAATGCACGATGTTGACGCTTCAGGACCTGGCCAACAAACATCAAAAGGAAGACAGGAGAAGCCCAGGAGAACACCAAGGTTTTCAGTTCTTGCCAATTGGGAAATAATGGATTTATAACAGAAACAAAGACATCACAAAAACCTAATTTGTGGGAAAGATATTGGACCTGTGGAGTTTAAGAGACCAAGCGGTGTTTCTTACCTCTGGGAGCACATTGGGAGCCCCTCAGTTGTTTAAAAAAAAAAAAAAATTGGGTGCAGTCCACCTGGGTGTCTCAGTAAGTTAGGTGACTGCCTTTGGCTCAGGTCGTGATCCCAGGGCCCTGAGATGGAGCCCCATGTGGAGCTCCCTGCTTAGCCCGTAATCTGCCTCTGCTTCTCCCTCTGCGGCGCCCCCCTGCTTGGGTTTCTCTCTCAAATGAATACCTAAAACCTTTAAAAAAATTGGGGGCATGGATTCCAGGCAGACTGTTAACTCAGATTCTCTTGGATGGAGACAGCACACTGGGATTTTGTAAAAGCTACAGGTGATTCCAACGTGCTCTCGGGGCTGAGAAACCCTTCACTGGAACAAACTCTAGGCTCTGATGCCCCCAAGAACTTTAAGAACTAGAGAGCATGGGAGCATGGACAGAGGTGAGAACTGAAGTCATGGTATGGGGCAAGAGCACTTAGGGAGAGTAAATAAGAAATTTAAAAAGGGCTGCTCTTGTCTCAAAGGAAATTGGGGCAAACAGACAACTGGATCTTTCGAAATCCTTCACCAGTTGTGGGGAAACAGCTCAAAACCTATGCTATGTTCACAAGGGGATAAAGCAAGAAATGCAGGATTGAGATTAGGAAATCTGAATCTTATAGTTGATACTATCAGGTGGTGTGATGTCCACCACACATCCGTTCAACAAATAGTTACTGGGCACTTGTTACGTGCCAGGTGTTAACCTAGGGACTGGGACTCGAGCAGTGAACAAAACTGGAAATCCTTGCCATCCTGGAGCGCACATCTTATTTAAGAGATTGGACTAGATTAGCTCTCAGATTTCTTCTTGCATGTCAAGAGTGGGGGGCATGGGGACGCCTGACCGGCTCCATCGGAAGAGCATAGGATGCTTGATGCTTTGGATCATGAGTTTGAGCCCCGTGTTGACTGGGTCTAGAAATTACTTAAAAACCAAAAAAAATGAGTAAGGGAATTGTAAACCTCCAGCATGCCCAGAAATAGCGATGATAATAGAGATAATGGGAATTAACATAACTATATGGATGTCTTCTAGCTTCATTCTCCCCCTCTCCAGTTGCTCTGGGCCCTGGGAGGTGATCGGAGTGGGATGCCTCAGTGAGTCTGTTGTCCTCTGGCTTCTAGGTGACTTCGAGCAGGAGGGGTGGGAGTCTTGCTAGAAGACTGGAGAGTGGGAGGAGAGGGAGGTCCAGCCAGTTACTGCTTCAGCTCTCTCCCTGCGAAGTCACCGCGGAATTGCCGTGTGGCTCCACCGAAGGCTGCCAGCCTAGCAGGTGGTCGTCCTCATTCCGTATCAGGAATCCTGTAAACCGCTTCTTCCCCTTGCCCAGTTAAGTCCTAGAGGGATACCACACTGTCCCTTGCTGATTTCCCTAGGGGCCCTTCCCTGCGGACTGGGGGCCCATCTTTGCGAACCCAGGCTTGCTCAAGTCCATCCCACCAGGCTGGGCGTGCCGTTTGTATCTTGCGCTTCCATATGAGTTTTGATAAAATGCTCTTTGGTGACTTTAGAGCTCATGGATGGCTAATCCAACTTTTTTTTTTTTTTTTTTTTAAGATTTTTATGTATTTATTTAAGAGAGAGCGAGAGTACACATGTGCACACTTGCAGCTGGGGGGAGGAGCAGAGAAAGAGGGACAAGCAGACGCCCTGCTGAGAATGGAGCCTGACCCGGGGCTCAGTCCCAGGACCCTGAGATCAAGATCAGAGCCCAAATCAAGAGACCGTGGCGCCCTCCCTCCCCCGCCC
The DNA here is from genome assembly GCF_964662115.1 of Mustela nivalis. Lineage (NCBI taxonomy): Eukaryota > Metazoa > Chordata > Mammalia > Carnivora > Mustelidae > Mustela > Mustela nivalis. The sequence continues at coordinate 167,610,038 of NC_139022.1, forward strand.
CGCCCCACCCCCATGCCTGCCAGCCCAATTTGTAAAACTACTATTATGTAGAATTCTTTTCACCAGTTGATATGGCTTTCTCTTTATTTATGGGGTCTTTGTGTATGGCAGTTAGAAAGTTCTCCTAATACTCTGGCTTTGCCACTAGGAATCCTTTTCAGTTCCAAACCTGGATGTACTTAAAATCAGTTAATTCTTCTCTTCCTTATGTTCAATTGTAGAATTGGGTTTTCGGGAGTCTCTGACTTGACTCTCCCTGTGGAAAAATAATCAAGGGTAAAAGCAATATCCTGGGTCGTCTTGGTGGTATGAGGAACAAGAACCCTTAAGTAGGAAGCGAGGGACATCCGTCCCTAAGTGCAACAGAGAGGAACTTTTGGTCTCCTCTTTGTGGAACTCAAACATGGCCATACATTGGAAGCACTTAGTACATGAGCCCCCCTCGGTCCCCCACCAGAGACTCTGGTGTGATTGGTCTGGGAGTTTGAATGAGCAACTCTCCGGCAACATTCCCTGAGCGACGCCTAAGGGAAAGTCAAGACCCACAGCCTTGGCTGTAGGGCCCTTAAACACTGCTAGGTTCCCAAACTAACCATCGTTGTTCTACTTTTTGCTTACGTTACTTTGGGCGGTTCATTTCAACGCGCCCTCTCCCTTGGAAGCCTTTCCTGAGTTCCTTGGCCAGGACCTCTCCTTTGCCATTACAGCATTGTCTTCTTCGTGAAGAATGGGTCTGTATACATCCAAATAGTGCATATTGATCCCATATATTTGCTTGGCAGCATCTATTCCCCCTTTCTATTTAGGGAGAACCCCCCACTGTGTGAGTCTGATGAAGCTCCGTGGGCAGATATTCACTAGGTTGGACTTGGAACTTTTAATCCTGGGAGACTCACCAAAAGGCAGTGAGGATTCAGAGTTCTTTTGCTGTCCAGTGGTGGTGGCAGGGATAGTGACCCTCCAGCGGTGTGTGTCCTGGTGTCACCACGAGTGTCCCTACCAGAGTGCTTGTCAACATGCTTTCGGTGGTGGCAGCTTCTCTTGATTCCAGCGTCAGTGTCCAGCTATTCTGGTGATAGTTTTTTTTTTTTCTTTAAAGATTTTATTTATTTGACAGAGAGAGAGACAGCCTGAGAGGGAACACAAGCAGGGAGAGTGGGAGAGGGAGAAGCAGGCTTACCCCAGAGCAGGAAGCCTGACACGGGGATCGATCCCAAGACCCTGGGATCATATGACCTGAGCTGAAGGACTGAGGCACCCAGGACCCACTCTAGTGATACATTTTGTGCCATTCAGTAACCTTTTCAAAAATATCTTTTTTTTTTTTTTTTTTTTTTTTTTTTTTTGCTAAAAATAGCCAGAGTGATTTCTTTCATTGGCAACCAAGAACACTAACCAATATTCTACCCTATTAGAATTTTTAGCTTCTCAAGGTATGTACCATATCTCCATCCCTTACCGCCCCAGGACCTGGTAACTGATCCATTCACAAGACATGTTGAACATTTGAACAATGAACAAATGAACAAATTTCATAACCCTCTAAGAAACCAATTGTGAGAACTCATATATATCAGATACCCTGTTTCCCAATGATTTATAATACACCTTTCATCTTACAACATGCCGTCCTGTCATACAGGAAAATTAATTAGACTGTCAACATAATTTTTGTGAATGCAGTCTTTAATCTTTTTAAAAGTGCTGAAGAAAAAAAAAAATCTTTGGAGTCTGGTGTCATCGACCCATAGACCGAGCCAAGTTTTCCCAGGTGTGATGTACGAAGTCAGATGCAAATGCTTATCAGAGCCAAAGGGACACACGCCCTCCCGCTGCCCGCCTCTGGACTGCCCTCTCTCTTTCTCTCCATCCCCATCCCCCATCAGCTGCCCCTCCTCCCCCACTGGCTTTGGCAGATTGCTGACTTCACAGCAGCCACGGCTGGCTCCCCGAAGGCACCACATCCTGCTAGTCTGCACACTCATTACAGGACATGCTGAGTCTAGACACCCGCCATCAACATCACGTTTCTTCTTAACGCCCAGGAGACCCACAGCGCACATCATCTCGATGAGAATTTCTTAGACGCGATCAAGGGGAAGCAGAGAGAGTAAAGGCATGACGATCGCTCCCTGATCTTAACTGTGTTTCTCTGTTTCTACCAGACAGTGCCGACCTCTGTTTTCTCTCTCATTCTCTCTCTTTCCCTAGTAGCTCCGTTTCCGATGGGGGGAAAAAAGCAATTAGTGGGGAGAACTGAGGAAACCGGAGCGGTGTGTGGGGCGGGGTGGGTAGGGTGGAGAGAGAGGGGTGAAGGTGAACAATGCCAAGAAGGAAATAAAAGCAAAGCCTATGCGTGAGGTTAGAACTTTTTGACATCCAGGGAAAGGCCGCACGTCTGCCGGGATCTGCAGTCAAGAAACGAAGGAACAACTGGCAGAATCTTTTTCTTTTATTTTCCAGGGAATTCCTCGATGAGCAGTGAAGCCGTAACTCTCAGGTTCTGCACGGTTTTCTTCTCATCGTCCTCCAGTCTCGAACGAGCGGACCGAGGACTTGGCTACATTATTACACCAGCGACCAGTGAGCTCTTATCCGTTGGTTGTAAGCCCTGGTCTTCACTTAACGCTTGAAGGAGACTTCCCAAACCCTCATTTCAAGAAGCAGCTGGATTGCACTGGGAAAAAAAGAATGACTCCTGCTCCTAAATCTTGATGTAAAAAAACGACAAACCCTTAGAGCCGACAGGCCATAAAATCACTTCACTCAACCCTTCCCTTTCCAGAGGAAGAGAGGAGGCACAGACATTTTGAGTACACAGCTGGTTGACAGAGGAGCTCAGAATAGAGACTTTTCTACTGAGTCATGATAAGAGCGGAAAGGAGCCTTTCGTCAAAGAGGAAGAGAAGATGATTAGGTTGGGGAAGCTCGTGTTAATAATTTATTCTGTATTGGTGTTGTTCGGAGTTTGAGGATGCTTTTTGTTAAATTATTCATGGTGGAGAAGGTAAAGAAAACATCAGATGCCGGAGTGCATCTGATCTGACCCTTTGGGGAAGATCCATTTCCTTGGCCCAGCCTAGTGCCGTGGAATCAGTCCGTCAAGAGTCTTTGAATACATCCACCGAGCACCTTCCGCAGACATCCCGAAACACGCAGGAAAATAAAGACAACATCTGCCTCAAAGGACTATTAGACACCCTTTTGCGTAACGAGCCTGAAGAAATGTCTGCTTCTTGACTTAGGTGAGAAGTCTGCCAGGTGAACCCAGAAACACTGGGTTTCTGCAAGTCCCCAAAGCAGGAGTCTGTGCCTTCCTGGGTGAGAGGGACCTTAGTGCAGACGAGGTAGAAAATCATTTCTGGTGACCGGACTGTTTCAAACAGCTCGGACACTTCCATCTCATTGACAGGGCTTACAAAAAGGTTTGATGAACAAAGAGGGAGCGAAGCTGCGAATTATGGAGTGAAAGCTGGTGACCCCTTTCCTGGAACGGAAGACACATTTCCTAGCATATGAGGTAAAACGATCTGAAGGGCTAGACACAAGTTTCATCTTCTTTTTGTTCTAAGGGCGTCAGTCATAGAAGATTATGGACTCTCTTTGAGAATAAAACAGTCAACCTCAAGTTCTGTCTGATTTAACTTGTGTATGTGGCCTTTCCACTACTTGGCCAAGGTTAACAACTGACCACAGGGCTGTGTGTTAGGAACACGGACTACAATCTTGAAAACAAGTTATAAGTCTTTTAGGAAACAGAAATTTTTATAAAAGAGTGGAAATTGATTTAACATGGGTAGCTGGCCAGGCATTGTGTCTGAAGTCATGATGTGAATTTAGATTTTTCTTCCTGGCTTTTATGAGATTTACTTTACAGTTTGCCGACACTAAAAAAAAGAATTCCAGGACACTGTTTGCGGATTTCTGCTTAAGTCGATGCCCAAGGTTCTGGGATAAAAGAATGGAACAAAATCTTGGGGCTGAGTGAATTATAAATACGTAATATATATTTAGAAATGAATAGACAGATACATGTCTCTATATAATAATATCACTAAGCTTGCAGAGTTTCTTTCTTTAAAATGGAAAATGGGCTGGGGGGTGGTGGGTAGTGCAATTTCTGAAACTGAGCTATGATTATATTTTATTTGTAGTTCTGCACAACAAATAGAAGTAGTAGTTCAGCTAGTTTTGCTTTGGTCTCTGTGTCCACCCTTTCTCCTATTGTACCCAACCCTCCTCCCCCATGGCCCCAACCCAATCAATGAGTTTGTGAATGCGGAGTTGGAATTCGGCCAGGAATATCTGAAGATGCCGTCTCACATTGCCTGAATCTATAAGGAGGAAATTATTCAGACGATTGATGCTCCTTAGGGAAGAACATTAAATTGATCCTTCGGCAAGGAATAGCTCATGTAACTTAACACAGCAATTACCATAAACACCAATGTGATTATTAACCAGAAGGAAGACTTACCTATTTCTCAAAACTAGACAAGAAGCAGATCTGTGTACATTTTTGGGTAGTTGTTATGTTCAATATGTGTGTATCTTGACTTGCTCAAACCAACCACAACATAAATTACGTTAATGAAAATGCTTTGTCAAACACGCACTGGGTTTGGGGAAAGACTTTCATTATAAGACTTTGTTTTCAAGTATGTACTTTCCAGGTAAAATTATCTTCCAGACTGACATTTCTTTTTTGCTTTTTCCTGGCTAAGTGGAATTCTTTTTTCAACAGAAAGTTGTATTGTATTCTCTTCTGTGACATGTCTGCATTTTAATGGTTTAAACTTGTGGGAAGTGTATTTTCAACGATCACTTTCAGGTTTTGAACCTAACATATTTGTAAAACTTTTCTCTCCCAGGGTGGCATTTCTTGCAATTAGTTTGTTTATTCATACTTTTATCTGTGCACTCCTTCAGTAGGTATTTTTGAGTGCCTGCCTTGTGCCAGACTCAGTGTCTAAGCAGTGGGTCTTCATTAGGAAGCCCAACAGACACAGTACCAGGTAATGATAAAGACAAATCAAAGCCCTGAGTTGGGCTCCACGGTTGGTGGGGAGTCTGTTTCTCTCTCTCCCTCTGGCCCCCCACCCCCGCCGCCATGCTCGCTCTCTCACTCAAATGAATAAAGGAAATCTTAAAAAAAAAAAGAAAGAAAGAAAGAAAGGAAGAAAAAATTAAAAGATGGGGGCACCTGGGTGACCCAGTTGGTTAAGCATCTGGCTCTTGGCCTCAGTTCAGGTCTTGATCTCAGGGTCATGAGTTTAAGACCTATGCTGGACTCCACGCTGGGTGTGGAGCCTACTTAAAAAGAAGAAGAAGAAGAAGAAGAAGAAGAAGAAGAATCATCCAACAGGTAAGTGAGGCATTAGGGAAGAATGCCATTTTAAAGTAGTCAGAGAAGACTCCCCTGGGGATGTGACATTTGAACAGAGACCAGAATGAAGTAAGAATGAGCCAAGCAATGTCTGAGGGGAGAAGGCTCCAGGCAGACAACATGAGCAAAGACTCTGAAGAGAGAACATGGTGGGTATTTCTACATAAAATGTGCACGGTCTCCTCTTTACCTCTTGAAAATGTCTTCTTTCACCAATAACGCTGAATTATTGACCTTATGGAATTTGGTTGCTCCCTGATTTTGAATAGAATGCTTGTTTCACTAACCATTAATTCTAGTAAACCTGGCTGCTGTACGTACGATGCAAGAAACAGATATGCTGAATTTAGAGAAAGAACGTTGGCATGGGCTTGTCCTGACAGGACTGGTAGCCAAAACAAAGAGATGAATAATTAAAGGCTATGTGACAATGATTGCAGGAGGTTTTTGAAAATGTTTCATATGAAAATAATTAAAATAACACTTTCTTCCAATCATTGTCAAGCATTTAAAGATCTGGCTGCGAAAGTCTTCACTGGGTTTGGGGAAAGACAGTTCTCCCCCCCCACCCCACTCGTACCCCAATAATAAATGAGCTATTGTTTATTTTGCTCCATGGATTTCCATGTGTGAACTAAATAGAAGACACTCAGAATTCTACGGGTTTTTATTGGCTCTCAGTGCAGATACGCCACAGAGAAGAATGCTTGATGGATTCAGATTGTTTCTACCCATGAGACCAAGCTCCTATGATGGGAGAGCTGGCAGTGATGTGACCAAATCAAGCTGTTGGGTTTGTCAGATCCTACCTACTCTCTGGTCACATCTGCAGCTGTTGCACCAGTCAGTCAAACTGTAGTTCTCTTGGGGTCCTTACCTGGGTCCCCTTTCCCATCACAGCAGTCACTTCTCCCCCTTCCCTAAAGATCTTAGCTCCTGACTCACACCCATCACTATGACTCCAGACTCCGTTCTTGGAGATTTCAGTGTCCATGGAGCTCCCAGTTCCTCGAATTTCAGGAGCTAATGATCTCATCCTCCTGGATTTCAGACCCCCGTCCTTCCTTGTCCTTCACTTATAAACACTGCGTTGCTCCCACATCCTACCTTTGTAATGCTTTCCCTCTAGCACCCTGGTCCCAACAACCCAACAACTCTGCTACCTCTAAGGGTTCTACCATCTTTTCACTATAACTTACTTTCCTTTACTTCCAGGACCAATCATTAAAATCATTCCTTCTTAAATCTTCGGCTCCCTTGTCCCTCTCTACATGACCAGCATTTCCTTGCCTTCCCTGAACACGGCTAGAGTTGTGTGGATGGGTGGCCCTCTAATGCATGTTTGCTGACATTGAGCAGTGCAGGTATGCTTGTTGGCAATCGGGCTGTTCCCTACATCATCCACCCTCCTGCTCTCTAGGTGACAATCTCAACTTTTCTCCTCTCTTCTTGGACCTCCACTTCTCAGCTGATGACCTTCCTGAACTTCCCTGGAAAGACTGAAGTACTCAAAGGAGAACCACCATCATTTTCATCACATCCCATCTCCATGTGTGTGCCCATGTAATCTTATTTCTCTTCTCCCATTATGGACGACCCAACTCTCTGTGACTATCTCATCCACTTGTGTATACTTGTAGACATTGCTCCAGCAATTTTAAACCCTCTCTAATACATCAGCCATTTCCCCCCAGTCTACTGGGACATAATCATTAGCTTACAGGCAACTCCTATTTCTCCATTCCTAGAAAAAGGAAAAAAAAAATCTACTGAGACAGAAGATGTGCAAGAAAGAGATGGTGTCCAACAAATAACTCTGTATTGGCCTCTGCGTACTGCCCTTGGGTTGTTCATGTCTTCACAGGGGGCTGAGTGGTTGTTAGCTCAATTGTCAATCAGTCCCAAACTCAGTATTTTACACATTCAATTGTTTTAAACATATGCCAAATAAGCAGAAATTTTTGCCATTTGGGGCCTGGCTGGTTTGCACACTTTGTGAAGCTCCCAACATCTAGCCGTGCATTAGATGCGCTGTAAAGACCCCGAGTTATCACTGCTACACTTGGGAGCTCTCTGGCCCTTGCTGGCCTGCTGTGTGATGTCACTTAGAGGAGTAGGGCCCCCTCTCTGACCTCCCTCTCCCCTGGGAGCTCCCTTGACCTTCTCTTCTTCTGGATGATGGCCCCAATGCTATAGCCTCTGGACAGTCTTATGCTGGGAGGGACATCCCTAAGAAGTCAGTTCCTCCAAGTGGCACCCAAATGACGCTTGTGCACCCTACTGCCACCTTGTGGTCATGTCGTTTTCCTTGATCAGCCCTGAAGTCCCCGTTCTGAGCAGGTGGGCTCACCAGTCACAGCAGCTCTGGTCCAGCTGTGGGAGGAGGCCTCTTTCTTTTGCAGGCCAAAGAGTCAAGGCAAATGGAGAGACCCTGAACCAGAGAAATAAAGGGGTGTGTTCCCTCGCACATGCTATATTTGTGGAAAGGCTGGAGAATAATCTCTTATTTCTAAAAATAATTTTCCACTTCCAATTTTTGGGGACACACTTGGTCATTAGGGAAAAATCTACAACCCATGTATATTTAGAAATAGGTCTTAAACTTTCAGATCCCGTGTCATAAAACTTTTCTATATCATGAAGTGCTCAACTGTTTGCCATAATCGGGAAATGTCCTTACTCATCCAGCTGCCAGACTCAAGCAAATGTGCAAGGTGTGAACACAGCTGCGTTACACTTTGTGTTTATTGTAAACTCTGGCCCGTTCTCGTATTTTGTAAGATGTAACAGTTCACACTTCTAATCTAACGCATGAGAATAGTTTAATCCTTCTGGGAGCAAGAGGTAAACTGTCTATAGTGTTCCAAATATAAAGCAATGTCAACAAAATTGATTTTTTGGCATAGTGTCTTGGAGAAAGAGAGTTGGCTATCAAGCTTAAAGGCAAGACACAGGGCATGTGTCTAACCAGATTTTCCACTTAGAGCCCTATGAATATGCTTGAACTATTATAAGAATTTCACTTGTGTGGAATAAGACAAAGACTGTGTTTGAAAGAGGGCAGAGCAGAGTAAAACATTCGATTGAGTGAAGAAGTATGAAAGTCAAGCCATGAACTGTTCAGCCTGGCGCCTGTGTGTTGAATGAAGGCAAAGTAACAGATGAGACCCTCACTATTGCTCTCCAGCCTTTTTGTGTCTCTGGCCAATCTCTTCTTCCCACGGTCACCATCCTCAAACCCCCAGTCCACCTCTCTGGACCCCTCATGGGATGATGTGCCCTCTTATCAAAGAGACGATGGGATGGGGGCACCTGGGTGGTTCAGTGGGTTAAGCAGCCGACTTTTGATTTCGGCTGGGGTCATGATCTTTGGGTTATGGGATGAGCCCTATATGTCAACAGCTTTGCACTCACTGGGGAGTCTGCTTAGGATTCTCTCCCTCGGCCCTTCCCCTCTTCAAGTGCATGCGCTCCTGCTCTTTCTAGAACAAAACAAAGCAAAAAAAGAAGATGGAGTATTTGACCAATATTTTACATCTCCTTTCCCTTCCAGCTAGCATTAGACCTGACTCCTGCCTCTGAGGAACAGAGTTCCACGGTTCTCTGAAATACCCACCTCTCCACGTGGGTGGCCGATTCACACTGCCCCCCTGTGGTCGGACCATCTGCAACATCCCTCTGTCTCTCTCCCCCCGCTGCCTATAAAACTGTTGCCGACTGAAAAATTTAAAAGAATTTTTTACTCTCCCTTGCTTTCAAGTTCCTACACTGCTTCTTTGCTTTCTTAGAGACCAGCCTGCATCAAAGAATATTCCACTCCCAAACTCCTTTCCACATCCTACTCGTTCGTCAGCCGATTCCAGGCCATCCTCTAACCTTATCCTCCCCAAATGTTTGCCAAGGTTATCCCTCGGGTCCCTCTCTCCCACCCATATCTTAAGAGCCAGGAAATGTCACTTGAAAATTGTCTTGAAGACGGGGACAATCTGGTAAAACTGGGCTAACATTGCCACAACGCGACCGCTGGCCCGAACAGCAGCTGGCCCATCTGGAGGTACTGTCACCTTCCTGAGCCTTTAGACGTGAGCTCGCAACCTGCTCTGTTTTCCCGACTCCGGCGCCTCAAGAAGGGCTGCGGGGAGCACCTGGCCTGTGCTGGGTGGTATTCTCTGCTCGCTGTCCGCCAAGCATCGGGAGTTCCCCAGACGCACACTGCGACGTGTGTTGGGATCCAGAACTCACTGGAACATACTTAAGAAGTAAACTTAATCATAACAGCTTGCCCCAAACCTGCCTTTTTGTGGCTAGCCACGGACGAGGGACTGTGCGGCCATCTGGAACTGAAGCAGCTCTGCCACTTCGGAATGTCGTCGAGCTTCTGGAATCAGTCGGTCTTACTCAGGAGTCCCTCAGGGCTCCGGACCTTGGAGGGGGCTCTCTTCCGCCCCCCGGTGTGATAACATCGCTCCGAGCCTGGGGCTTTCTTTCCATGTGCACCTGTATCACCGTCTTATCTAATCCACTGCCACCCCCAAACTAGCAAAAGTGCCAGTGTAGACGTGTGTATGCATGTTTATGTGTATGTCTGTGTACATACACACATATATAAAACCTTGTCCTTTGTATGTATATGCATAGACCATATAAAATGTATCATCTGTGTATATCTGTATGACATATAATAGGCAAATTTATGTCTGTATGTAACACAGCATATTTCTATGAGTTATAATTTTTATGCACATAATATATAATTTCTCTCATTACATGACTGTGGATATATCAATATCAATATCTATATATAAAATGATAGGTGCACTAGGTATTAGTATGTCTATGATCTAGCTCCATCAATTGGTTGTTTCAAAATTATAATATACATACAGGCTGATTCCGTTTTTTAATGTTACTTTTGAAAAATACAGCTTCATGTTTTTGGTACACAACTTTGAAAAGGAAATAAGGGAAAAGAACAAAATTCATAAAATAGCTACCGATGTTTTGATGTGAGTACTGTATTTTATATAATACAAAAAGTCATTGATTATGAGCTATACCACTAAGAAAGACTAAAAAAAAACAACAACCAAGGTGGGGAATTTAAGAAGATACTAGGAACCCCTCTCAGCTCACATGTGAATCTGGAACACAGAAAGTAAAACACACCATATAGAAAGAAGCAGAAAGAAATTTTAATTCTGAACTTAGTGCTGGGGGAAGGAAGGAAAAAAAAATCCTCCCTTGATAATTTGAATTACAAGCTGTTACATATATGCAGGCTTGTGGTTTGAAGTCACAACTCCCGTGTGGTTTAAAACTCCTAGAGAAGAGAATTTAATTCAATTTAACAACTGGCAGAATCAATTCCAAATTCTCTCTGGAAGAATCCTGTCGGCAATTGTAAGACACAATTGATTTTAAGGTGCAAGCAGGTTGTAAGAGAAGAGTGCATCACAGAATAGATAAAATCGTTTATTCTGAATATATATTTATGATTTTTTTCTTAAAAAATGAGATCATATCCTATATGGTTTTTCTATCCAGTTGGTTACGGCATGAGCTTTAGAGTCAGACAAACCCGTATTCTACTTAATGGCTCTGTAAGTTCCTAATCTAAGCACTAAGCTTTAGCCAGGAATTTAACCTAAGTATTTAAGTGAGAAAGTACTTCTACAAAGTACATTACTCCTTCTTTTTCTTTTTAAGATTTTATTTTTTTTTGACGACAAAGAACAAGAACAAGCAGTGAGGGGAAGAGGGAGAGGACGATGCAGGTTCTCAGCTGAGCAGAGGGCCCTCCTGGAACCCTGAGATCATGACCTGAGCCAATGGCAGACACTTAACCAACTGAACCATCCAGGTGTCCCCCTCTCCCTTTCTTTTTCCTCCCACCTTTCTTTCTTTCTTTCTTTCTTTCTTTCTTTCTTTCTTTCTTTCAAGTAGACCCCGTGCCCAATATGGGGTTTGAACTCACAGCCCTGAGACAGAGTTGCATCCTGCACCAACAGAGCCAGCCAGACTCCCCAAGACTTTATTTCTTTAGAGAAGTTTGAGGTTCACAGCAAAATTGAGAGTAAGGTATAGAGCTTGTCAATATATGCCCTGCTCCCCACATGCATCATCTCCCTGTCATCCACACCCCTACCACAGTGGGACATTTGTTACAACTGATGAGCCTACACTGACACATGGTCATCACTTAGAGTCCATAGTTTACATTAGGGTTCACGCTTGGTGTTGTACATTGTGTGGGTTTGGACAAATGTATGCTGTATCCATCTTTATAGTGTTCATCATTGTAGTATTATAATACACAATAGTTTCCCTGCCCTAAAAATTCTGTGGGTTCCACCAATTCTTCATTCTTTCTCTTTTCAGACTGGCTTCTTTCACTTAAGTAATATGCATTTAAGTTTCCTCATGTCTTTTCCTGGCTTGGCGATTCATTTCTTTTTAGCATTGAATAATATTCTGTTGTCTGGATGTACCACTCACCTACTGAACGATATTCTGGTGGCTTCCAAGTTTGGGCAATTATGAATAAAGCTGCTGTAAACATCCATGTGGACATAAGTAAATACCAGGCAGTAGAATTGCTAGATTCTGTGTTAAGAGAATGTTTGGTTTTGCAAGAAACTGCCAAACTGTCTTCCAAAGTAGCTGCACCATTTTGCATTTCCACTAGCAAGGAAGGAGAGTTCCTGTTGCTCCACAACCTCATCAACATTTGATGTCGTTAGTGTTCTGCATTTTGGCCATTCTAATAGGTATGTAGTCCTATCTCATTGTTTCAACAGCTCACTTTTAAAAAATTTATTTATTTACTTTTTTAGCCAAAATCCAGGAATGAATAACTGCTCACTTTTTAAGTCCTCTATTTTAAATTATTTTTGTCATCAGATACTTGCCTGGTCTGCTTTTAAAACTCCTTCTCATTTCATTCTAACATGACCACAGACTTCCTAACTTCATCCTTTATTTGACTTCATAGACACTTTATCTCCAGTTTCTTCCAGACTTGGAGGCTACATTAACTACCTTCAAAATGTCTTTGTGGGACACTGATGCTTTCTTTTATTTTCAAGTCTTTGTTTTTATCCTTCTTGGTTATCTTCCTGCCATTCCTCTCTACTAGACATGAATCTGCTTCTGGTTACGTGTGACCTTCTTCTTTGTAGTTGGAGTTCCTTTAACAAGAGAATCTTAAATGGAGCTTTGTAACCTCCAGAGGCTCTATTTGGGAAGGAGAATGCATTTTCACTGAGTCCAGGTCATGAATCATGAGTCAAGTTCTGTAAGAGATCCTGACGTTCACATTACCATGAGTGGGGAGCAGTCTGCCTGGTGTAGCAACAATGGCCCAAATCCCATTATGATTCATAAGGTCCCCATTCTTCTCCAACTTGCTGATGCTGCAAGCTACCAAATTTCAAAGAAAATACTAATTTTATAATTAAAACAATAAATTACAGGGGAAATGAAACTAAATTCACAAGTAGTTCAATGGACATATCAACATTGATTAAAATGGTCAAACAAGAGACATAGGTGACAATTGCTTGAAGAATGGTGGAACAAGGCTCACAAAATTTCAAGCACCATAGGGTAACACAACTAACAGTGCACCAGGTAAGAGCATCAAGTGACCCTGAGGCAATGTCTGTTGCTGATTAATGGATGTTGTAGCAGCATAAGGAAAAGAACCTGCCACAGGGAGGGCAAACAAGGTCAGCATATCATGAAGAGACAATATCGTGCTTTTAACATCATGACATGCAGTTTGGTTGAGTGAATCCAACTGAAATAGTACCACGGTAGAAACTGAAAACAATGTTTAAAAGCATTTGCCATGACATAGGATAAGCAGGTGTATTTGTTTTTGTTTAAAGATCTTATTTTTAAGTAATCTCTACACCCACCATGGGGGCTCGAACTCACAATCCCAAGATCAGGAGTTGAATGCTCCACCCCCTGAGACAGCCGGGCACCCCTGTATTCATTTTTTATGCTAGGATAACAAATTACTGCAAATGTAGTGGTTTAGAACAACACCCATATATTAACTCACAGTTTTTAAATTCACAGCAGTTTTGGTGGATTTGGCTGGTGTCTCTGCTACAGGATCCCACAAGGCTAAAATCAAGATTAGCAATAATACGAGCTATGTGTTTTGTTTTGTTCTCTGGAGGCTGTGGAGAAGAGTCTACTTCCAAGCTCACTCAGGTTGTTCACAAAATCAAGTTCCTTCTAATTGTTGGACTGAGGACTCCGTTTCCTTGCTGGCTTCTGTCCCCTTCACGTGGCCTCCTCCATCTTCTGCCACCAATGGCATGAAGAGTCCTTCTCAAGCTGCAACTCTCTCTGACTTATCCTACCTCATTGTCATGCCAGCAGCAGGAGAATTTCTCTACTTTTAAGGCCTAATATGATGACATTAGGTCCACCCAGGTGATGTCCCCTTTTTGAGGGTGACACATAACATAACACAATCACAGGTGGGCTGGTTCCACTAATGCACAGGTTTGGAGAGTTAAAGTATGGAATCTTGGGGTCCTTCCTGGAAATTCTGCCTTCTGCGGTGGGTTGGTAAAAACACAGAGGAATCTCCAGCCTTATGGACACAGAAATGAGAAACTCCTATAAAAATACATTCGTGGAGAGATTTTGTTGTTGAGCTTCTATTTGAAGAGCAGTTCTGATTACATGATGGTTTCAGTTCAAACTTCTACCTTATTTTAGCATTTTTGCGTTCTTCCCCATCCCCAATCTCCGCCCTAAGTAATTAGTCACCGGACTTTATAGACAAATATTTTTAGACAGTTTTTAAAAAAGATTTTATTTATTTATTTATTTATTTATTTATTTGACATAGAGAGATCACAAGTAGGCAGAGCAGAAGGCAGGGAGAGAGGGGGAAACAGACTCCCTGTTGAGCAGAGAGCCCAATGTGGGACTCGATCCCAGGACCCTGAAATCATGACCTGAGCTGAAGGCAGCGGCTTAACCCACTGAGCCACCCAGGCGCCCCCTAGACAAATTTTTTTTTATGTTAAGGTGATCATGAACTCAAAAAAGAAGTAGCTAAGCTTTTAATGATACAAATTTTATAGGTAATAAAGGCTTGGAAAGAATATGCATACATAATGAGCTATACCTTTAAACTGTTTTGGTTTGGGGATAACATCTCCTTATGAGGTAGCATGACCTACTGGAGGTTTCTTTGATGTCAGCTTTTGTAGAGGTCAGATTAGTAATTAGGTCTGAGGACTGTTTGAATCCATGTAATGTTGTGACTAGGGCTAATTCTGTAACTATGGGATTTTATTATTTACCCTTTCTGAGGTAACTTTGGAAAATGTCAAATAATGAAAGCTTGTCTCTCACCTGCCTTTATCTCTTGTCATAAATACTCTAATTTTTTCCCTCTTGGCTCATACTTCTCCTGACATATTACTTCTTTACTGTATATATATCTCTTGACCACCCCCCTCCCCCAACTAGAATGTCTGTTTGTGAAGGCTGAACCTCTGTGTTGCTGCTTCTATTATCCTCGTGCCCAAACGGTACCTGACACATATAGTAAGTACCCAACACGATGTGTAGAATGAAAAAAATACAGAAAAATTAGGAGGGACCCCAGTTTTCCTAGACATAGTTCAAGCAAATGAGACACTCTGTCTTTCTTTAATTAGAAGCTATTGTTAGGAAAGATGAGATATTTCAGATGATTTATATGCCAAACGTAGGTGTGTGTGAAGTTTGACTCTTGGTAAGAAAGATGAGAATCACCTCTCGGAAAGAGTTCGGGAAAAGAGGCAGGTGGGATTGCGGGGAATTGTGACTTCAAGCTAAGCTGTCGTGCAGACAGAGGTAGGTGTCCTTTGGCCACCAGGACTCATGACCTATGCCAGTTTTTGTGACCCAGAGACATCATTGAGCATCAGAATTAAGGGGACTCTAGAATCAGCTTGGATTCAAATGCAGAATGTGGAGTTTCGAGCAATTAATCGAGGATGCTTGTGGTTTTCCCAACCTAGCACCGGCTTCTGAAGCAGTCTTTGCTCACAGGTCTCTGCTCCAGGAGATCATCATTCTGTTTCTGCCTCTCTCTCTCTTTCTCTCCAGTGTGGGCAGGACGGGGGTGAAGTGGGGCTGTGAACCCTATGACCTGACTCATCCGGCAGATTTAAAAAGAGGTGATTGATTGATTGATTGATTAATTTTTTTTTTTTTTTTTTTTTTTAGAAAAAGAGTTTTGGATATTCCGGTTCATTCAGCTTTTTACTTCTCATCAGGATGGTAGAGCAACTGTAGCAATTTTTAATTTCTTCACATGCTAATGTAGAAGCCCAAAGTCCCCCAAAGTTATTTTTTATTCTGCTAATTATATTTCAAAATTACTGCTAACTTGCCTCTCTAATACTGTTTATTGTATGTTATGATTTTAAAAAAAGATTGTTCCAAGTTCATAGACTTCATGAAAATGCCAAGGGGAGCCATGGCACGCACAAAAAGTTAAAAAACCCCTGATCAAACTGGTGTTTGGTTCCATGTTGTTGGTCAGTCAGGTCTTCCAAGTCTGGTAGACTTTCACAGAGTTTTAGGGCAATGGGTTGAGAATCACACTAAGCAGCTTCTCAAAGTAAATTCATCTTGCGGCTTTGTACAAGAACTGAGCCCAAGTTTGCTAGCCAGTCAACAAAGTTTCAGAATAGAGAGTAGAGCCGATCACTGGCTCTTCCTGCCTAAACCACTGAAAGAATCACACAGACTCACTGGAGAATTGTCTCAGATCCAGAGTTTTTTTGTTTGTGTGTGTGTGTGTGTGTGTGTGTGTGTGTGTGTAAAACAAGATTTTATTTATTTATTTGACAGAGAGAGATCACAAGCAGGCAGAGAGGCAGGCAGAGAGAGAGGGAGAAGCAGGCTCCCTGCCGAACAGAGAGCCCAGTGCAGGGCTGGATGCCAGGACCCTAAGATCATGACCTGAGCCCAAGGCAGAGGCTTAACCCACTGAGTCACCCAGGCCCCCCTCCAGTGTGTTTTTTAAAGCAGTTTAGAAAAACCTCATTGCCAGAGAAGCCTTCAGTTACGTTTCTGGCCAGTCTCTCTTTCCCAGCAGCTGCTCCCTGCTAATGGAGAGATGGGCATCTCCATGCTGACGAGGACCTGGGGACACAGGAGATGGAGAACTGCAGACGCAGAGTTCTCACCGCCCGAATCTCATTTGTTGCGCCGATGCCGGCTGCTCCTGTGGGCAAACCTGACCACGCGCTGCCCGGGAATGGCTCTATTTGGTCTTGGCAGAACCCGAGAAGGTAATGCTTTCCAGAAAGGCCAGGACAAATTAAACATCCAGAGGAGAAGAACGTGTTGACAAAATGCCTGGACCCATTTTTCTTTTCTTTTCTTTTTTTTTTTTTTTTTTTTAAGAGATTTTATTTATTTATTTGACAAACAGAGATCACAAGCAGGCAGAGAGAGAGAGGGCGAAGCAGGCTCCCCGTGGAGCAGAGAGCCCAATGAGGGGCTTGATCCCAGGACCCTGGGGTCATGACGCCAGCCGAAGGCAGAGGCCCTAACTGAGCCACCCAGGCGCCCCCCCCCCCATTTTTCAAAGTAAAAATTGAAGCTGTGCTTTTGGAGGATATGGACATAGATCACTGAAAGCAGGCTTAGTTTAAAGGGAAAAAAGTAATAGGTGGCCTTTCTCCATTTCCTGCTTCAGCTCCTCTATTTCTAAAAAGATACAGATAAGAAACAATCTGGGAGAATGGCTTAGTTCCTACCCACCCCCAACGATACACATTATGGAACAGAAAGGATTGGATCTTTTGTCAAAAAGAAGATACCAGGGGCTCCTGGGTGGCTCAGTGGGTTAAGCCTCTGCCTTTGGCTCAGGTCATGATCCCAGGGTCCTGGGATCGAGCCCCGCATCGGGCTCTCTGCTCAGCGGGGAGCCTGCTTCCCTTCCTCTCTCTCTGCCTGCCTCTCTGCCTACTTGTGATCTCTGTCTGTCAAATAAATAAATAAAAATCTTTATAAAAAAAAAAAAGAAGAAGATACCAAAGAGTTCCATTTCTTTATTCAAATTATCTTCTAATACAGTTGGGTAGAACAAGAATTTGGAGGTTTTTATTTTGTTCTGTTTATAATGGATCCCTTAAATCATCTTTCACAATCTTTCAGCTCTTCTTTCTGATTTACCAAACCCTGACTATTTATCTAGAATTTCATGGCAAACAGAGCCCCCAAATTCCTAATCGTTCTCAGATCTCCTAGCACATTCCCACTCTATAATAAAAAATAATTTTCATAAATGAACCTATATGTGTTCTACAAGAAAGAAGAAAAAAGCTGAGGAGGTGAAATTTATGCAGGACAAAGGAATTGTACCTAGGATTGAGTTTCAACTTAAGTACCTTAGTTGAGGAAAGAAAGACTAAACAATTGTGATGAACACAGAGGAACACTTTAGTTAATTTATCTACTCCCCACCTCTGAAACTGTGGCTGAGGAGTAGACACTGAAGGGAAAGGCATAGAGTTGTGAGAACTCATCAGCTTTGTTTTCCTCTTGCCTACATAAGGGTATTCCACTTACTGTTAGCAGTTTGGGGGAAAGGCCATATAAAATTATTTTTTGATACTCTGATAAGTATATTTACGGAGTACCTTTATTTTCAAAACTTTTGAAAGATTAAGAGAATCATATGGAAGAAAAGGGGGATTTATATGCAATAAATCTGCAGATTGTTTTAA
The DNA here is from genome assembly GCF_964662115.1 of Mustela nivalis. Lineage (NCBI taxonomy): Eukaryota > Metazoa > Chordata > Mammalia > Carnivora > Mustelidae > Mustela > Mustela nivalis. The sequence goes on from NC_139022.1 coordinate 167,628,185, forward strand.
AAAATGGAGCCAGAATAAAGAAAGAATGCTGTCTACACCGTGGGCATAACATACTTCACACCGATTTCATCAGGGTTTCTTTACCTGGTGTCCATGTACCTTTGTATTTAGGGAGGCTACAAATAGATGGGAAAATTTATATTCTTGTTTTTTTTTTTCTTTTTGAAATTTCCACTGAAATTGAGTACTTCCTTCAATTGTGAATATAGGTTTTATTATACTGTCAAAGGGATTCATGCATGGCACTACACACAAAAAGAATGTTAAAACTTCTTGAATAGCAATATTTTCACCAATAAATGGGAAAATAAAATTTCTCATATTTGAACGAAAATATCAGTGCTTTCAACTAGTAAACATACAAATCTGGTAAGAAAGGCTTTAGAGCAAAGGACGCTGATAATATTACCCACCACACTCTAAATATATATCATCTACAACTGCTATTTTCAGCTCAATTCTATCTGGTTTTTTGAGTACAAGAAACAGATACTATCAAGGTTCTGGGGGAGTAGTAATTGCAAAAGCTTCCAGTGTTTTAAAGCTGTTAGGTACATGGTAACTATAATGAAAGGAATGAGTGATATTTTTTCTTTATTGAGAGATAAGAAGCAGTTATTTAATACCTTACTTGGACTCTGTGTGTACTGGGGGAGCCTAGGTCCTCATAGTATTTATGGTTTTCTTACATTATCTTATAGACCCAGTTTTTTGAGCATCCACCTTGTACAAGACATGAAGCCAAAGTAGGGGGGGGTAGAGTTTTGGGGCCCTTGGAGACACCCTCATTCACTCATCCACACAAACTAATATACTCTTCCTGGTGATTTCATGAAACTCTAACCAGTTAAGGTCAATTCTACCTCCCTAACTTCCACATCCAATTCTCCAGGTCACTAGGGCCAATGGACAGAAGACAGTAGAGAGATTGTCACAAACTCATTCATTGTAGACCACAAATGAAAGCTTGTTTCCCAATAATGGTGTTCTAGAAGTATCATTCGGATTTTCGGTATATGCTGCTTGGGAATTTCAAGACTTATCAGGTTTGAGCCAAGTTGAGTCATTTGATTTGTATTCCTTATTCAAAGCAAAGATAATTGATGAGACAATATTGGACATTTTTCAGTTGAAATGCTGAGTCTCCTGATTTATTGCTGAGGCAGGTACTTTAATTTTCAAAATAAGTTATAAAAAATTGACTCTTTTGAGTATCAGTTTGACTCTAACAACATTATAAGAATAACCAGGTGAGGCAATAGGAAACTATGGTCAAATGCCATTTAAGTCATATGGAAAGAAAGCTACTTTGATGCCTCTCAGCAAATGGACTATATTTTAAAAATAGTTTTTAAGGTATTTGTCACTTAGCATCTTTTATCCAGGTGAAGATACACATCTCTGCCCAATTTCATGAGGAAGATCTCCAAACGCTGGTCCTCACATTCTTTCTCAAACTAAGAGGTAGAACCAACAGTATAGGGCTCATTTCAGTGCTGACCTAATTCTTAGGCTAGGAGTTCTGTAAATGTGTCTGACCTTCAGGATACTAATCTACCAAACCTCAGTTTCCTCACCTGTAAAAGAGGCATAATAATAATAGCAGCTACTTCACAGGGCTGTTAAGGGAATCAAATGAGATAATTCAGGTAAAATGCTTAGCAGAATATCTTGTCCACAGTGACACCAAATACATGCTTATCACATTTATTATTGTCATATTGTTATTATGCACTTCCAAAATAAAGCCATTGATATGTGCTACACCAACTTCCCAGTCTCTTCTCCATCTGTAAATTTATTTTCTCTGTCTCATCCTTGTGTTAGTTAGTTTTGTCCCAGAAAGAGGTCTACTTCCTCTTGATAAGTTTCCATTCTCCATCTATATACTTGGCCTTATTTTTTCACATTGCTTTCTGATCTTCAATCCCTTCCTAGCTTTGGCTTTTTTTCTTAAGTCGATAAACATGGTCAAACTCATTCTAATCTGAAGATCCTTCTGACCCTAGAACCTGTACCAACCCCCTCAACTGCCCTATCCATCTCCTCTAGTCATACAAACGTCGTAAACCTTTTGACATACAATCGCCATGTCTTAACCATTTCCAGTCCTCCACTGTGCTCTCTGAGCACACTATTTGTTTCTAACCTTTGAGTTTTTGTGCAAGTTCTCTTGGAAATTCCAAACCTCATTTCTTCATCTGGGTTTCTTTTCTTCACGTGGATATCTTCATATTCTTCATGGACAGCTTCTCCTTACCAGAAAAGTTTCATCTCAGGGGTTACATCATCAAGAAGTATGCCCTCTCGTAGGCAGTGGTCTTCAGATCCTCTTGTGTGAGCCTACGTGGTTCCATCTCTCTCTGGTACAGCACTTACCTGTGTATCATAAGCATCTGTGCCCCTCAAAAAATGCTTGCTAGACTGAGGTGACCTCAAATACTATGCTGAAGGACTAACTTTCAGGAAATCTTTTTTAGGATATTAGATCAAGTAAACAATGAAATAAATGCCAGTAAAATTTCTCTCTTTCTTCTCTCAGAGAAAATATCCATCAGCTAACTATGAAAATCTTTAGCTGAGAAATATTAGAATAAGTTCATCTTGTTAATTTGCTCATCATTAATGAGCTTCCGTTATTATATATGTCAATAGATGAATTATTAAATGGATGGATGGAGTAGATAGAGAAACAGTTTAGAAAGCAAGAGTCCTGAGTTAGATCTAGTCAACTGTGTGAATCAACTCTGTGATCTTAGAGAATCCATTAATTTCTCCATACTAATATCTTTTTCTCAATTTCACCGTCAATAAATATGGAAATAGTAGGCTTTGCCCTGTCTATATGACAGAGCTGTTAGGAGGTTAAATGAGATAATATATGTCGGACCTCTGTATTTAAATAGTCCAGAGGTGCCCATCTGGGTGGCTCAGTCAGTTAGACTGAGATCTGATTCTTAATATCAGCTCAGTTCTTAATCTCAGGGTCATGAGTTCAAGCCCCACACTGGTCTCCAAACTAGGCATGAAGCGTACTTATATTTAAAAAATAAATAAATAGTTCAGTTGTACATAATAGAACAGCATTGTTATTAATAAAGACACAATTGTTATTCCCAAATAATTTATAGTCTAATAATTTAAAGATTATTTATTTATTTATTTATTTGACAGAGATCACAAGTAGGCAGAGAGGCAGGCAGAGAAAGAGGGGGAAGCAGGCTTCCTGCTGAGCAGAGACCCCCGATGTGGGGCTCGATCCCAGGACTCTGGGATCATGACCTGAGCTGAAGGCAGAGGTTTTAACCCACTGTGCCACCCACGCGCTCCTCTAATAATTTAAATTGGCTTAATTCTTTCCATTGAATGAATCACACAATGAAATCATACAAAGACTTGCCATTAATCTCTGTGTTTATGTTATAGTTATTAATATTAATTATAATTCATTAATAATACTTATATTTATTAATAAGCATCAGTATCTGTTTATATTAATGTTTCCAAGGTCATTTAAGTCCAACCAGAGTTATCTAGGGCTACAGATTTATTTCCAGGTCCAAATCCTTGTTTTTTTAATTTAGCTATAAATAAATACCTTGAACACTTTATTATATGTTTCAAGCCTTTCAACTTAGGTTAAAATTAAACTTAAGACTCAATTTACAGTTGTAGATGACTGTTTTTATCTCATTTTTCGCTCAAAATTTTCAGCCGACGTTCTTTGGTGAGTGTGGTGGATACGGCTCCGCCTAGCTAACAGCCTCTCCCCGCCTTCTTCCACCATGTTTATGGAGCACCAGCGACAGCAATGATTTACTGGCTTCTTTCCCAGGAGATGAATCGCAGTTGCTCTGAGCCGGTCACAACAACCTCATTCCTCTTTGTCAATGACTGGTTTACAGGTTGGCATGTGACCCAAATCTGGCTCATGAAGTCTAAGAAGTCTGTTGTGCCGGAGTGAAGGATGTTCTGGGAAAGATTTTCTTCTCAGATAAAAAGAAATAGACATACAAGACGAAACCTTCTTTCTTCTAGCTTTTAGGTATTGTTTTGAGAGGACGTGTTGGTTGGCACTCTGTCCAGCTGTCTTCAGACCTTGGAGAAAAAGTCAGAAGACTTACAGAAAAGGTGACATCCATAAACTTCTGCATTAACGAACCCTGGAACTGATTACTCACCGTTAGAAGAGTGAAAAAGACAGGCCAAAGTATGAAACATGATACTTTCAACAAGAATGTAAGAGAGACCAAAAGTATAGGTAGACTTGAATAGGCACTTTGCATATGCAAACCATTGAATAATATATGATATAGTGGTCAGCATCATTGGTCTTCAGGAAAATGCAAGTTAAACCACAATATAGCACTGCGTACCCACCAGAACTCATACAGTAAAAAAAGACCGGCAGACTAAGAGGTGGTGGAGATAAGAGGACACGAGGATTCTCGGATTGTTGTTGGAAGGCTCAAGGAGTACCAGTACTCTGGGAAACTCTTCGACAATATCTAGTAAAAGGACTTATCCATCCAGATAAACCAGCGATTCGACTCCTCGGTACCACCCAAGAGAAATGTGGACATGTGTTTACCAAGAATACTCAGAGCAGTACTCTTTGAATATCCTCCAATTGGACACAGCCCACATATTCATCAGTTACAACGGATACATACAGTATGGTATATTCATATAATCAGATACTAAAGGACACTCTCAATAGGGGCGCCTGTGTGGCTCAGCCCACAAGCCGCTTGATTCCGGCTCCGGTCTTGATTTCAGGGCTATGGGCTCAGCCCCACACGGGGCTCCTGCTCAGTGCACAATCTGCTTCAGTTTCTCTCCTTCCCTGTCCCTCTGCACACCACCACCCTTCAAATAAAATCTTAAAAAAAAAAAAAAGAACAATATAAATGTGTAAACTACTGCTACCCACAACATAAATACTTTTTTTTTTTTTAAAGATTTATTAATTTTATGCAGAGGGAGAGGGCGAGAGAAACTCAAGCAGACTCCCACCGAGCCCGAGGCCTGGACACGGCGCTCATCTCCCCACGCTGAGATCAGGACCTCAGGGGAAACCAACAGTTGGCACTGTGCCACCCTGGTGCCCGACTATAAATACATTTCAAAATTTTGAGCAAAGGAAGCAGACATACTCTATGATTCCACCTGCCTTAAGTTCAAAAACAAACAAAACTTAATTTCCAGTCTTAGAAGTCGAAGCAATGACGGAAAAAGGGGGCAGATTTTTCCACCGGTGGCGATGTTCTTGACGGGTTTTCGTTCCACGTTCTATTCGCTTTCTGTACGAACATTAATGGAGTTATACGCTCACATCTGTAGAGAGCTGGCCCTGGAACAACACGGGTCTGAGCTGCATGGGCCCCACTCTACACTCTTTCTGGTTTGGGGATTTTTGCTGCACAACCTTTTTTGTTTATATTTGGTCCAGGGCTTGGGTGAGGGGTTCTGGGGTGGCTAGAAAGTTGGGGAGCAGCTGCAGGGAGAGGCTCCCGCAGGGGCCCTGAGACCAGGGGGATGCCAGAGGGGCCCCCTCAAGGGCTGCTGGGCTCCGGGGGCTTTGGAGGCTCCGGATCATGCTGCAGGAGGAGCCCCTACCCCAGAGAGGCCCCCCGCCGGCCCGCGGGTGGTCGACCTGCGCAGGTGCCCCACAGGCTCGCCGTTTGCTGATGCGTTTCACCTGCTGCTCCAGGAAGTCGCTCCCCGGGAAGTCCTAGCGGCAGGTGTGCGGCCGCAGAACCCGGGCCACGAGGATCCAAAAAGGTCTGGTTCAGGCTCTTCGCCAGAATCACGGTGGCTTCCATGGACCAGGGGTTTAGCCCGTGCGTCTTGGAGCAGCGTCCGCGCCTCCTGGAAGACAGCCCGGCGCCCTGCTGGGTTTGCACCTTCAGGAGCTGCTGGGGGCCGGGCCAGGGATCTCTCCTTGGAGGACCCGCGGGAGAAGTGGCGCGCCCGCCCGTCAGAGCCGCAGCCTCCCGGGAGGCAGGAAGCCCAAAGAGAGGTGAACGCAGGAGGCGCGGATGCTTGGGGACCTGGCGGGGGGCAGCAGCTCCTGTGGAATGGGTCTGAGCGATCTGGGAGCTCCTGGCTGGGGGGGCAGTAAGGATCTAAGCTCAAAATGAGGTGTTGGCTGGTCCCCAGGGCAGAGGGTGGCCGAGAAGACAGTTGTGAAGGTTGCAACCGTCAAAGAGGTTGGAGGGGGGTCGGGGGCTGGAAGGAGGGGCACCTTTGGGTTTGTTGCTTCCAAATGTTGTTGAAAGAAGGGACAGGTCTGCTGGATTGCTGGGGACACTGCCCATAGGATTTCTTTTTTTACAGTACAGGACTGGAAATGTCTTTGCTTTTCCTTACCACTTTCTTAATAACATTTCTTTTTTCTGGTTACTTTATTGCAAGAAAACTGTTTTAGTGCATATAACATACAAAATATGTATTAATTCACTGTTCGTGTTATCAGTAAGGCTTTGGGGGAAACAGTAGGCTATTAGTCATTAAGTTCGGGGGGAATTGAAAGTTATACTTGGATTTCTGGCAGTGGGAGGGTTAACATTCTATTGGTCCAGGGCTTGGGTGAGGGGCTCTGGGGTGACTATCTCTGGAGTAATACCTAGGAGTAGAATCGCTGGTTCAGTGGATATGCATAAGTCCTTTTACTAGATATTGTCGAAGAGTTTCCCAGAATACTTGTACCACTTTACCCTTCCAACAACAATCCGGGAATCCTCGTGTCCTTCTATCTCCGCCACCTCTTAGTCTGTCGGTCTTTTTTTACTGTACCAATTCTGGTGGGTATACAGTGCTATAGGGTGGTTTAACTTGCATTCTATTCCACCCCAATGTTGTTCAAGAATCAGCTGTACTTCTTCCAGATACTTGTTTGCATCAATAAAAAGGCTATTTAAAAAATAATTGAAAGAGAAGAAAAATAAGGTAAGAAGAAATAAAAAGGAACAGAAGATAGAGGAAGCGTGCAAAGGGAAAATCATTTGCCAAAGGTCGTGGGGGCTCAGCAGTATTGCCTGGGGCTCCTGCAAGACTTTTGTGGGTTAAATGCTTCTCCAGCATCTTCAGTCTAGACTTTGGCTGTCCCTTGCTGTTCCTGAAGGTAAAAAGTAACTTGATTTTCTCTGAAAAAATTAGAATTCACTGTTTGGAGCTACTCATCTGCCAGAAGTAGTCACATCCTTGTGATTCCGATTCTTGAATCATTTCATAGTTATGAATCCATTTCTATTTCTGGGTAGCACATAATCTTAGATGCATAAATTTTATTTGTACTACTTAGACTAATATACTGGCGAAGTTCATGCGTTTTCCGAGTATATAAAGAAATATAAGATGCGGTATGTAAGATCAGTATGGAATTTAAGTAAAGACTTAATAATTAACAGCTTTTAGTTTTTTATTTACTCTTATTTATTTTTTTAAAGATTTTATTTATTTATTTGACAGAGATCACAAGTAGGCAGAGAGGCAGAGAGAGAGAGAGAGAAGCAGGCTCCCTGCTGAACAGAGAGCACAATGCGGGGCTGGATCCCAAGACCCTGAGATCATGACCTGAGCCCAAGGCAGAGGCTTACCCCACTGAGCCATTCAGGTGCCCCAACATTTTTTTTTTAAAGATTTTATTTATTTATTTGACAGACAGAGATCACAAGTAGGCAGAGAGGCAGGCAGAGACAGAGCAGGGGAAGCAGGCTCCCCGCTGAGCAGAGAGCCTGATGCGGGGCTCGATCATGACCTGAGCTGAAGGCAGAGGCTTTAACCCACTGAGCTATCCAGGTGTCCCCCTACCAGGAGTTTTTTAAATTGTTGCCAGACCTTGATGGTTTGCTTCTCTTTAGAACTCTTCCCACCTTAGCCCCTAATCCATACGGTTGAACAGTAAATTCTATGGTGCCTTGGATTGCTGGCAGGTTTTGTTTGTTTTATTTTTCCCTCCCCATATGCCAGTTTTGGTCTCCTGCATAGACCACAAGCCATTTGCAGGTAGGAACCCTGTCTTATAACCTTTTAAAATTTTCTCTCACCTTTGGGCTTTATTCATAGTAAATATTCGATTTTTACTGAGTAATTGCTGGTCACTGTCATGCTTAGGTTTAATAAGTAGAGACCATGCTCATGGGCAATTGGCAGGGAATTTTTCTTGGCAGCACTGAAGGATAGAATGGGCGTTCTCCTGTTTACGGTGTTGTAGGAACTCAACACATCATGATAGTCTCTACCAGTCCTATGGCCTATGCATGTGACAAATATAACGGGCAAATTAATGTTTGCCTTCCCCAGTACCAAACAACTCAGTTGACTTTTTTTTTTTTTAAACAGAATTGACTAAATTACCCAATTGTTTTGTCTTTGTGTAGACAGAGCGTGGGATTCTATTGGTGAAACCATATTTCATGCTCATGCCCTACAACAGCTGTAGTCCGCCGAATTGAAATAGCTTAATGAGGTATTGATTTTGCTGCTCAGCATGATCGGAAATAACCACCAAAATTGTGGGAGGCCACATCATAAGGGAAGGAGAGAGAGAGAAAGGTGAAATTCTAATGAATACACTAGATGAGTTCCTGTCAACTTCATTATTTGAATTGGATGCTTTAGAATTAGAGAAATGAATTATTTAATTGGAGATGAAAAATAGGAGTTCATTTTGCTCGTTTGAAATTTGGAATTGGAACTGAATCACATGCACTTCAGGAAACATAAAAGTTGAAAGAAAAAACAAACAAAAAACAACCCTAGCTCAGAGATAAATTATAGTGGTAAGTTATTTTTCAAGCCAATTTTTAGTTGTTCAAACTAGAAGAAATGGAGAAAGCCTCAGAGTGGAAATAAGACTCTAGGGAAAGGAAATAAAGGAACTGTTCCTTTTGCATGTTTCCTAAATACTCCCTGGTGGCTCTTAATGAGCTGCATTATTGCGTTTTGGCTCTGGAGTTGGATGGAGCTCTGCCATAAATTAGCAAGATGGAGAGAATTTGAATGAGGGCACTGCACAGACAGGCATACAGGAAACCTCGTCCTCATATTCCATTTGGCTAGATTCTGATTCTGTGGATAAATGGTTGCCATCCTGAGGGCCATCTCAAAGTTACTCAACTTTGCAAAGAACTTTCTAGAATCATGGGGTCGACTGCTCTGCTGCTCAGGTAAATTTATATTGACCGGACACATTGTCCTAAGCCACTTCCATATCCTCTTCCCACTTGTCCCATCTCCTTTCATTAAGGAAACCCATTGATTATTTGTCTGAATGAAATAAGTTTGGTGTTCCCCCAAGAACAGGGAGTGCTTCTATTACAAAACAGAATGGAACCAGAAAGGATGGGGTGCCTGGGTGGCTCAGTCAGTTAAGCGTCTTCCTTCGGCTCAGATCCTTATCCCAGGGTCCTGGGATCAAGTCCTGCCTGGGGTTCCTTGCTCAGTGAAGAGCCTGCTTTTCCCTCTGCCCCTCCCCCTGCTCATGCTCAATCTCTTTCTCTTTCTCTCTCTCACAAAAATAAATCTTAAAAAATATTAAAAAACAAGAAAGGATGGCACAGTCTACGAGAAGAGGAAATGGTCCTGAAGCAAAGCAGAAGAGTTTAGGGGAGGGGCTGGTCATAAGGAGAAATTCCCAGTGAATTGCATATGGTGAGGCTGCCTTGGTCAAGGAAATCATTGGGAAGAAAATCAGCAGCCTCCTACAAGGAAGGGCCTTGCAGGGCCTTTACACTCTCAGATGCTTTCTCAAATTTAAATTTGATTTGGCTTCTTGACTTCTAGCAAATTCCTTTAAAGTAGTGGTTCTCAGCTTGGGACAAAGGTGATTTTTGCCTCCACGGGACTTTTGGAGATGTCTGGAGACATTTTGGTTGTCACAGCTGGGGAGGCACTACTGGCATCTAGTTAGTCAAGGCCAGGGACATTAATAAACATTTTCGACTGTACAAGATGGTTTCCTTCCCCCATTTTGCTTCTCACAGCAAAGATTGATCTGGCCCCAAATGTCCAGAATGACAAGGTTGAGAATTCCTGAAAGAAGGGACCAATTTTTATGGTCATGGAAGAAGGAGGATCTAATAAAAAATCAGGAAGGACTTCAGTTCTGCTGAGGCAAGGAGAGAAATACTAGCCAGGAGAGGCAAAGACACGACAAGATGATTTAATGCTCCTGGTCGGGTGTATGGAGTTCCATGATTGTGACGTCTGGACTGCGTGGCTTTGGCTACTTGCCCAGAGCCTCGGGGTTGTAACTGATTTGCATATAATGATGTGTTTACATAAAATGTAGTTATAATAAATACAAGCAACAGTGGGTGGCTTTTCTTTAATGTATCTTCTCCATTGCCAGATAATGATCATTTATTAGGCATCTGCTGGGCCTTGGTGCTGTGTTCAGTACATATTTTTTAAAGGTACTCACATTTCATTTCCTTTGTTTTGAAACAGCGGCCTACCTCAGCTATCCCCAGGAGGATAATTTAATTGTTCCAGAAATAGAAGGAACTTTTGAGTCCCTCGCTTTTCCACATGTAGAATAAGTTAGTACAGAGGAAATACAGCTCGCGGTGGGAAGAATTTCAGGGTTTCTGCACTAGGAAAAATAGTTCTCGTGCACTTGAAATACTAACAGTCCTAAGGAGCTTAAAGGGATTTGCATGTCACAGCCTTACACGGTGTGGTTCTAGGTCTGCTTCCAGGGTCTCAAATGGGAAGTCAGCTCTGAGGAGCTCTGATGCCTCTTTGCACTGAGTCTAGGATTCTATTCTCTGCCAGCCAGTTAGCAGTGAGGCATTTGGGTCCTGCACTCATCTGGCCAGGGTTTCTAACCTTTGATTTCAAGGGCCTCAGGAAGCTGCTAAGACTTTTTGAATATGTGCATTTACCTGGGGTGAATTTCCATATTTATATGATAATCTAAATAGTCCGTGATTCTAAAAAAATTCAGATCTCCCGCAGTAGGATGTAATGCTAATGGAATTCGCGTATTAATAAAGGGGACTCTATCTCGTAGCCCAAGACCTCACCAATTGACCCTGGGATGGACATGCAAGTGTGTGCTATTAGTCACAGGGGCACAAGAGAAAACATCACATGGTCGATCGGGGGCGGTGCGGGGGTGGGGTGGGGTGGGGTGGGGCATGGCCTCTCCACACAGGGGTCACCAATATCGAAGAGCTGTAGGAAATCTAATCCATTAGAGCCACATGTGGGATTTTGGAGGACCAATAAATGACACTCAGCTTTCTCTCCAGATTGTGGAGCCAGTAGAGAGACAGGCTAGAGAAGACAGACAGATGGAGAGTATAAAGAAAGTTGGCTTTATTATTGATTAAGTTGATGGGAAAACATGGCTTTGCATTTGGGCCAAATGGGCTTAGTAGTACTCCCCCCAAATTTGGAAGACTTCTCGCCACTGCCCGTGGCCCACCCAGTCAGTGCAGGTGAGCTCCTTTCCTTCAGCTGAGAGAACATCCAATGTGCAGAAGGCCATGGTCTCTCTGAAGGGGCTAGGCCTGGCGTTGCTCAGCTTTCTCTATGGACATCACCAACCTGCTATGTCTCTCCTCCCTAGAAGAGCAATGGACAAAGGCGAGAGAGCAGCTTTCCCCAGTAACTTTCCTTTCTGGGGGTTTAGGATGCCTATTATCTGCTCTCTTTAGAACATCAAGAGTTAGGAATACATTTTTCCCCCCAATTTTAAGTGCATCTCTGAATCAACGGCAGATTGAATTGCAATCGTGGTGGGGAGATATTGTAAGTGACTTATTTTTCAAAATGGAAATAAAAGCCCTTCAAGGCCATAGAAAACAGGACTAGAATTGATCAGAGAGTTTTCGGAGAGACTGCCCAGTATCTCTTGAGGCCAAAGGATGAGTTAGACATCATCAGATGGAGCTAAAATCCCAGAGGAAGTGCGTCAGAGCAAGAGCATAGGGGAGCGGCCGTCAGAGGGACGTCCCTTACCTGTGCCATGGACCGAAGATGGGTCACATTCTGGGAGAGACTTTTCCTTATCTCACTTTACCTGCCTTGGCTCTCCAAATAAAGTTTTCTGACTTTCTAGCCAACATTCTCTGAACTTTAAATGCTTTCAAGTTGTCACTGTTCTGGAATAATAGCCCCAGCTGTCTCTTGGGTAAGATCAAGACAATGCCTTCATGGGGTTTCTGGGTTCCTCAACTGTGGGGTGACCCCATGCCCCAGTTTGTCTCATGGATCTCCGTCTACACTTGATGTCTCAGTATAGCGGTTAAATGTACTTTCATTCACCCTCAAGAGTGTCCCAATTTGGCAAATCAATTATATGGGCCCTCTACTTTTCTTTACTATTTAGTTTTTGCTTTTTTAGAAAAGGAGTGGATTTATTGCTACTTGTGTAATTAAAATTCATTTTTATAGAAGACAATGTCATGATTTCTGCCTTTAAGGAGACCCAATTGATGATGATAATAAAGCAGGCATTGATAATGGTGCTTTGCATAAGGATTACAGCATCTTTAACAAATTTAGTTAAAGGGTTAAATGGTAGGGGATCCATTTATTCTGAGTGGATGGATGACTGGGTGAAGCTAGAGTGATAGGAACAGCAGGCATCAATATATTAATTACACATAAGTTATCAACATCCTCTCACACCTTTGTGTAGTTTTGTTCCTACCTCACCTGGTACCTCTAATGTGTGAAACTTCTTTCTTTTTTGCCTTTTTCTCAGTGGCCAGTGATACTTGAAATCGTGTTGATCTTCCAAAGAGTTAGCATTTCTTCCCTACTTCTAATTCATACTTTCTTTCGCCTCTAGTTGGAACTCTATTTTTCCAGCCTCCATCAAGATGCTAGTTTTTGTACACATTATTGTATCAAGCAAAATAAAATTGGTAAGTGGGTGAACATCCTTGGTCTCAAAACAAACCCCTGGGGGGGCATAGTGTCTTCTGTTTGGGGTGTTGTCATTGAAACCCTCTTTGTACCTGACCCTCCACACAGATAGTCTCTACTCTGTTGTGAAACCCAGCCTGTCATCTGTCGCTCCCTGCCTCCATCTGTCTGTCTCCTTTCTCTCCCTTCCCCCCCTTCCTCCCTCCTCCCTGTCTCACTTCCTCCCTTCCATGCTTGCATGGAACCCAACATGGGGCTTGAACTCACAACCCTGAGATCAAGACCTGAGCTGAGATTAAGAGTTGGATTCTTGGGGCACCTGTGTGCCTCAGTTGGTTAAGCGACTGCCTTCAGCTCAGGTCATGATTCCAGGGTCCTGGGATTAAGCCCCACATGGGGAGCCTACTTTTCCCTCTCACTCTGCTGCTCTCTCTACTTGTACTCTCTCTCTCTCTCTCAAATAAATATATACAATCTTTAAAAGAGAGAGAGAGAGAGAGAGATGTTTAACTGACTGAGCCACGCAGGCACTGTGTATCTCCATTAATTAATGGCCCCGTCATGTAGAAGAGAAGGGAGAGCCTATATAAAGCAAGGTGGGTTGCATCTCTCTTCCTTCCCTTCCAAAGCTCGCTGTCGGGGGGGAAGGCTTGTGTGGTGGAATTGTCAGTATCTGGATTCACACTAGTGATTGTGTCCCTGACTGAGAGCTAACCCGTAGGGCCCTAGTACAGAAGCATTGCTTGTTAAACTAGGGAAATGTTTCTGAAGCATTTGACAGATAGCTAGTTCCAAAGGCTCCCTCTAAGATGTCCTGCCCCAGGTTTCCTTTACTTTCCCCTCAGGGACTGCTGGATGTCCCCAGATCCAGCAAATAAAGGTTGACACCTGGCATAGCAACGATCTACTGATATCTTGCTCCAACCCATTCTGATTAGCTGGTGGCCCTGCCCTGTTAGGCTGTTGACTACCACCTCTGGTTGTTCTGTGGGACCTCTTCTTTGAGGTGCTTACACATGAATTTGGTATGACATTCTGTAATTTTAAAAATGGAAATCAAATTAATACTTTGGAGTTGAGTTTAGTTGTTTCCCTATTGTGTGTGTGTGTGTTTGCGTGCGCACATGCACACACGTGGGCAAATGTGTGTGGGGGGATGTGCAAGCATGTGTGCATCGTAATGGACCTGACGCATCTTCTGTTTTTTAGGGTGTCTCCAATTAACATTTCTGGTCAAAAATTGGGCTTTTTTTGTACTCATAGAAGATACCCGTTAGAGGTATTCTCTTCAAACAAAATATGGAAATTTCTGTTAGTAGCTGACAGATGGTCATCCAGTTTTTGGATAACTTTGGTAATGAAGAGTTCACTCCCCCAGATGCCATTTTCCCCTCTGAAATAAATTACACAGGGTAATCTACACCCAGTTCTCAGAAATGTTCTTTATCCCAAAAAGCTGTATCAGATAGTTGGCCCAGGGATCCTCACTTCGTGTAAAAAGGTTTCTCTGGATAATCTTCCCTTTGCCATAGTCTCCATATGCATATTCCTGAACACTTTATAACATTTGAGAAATGTCACAAACCTAAAGAAACCACATGATCCTGATTCCTATCTTTTGGCTCAGAAATATGCTTTGTATGTTTAGGTAATCAGTCCTTAGGTAATCAATTGTTTCTATCAAAGAAACGAATGCATGAAAAATGAAGGACCCCTGGCAGATTTTTTTTTTTTAGCCTTTATAGAAAATGCCCCCAGGACAGAAACTTCATGCATCTGATTGGCCTGTTTCAGTATTTAATCATAGCAAAGATCAAGAGTTCCCCCTTATGCCCAGAAGAAATCTCTGTACCTTTAATTAAAGCTAATTTCTTCTTCTTTGCTACTCTGGGTGGGTTTCCTTTGTCTGGCTGCGTTCCCAGATCATCCTTCTTGTTGACAGGCAGAGGGAGGAGGAAGAAAGACCAAATGTGTATTATAGGAGTCTGCTATTCTAGAGAGCTCTGTTACCAAATTTACCACCCCATATAGTGATGGGGAACATTTTCCTTCATCATCCTAGTTATCTGATTATGTTTAAAAAGTTAAAAAAAATGCTGTCCACTTTGCTTTGGCAAGTAAGACCACCTCTTCTTGTATACCACCAGTTCATGCATCAGCTTCAGATGTGCAGAGAGAAGGAAGAGGGGCTGTCACTGTAAACATGGGGAGAACACAGCAGGTTTTTGTGTTTTTTTGTTTTTTGTTTTTTTTGAAAACCTATTCATTACAATCTATGCTCAAATGTAAAAATAAGAATTACATATTTTGCCTCTTGAGCTTGACCTTCTAACTTCTAATTACGCCAATAAACATATCCTCACTGACTTTGCCAGAGTGTGATCAGGAAGTCACAGAAAGAAGCTGTATCATGAGACTCTTTGTTCTAGGACTTTAGTTCTGGTTATGTACAGAAACATATTAATGATCTTTTTTTTTTAAAAAAAGATTTATTTATTTGAGAGAGAGAGCACGAGAGACAGAGAGAGAATGTACAATCAGGGGGAGCAACAGAGGGAGAAGGAGAAGCAGGCTTCATCCTAGGACCCTGGGATCACGACCTGAGCTGAAGGTAGACGTTTAACCAGCTGAGCTACTCAAGCACCCCTCAATGATCCTATAATGGCAAAACTCATGACTTTATTTGACTTTTAGTTTCTATGATCTTAAAAATTTGAAAGAGGTTTTAGGAGTTTATAGTTTAATCTTCTTTGCAGCAGAGGAAATTGTTGCTCATGCATTGACCATAAACAAGTATTCTTCCTTAAAGGATTGAGCCCTGAGGAGCAGTTCAAACAACATTGAACAACAATCTTTACCTCTTTGGAAAAATCTGGATCATCTCCCGACATCCCACTGCCAGGGTGCCCATCGGTTGGTAATATGTAGAAAGGGGGAATACAGTGGCTCCAGTGTCCCTGGCTTGGTGGCTGTGTCCTTTAGGATGTTTACTCTTTAAAAATTCATTCTGTGATTATGGAATAACGTCTTGATACTGAGTTAGTAGGGAGAGAGTCCTGGGCAAATAACACACGTGGACTATTCTCCCAATGTAAAATAATAATTAAATCATCACCATTCTGATTTTTAATTGTTTCCTGTAATTTTGGTTGTTTCGAGGGTTTTTTTTTTTTTCTTTTTTTAAATAAAACTCTGTGTGGGCTTAAATTTCCTTACTGGATTCTTTTAAGCAAACATATGCTGAGTGTCTCTCTTTCATTTATTTATTCAACAAGAATGTATTTAGTGTTTGTTATTATCTGTACTGTTCTAGGTGCTGAGGATATAGTAGAAATAAAAGAAATTCCTACACTCACGGAGCTTTTGGTCTCATTACAAATACAGAGGAATGAGATGAATCCTGTCTTTGCTTCCCTGAGCTTGGAGATTAGCAGGAAAGACAAAATCTTAATTGATTGCTATAATTATTATGATGAATATTCAATACAGGGGTAACAGAAGGTATAGAGTACCTGACGACTGATTCCCTAAATATGTACAGGAAACAGGGCAGTGAAACCAAGATCTGGGGTCAAGGGAGGTTCTGCAAGAAGGGGAGAGAGACGTTTAAGCTGGTTTCTGAAGGGTGAGTAGGAGTTCAATGATCTGGGGGAGTGGGGAGAGAATGATTTATCAGAGGCAACAACATGTGTGAGACTTGGAACTGAGAGAAAGAATGGCACATTCGTAAGACTGGAATGAACTAGAGCAGAGACTATGTGGGAATATGTCAGAGGAAGGGATGAAACGAGGTCCCATTGTTGAGGGCTTTGCAAACCATCTCAAGGAAACTGTACTGTATTTGAAGGGCAGTGGGGAGCCACTGTGGGTTTTAAAGCATATTGCTTTTATTAAAGGGTCCCTCTGAGAGCAATATGGGTAAGAGAATGGAAGGACAGACCCTAGCAGTTGACCTAATTTAGGTAGGAGGTGCTGGAAAAGGGGATGGAATGAAATGCAGGGATTTGAGCCACTCTTTGGAAGTAGAATGAAGAGAGACATGAGTGAGAGCCATTGACGTGAATGGTCATATATGCATAAGAAGAACCATTCAAGGATGGCTTCTCGAATTTTGGTTCTGGATTCAGAGAGCTACAGATCTGATCACGAGACCCTAGACCTGTATAATTTCCTGTCTTTCGGTTTCTCTTCCTTTATTTGAGGATGCATCTGTATATCTGTCCAGCCAGCCATCTTTTCCAGGCCTTCATACGAAGGAGTGCCCCCATGTTACAATTTAATCTGTGTTCCAGTGAGAATTGTTCTATATAAAGTCATTGTGCCCCTAGCTAGGTTTTTAAGGCAGACTGACCATTGTCTGAATTCTGTTCAACAGTATTCAACAGCTCGACAGAAACTCTAGAATGACTACGTCAGAACTAGCTAAGACATCGTCTACCAGTTGACATTAACTTCTGCAACCATTCCACTCAAAAAGCAGATCTGAGATCCTGTTTTCCTTTTCTGAATTGACTGTTGTTCGAGGCTGATTGCAGATTACCCATTGCTATTGTCTTGTGAAAACTCAATATTATCTACTCTCCCTTTGAGTCAGAAGGGGAATCATTTGGATTAATATTTTATTATTTTAAAATGCCTCCAAGATGCTATCTGATTCATTCTCATAACAATTTTGGGAGACAGGAAGGAAGCAGGTAAAAGCACACTTCACACAGTTTTTACTTAATGGCAAATTTAGTGCTGTTTGGTCATAGATGAAAAATGGAGAAATTATTCATGTGGAATCTAATTTAAGATCATCATTCTTGGTGACATTTATGACTTGCTTCTGGCAGGAATTTTGTTTGTTGTAGTAATATGAGGAATGTTCTCTGCTTTGTATTTGAAGGTGACACCACTCTCCCCCCATTAGTTTTACATGTGCTTTGAGATGTTTTTCTAATGGAAAGGACAGATTTTCATTAAGCTATTTGCACTTTCTCTTGACATTGTGACAACTGACACACATTTCTGATGCCTGACTTGGGACAGGTATGATAGTCCCAACCACCAGCAGAGAAAAACAAATTGCCTGCCTGGGGATTTGAACTTCTGCCACCAGCCTCATTAGCAGTGTACTAACCACTGAGGGTAGCCACGGGCATGCAATTATAGCACAGCATGAATCAAACCTGGTCCAGGGCCCTGAAATTTAACCTTTGACTATATCCATTAGCCTTGACACGTCTCCATGAAAGAATGGGGCCTTCCTCTCGAGGCATATACTCCAAAGTGGTTTGCTGTTATCTTCCATAGAGATTTATCTCTCAAATTTAATAAAGATAGCATGAGTGAATCTTGAGATAAAATTTAGTGTTTCTGTAATACTAGGTATTTGTTTTTGAGTGATATTTATAAATACAGTCATTCATCTGTGACAGTTGTTTTCAATAAGCACTCTTTCATAGTAAGGGTGTGCTTGAACCACATTTGAATTTATGACTGGCCACAAGTGGGAGAGAATAGCATTTTAGAATTGGAGTACAGGGCACCTGGGTGGCTCAGTGGGTTAAAGCTTCTGCTTTTGGCTCGGGTCATGGTCTCGGGGTCCTCGGATCGAGCCCCGCATTGGGCTCTCTGCTCGGTAAGGAGCCTGCTTCCTCCTCTCTCTCTGCCTGCCTGACTACCTGTGATCTCTGTCTATCAAATAAACAATTAAAAAAGATCTTAAAAAAAAAAAGAATTGGGGGTGCCTGGGTGGCTCAGTGGGTTAAGCCTCTGCCTTCGGCTCAGGTCATGATCTCAGGGCCCTGGGATCGAGCCCCGCATCGGGCTCTCTGCTCAGCAGGGAGCCTGCTTCTCCCTCTCTCTCTCTCTGCCTGCCTCTCTGCCCACTTGTGATCTCTGTCTGTCAAATAAATACATAAAATCTTAAAAAAAAAAAAAAAGAATTGGAACACAGATGTCAGAACATCATCCAAAATGAGAGCTTCACAGAAATGCTACAGAGTGGACAGAGAGCTATGAAGGCACCATGTAAAGAAAAGAAAAAAATGCAGATTCATTGCAGTCAACATATTCTTTCAAACTATTTTGAGAATGAAGCACTTGATCACATTGTAATTATTAATGATTTCAAACCAGTGACAGTTATATTGATATAAAATCACTCAAGGGGGACACCTGAGTGGCTCAGTCAGTTAAGCATCTGCCTTCAGCTCAGGTCATGATCCCAGGATCCTGGGATTGAGTCCCGCATCAGGCTCCCTGCTCAACGGGGAGTCTGCTTCTCTCTCTCTCCCCCTGTCTGCTGCTCTCCCTTCTTGTGCTCTCTCTCTCTTTTTTATAAATAAATAAAATCTTTAAACACACACACACACACACACACACAGAACACTCCAGAAAGGGAAGATGCTATGAACATGGATGTTGTGTTTATAAACTGTGTTTATTTGCTTAGGCTGAAAGAACGAGGTACCATATAATGGGTGGTTTATGCAACTGATGTATTTTTCCTAGTTTTGGAGGCTGCAGAGTCCAAGACCAAGGTTGGACCTATGGATCTGGTTCCTGGTGAGGTTCTCTTCCTGGCTTGCAGACCACTGTCTTCTTGCTGTGTTTGCAGATGGTGGAGAGAGAAAGATGCTCTGGTCTCTTCCTTTTCTAGGGACACTCATCCTGTTGTGGGTTCTTCAAGACTTCATCTAAACACGGGCTCTAGGGGCGCCTGGGTGGCTCAGGGGGTTAAAGCCTCTGCCTTCGGCTCAGGTCATGATCCCAGGGTCTTGGGATCGAGCCCCACGTCGGGCTCTCTGCTCTGTGGGAAGCCTGCTTCCTCTTCTCTCTCTCTGCCTGCCTCTCTGCCTACTTGTAATCTCTGCCTGTCAAATAAATAAATAAAATCTTAAACACAGGCTCTACCCTAAGGCTCCACCTCCAAATATTGTCACTTTGAGCGCTGGGGTTTCCACATATGGCTGTGAGAGGGCATGAACTTCAGTCATAACAAAAGCTGAAAGGAACTTGACTCTTTGGACTGGCAAGTCAATTCCTTTGTCTCCCTCCCTTCCGTCACTCAGCCAGCCTTCAAGTCCTGCTGATTCTGCCATCCTTGCCTTTTGCGAGTCCAAACCTCACACTAGGGCACCAGCGTGCTGATCCAGACCTTCTCACTTCTCAAGTGGACAGCACCAGTAGCTCCCACCTGTCTGCTGTCTCTGGTCCTGCCTCCCTTTAATCTATTTTTCCTAACTGGTAACATGGAAAAGAGGTCCTGTCACTCACTTGCTTCAGTTCTTTCCAAGGATGGCCGTTACTCTTAGGATGACTCTTAGGATGACTGACTGCTGTATTTCCCAGCACCAATAACAATGCCTGCACATAATAAGTGCTCAAAAAATAGAAGTATGTGTACATAATAGTAATACCTAGTAAGTCCTCTCTGTCTTTCTCTATACATATATGTATGTATACTGATATATGTATAGATAGAAAATAAGTGGGTTTTTTTTTTTAAAGATTTTGTTTATTTTTTTGACAGATCACAAGTAGGCAGAGAGGCAGGCAGAGAGAGGAAGGGAAGCTGACTCCCTGCTGAGCAGAGAGCCCAATGTGGGACTCGATCCCAGGACCTTGGGACCATGACCTGAGGCTTTAACCCACTGAGCCACCCAGGTGCCCCAGAAAATGAGTTTTTTAAAAGACCATTTGTTTAAGAACAATTTTAGGTTCACAGCGATGTTAAGAGGATGGTACAGAGACTTCCCATATATCCTTTGCCCCCGCACATGCATGGCATTCTCTGTTATCAGTATTTCCCACCAGAGTGGTACACTTCTTAGAACTGATAAACCAACATTGATACATCATAATCACCCAAAGTCCATACTTTACATAAGGGCTCACTCTTGGTATGATACATTCTATGGATTTGAACAAAAGTATAATGAGACGTATTCATTATTGTAGTATTATATGGGGTATTTTCATCGCTCTAAAAATCTTTTATACTCTGCCTCTTTGTCGCTCCTCCAGCCACCTCACCCCAACCCTTGGGAGCCACTAATCTTTTTGATGTCTCCATAGTTTTGCTTTTTTCCAGAATGCTATATAATTGAAATCATATAGTATGTAGCTGGTTCAGACTGGCTTCTTTTACTTAGAAAATGAGTTTAAGTTTCCTCCATGTCTTCATGGCTTGATAGCTCACATATCCTTGGTGCTGAATGATATTCCATCGTCTGGATATACCACAGCTTATTTATACATTCACCTACTGAAGGATGTTTTGGTTGCTTCCATGTTTCAGCAATTATAAAGCCGCAATAAACATCCATGTGTAGGTTTTGTATGGACATAAATTTCCAGCTTCTCTGGGTAAATACCGAGCAACACAAGTACTGGATCATTTGGTAAGTGTCTTCAGTTTTGTAAGAAACTGCCACGCTGTCTTGCAAAGTGGCTGTACCGTTTTGCATTCTCACCAGCAAAGAAAGATTATTCTTGTTGCTCTACCTTTTCACTAGCATTTGGTTTTCATAGTGTTTCAGATTTTGGGCATTCTTTTTTGTTTGTTTGTTTAAGATTTTATTTATTTATTCATCAGAGAGAGAGTAAAAGAACACAAACAGGGAGAGCAGCAGGCAGAGGAGAAGCAGACTCCCTGCTGAGCAGGGAGCCTGATGCAGGACTCAATCCTAGGACCCTGGGATCATGACCTGAGCTGAAAGCAGACGCTTAACCAACTGAGCAACCCAGGCGCCCCTAGATTTGGGGCATTCTAATAAATGTATAGTGGTCAGTAAACATTTTATGAATGAACCTCACCTACATCATGGGACTGGTATGACACCACTGAAGAGCTGATGTTTTTGTGGAGTGCTATGAATATACATTATTTATGTCTAGAATCAAAATACAGATGTCACCCTTTTGAAAGCACCAACTCATCAAGGGACTAGCCTGCCATTTCTCTGCTCTGTGCGTGGCTCATCAGTGGTCTGTCTTTAAAGAACAGGAAGCCACACATAGCTTGGCCACCATTTTTTTTTTAAATGATTTTTTCCCCCTTTTAATGATTTCACAGTAACTTGCCTCGGTGGGAAGAAAATAACTGACGGCAATTATTAAAAAAAAAAAAGACTATGTTTAACTTTGTCTAATGGAAACTTAGCTGCATTTTTGCCTATATATCAAAAGCTGAAATTATTGAAAAGCCTGTTGACTCTAATGAGCTTAGAAAAGTACCAGTCCAGTTTCATGTTGAAATGTTTATGCCATGAGTTCATAAGTATGAAAAGAGGAAAGGCTAACCACATGCTTTTGAATCCATCAACAATTCAAGTAATAGTTAAATGTTTGAAATGTTTTGTAAGGTTCAGTTTTCCAAGATCTGTATTCATGATCTATACAATTAGGAAATAAATTGAAATAGTTGTCTGTAAAAGAGTATCAAATAAGCTTTCAACAAAGGCTCACCAAATTTTTAGAAGTTTAGATCCTTTTATTATTATGTGTGCACTTCATAGGAATAATAATTTATAATAACTACTAACTGCATCTCTGTTTTCAATTTATTGTTACCTTTATATGCATAAGTATAATTTCAACCGTATGCTATTTCTGTGAGTCACATGTAATTACTTTAATCTGCAGAAAAGAGAACTAAGGATCAGAGTGGTTCAGTGGCTTGTCTGAGAGCACAAAGGATGAGATAGTAGCGGGGTGTAATGTTTCCTGTCTGGGTGAGCCCCTTCCTCTGAGAGTGTCTTGGACTCCAGTTAATGACTTTCCAGTGAGCAGTGTAAATTATTGCTGTTTAAATGTTATTTTGCTGCACCTGATATTCCTGGAAATAAGTTTGCTGTCAGGGAAGATTTCCTAAGCAGTAGTCTACATTTGGGGCGCCAGCGTGGCTCAGTCAGTTAATCCAGACTCTTGCTTTAGGGTGAGGTTCTGATCTCATGGCTCATGGCTGATGGGATCAAGTCCTGAGTTGGGCTTCATGCTCAGCGGGAGTCTGCTTGAATATTCTCTCCCTCTGCCTCTCCCCCTGCTTGTGGGTTCTTGCTCTCTCTCTCTCTCTCTCTCAAATAAATCAATCTTAAAAAAGAAAAAAAGAGAGTACATTCAGTTATTTCCACTTGTTCCTATTTCCACTATCCAGTTTCTACTTCAATGTTCTCACTAATTCCTTTGACCTGCAATAATTAGTTTATATGCTCTCTTCTATGCTATAAAAAAAAAAAGAGGGGGGGGGGAGGCTGTGTGCCTTTACTGATGTGGATCAAATTGTAGGCACTCAACCAAATCCTGTAGGAAGAAGCAACCAGTAAACAGATGAACAGGTTATAACGGGCCTTTGCATATGAAGATTCCCCCAGACGCTCCCTGTACTGATAGAAGTTCGTCTGAGAGGCCCTAATAAGGATTGGAAACTGTTACACCAGCCTGGGGCCAGACAGGGCCAGGGGTGCTGCTGGACATCTCACCACTGAAGGAGAAAAGAAGAAAGGGAACCAAACGTCAAAAGGAAGGAATTGGAAAACAGGAGAGACAAAGGGGAGAGAAAGCCAGGAAGGAAGAGACAAAGAATCTTGGGGAAGAGGTGGGGGCCCAGGGAACCGTGATTAGAGGCTCGGGAGTTCTCAGCAACAAGGGGGAGCAGAGTATCCTGTTGTCCACCCTCGCTCTTCCCTGTGTTAGGACCCTTACACCCCAGTGCCTTGCACAAGTCCCCAGTTGGACCCCTGGGTGCACCTCCCCACCCAGGGCAAGGGCTCCACAGCCCCAAGGAGACCTGTGCACCTGGAACCCTGCCCTGGGCCCCGGGGTCCTGGAGTGCACCACCCAGCTGGCCCCCAGGTGCCTCCAAGGCCTTCACAGACTTCCCCATCCATCACCTCAGGACGGAGAGCTGGGCAGCGGAGTTGATCCTTAGGCACAATGTATCTTCTGAGTGGGGTCTCAACTAAAGCACCATCCCTGGGTCCTAAAGGCCATTGTCCAGGCCCTGGACAGGCAGAGTGGGACTAGAGTGGCCCTGAGGAGTCAACATATTGACAGAAGAGAGGAATTGTAGGATGACGCAACTTCGTTCTGACTCCAAGATCCCTACTGAACCTCACCTAGGCCTACATGTAGCTGGCTCTTCTGTATGGCCTTCAGATTTTGCTTTTTTTTTTAACCGAGTTAGAAAACAGAAAGCATTACACATAAAATCTTTTAAAACCCAATGACACCTACTCCCAACACCCACAATTAACCCTATCAACACTTTGGCATCTTTGCTTCTCGTCTTTTTTTTTTTTTTTTCCCTGTGTGGATACGAAACACAGTGATGCTGGTGCTATATGAATATATGAATATCTCCTTGTAAATTTTTAAATATAATTTCAAACTTAAAGAAAAGTTGGAAGAATAACACAAAGAATGCCTCCATGTCTTCTTTCCAGATAAGCTGCTTGCCCACAATTTGCTTCTTTTGCTCCATTTTTCTTTTTCTTTTCCTTCTTTCCTTCCTTTTTCCCTCCGTCCCTCCCCCCTTTCTTTGCAACATTCTCTCTGCAGTGATTTTTCTGAAACATTAGAGGCTAAGTTCTAGTATTTCATTTATTCCAAAATATTTCATGTGTGTTCGCTACAAACAAGGACATTCCAGGGATCGCAATCAAGAACTTGAACATTGATACAACACTGTTATTTCAGTCACAGCCCAAAGTTGTTCGATTGCCCCAATAATGTCATTCCAGCTATTCTGGGGTTTGGCTCAGAATCCTGTCCAGGATCAGGCATTGCACCTAGCTGTCATGTCTCCTTAGTCAGTTCCTCAGTTTCCTTGTCTTCCATGACCTTGACATTGTTGAAGGATATAGGCCAGTTATTTTGTAGAATGTTTCTTCACTTGGCTTTTTCTGACATTTCTTTGTGATTGGATTCAGTGTGTTTATTTTTGGCAGGAACATAAGAGATGTGGTGTTGGTTATTTCCCAGAACATTGTAGTAGACAGTTTGGAACCCTCCAACAAGGTTCCTCTGACTATCCCGATTCTTATTCCTGACTCTTCCATCTCCCGTATCCCCTACCCCAAGTTGAATATAACTACTCTTAAGTGTGTATCCTTCCATCCTTTAAAAATATATTTACAAACCTATGTGTGTATTAAGAGACAATCTGTATTATCAATTTTATACTTTTGTAGTTCTACAAGTAGCAATACATAGAAGACGTTGGTAATGGGTTTCAACTCCATCCTTGATGATGCTTATGGACCTACGTGATTCCTTTCACCACGCAGATTCTTCAAACTAATGTGGGCCAGGAAATTTCCCCAGGTGGCTGTAAAGTGGATTCCACAAGATCATGTCTTGTTCACTACCGTGTCCCTGGTCCAGGGCCTTTTTATCACGTGTGCTCAACGAATTTCGGTTAGATGGACTGAGAGGTCTTCAGGGTTAGAGGAATCTTCCAGGCTGACTCCGGGGCAATTTCCCATATCTGGTTCAATCAGCACCCGGAGAGCTTACCGATCCCCCAAATTGTGATGTCAGCTCCTGGATCAGAAAGTTCTGATGCACGAAACCTCACCTTTCTACAAGTTTTCTTAAGAATTTGTTTTCGAATTCATGTTAAGAGAGAGGAACTAGTAATCAAGATTAATGTTAGCCATATTTTCTTACTGTCATAAAAGAACATTATTAGTATTTGAGAACAGCAACTCTCCATATATTGCTGCTATTAAAACTTCAACACAAAGCTCTTTCAGGATGTTTTAATGATCAGTGAATGACTTAATGAATGTTGAGCTGCAGGCTATTAACCCTGACTCTGACCTCTATTAGCTATGAATTAAGGCAGAAATGTAGGCTGCTAAGAAGGGATCCGAATAAATGTGGGGCATAATTAAGCTTCAGTGGGTGCCTGGATTTTTGCATTTCCCATCATAACCTGTGTAATTGCCCAAAGAGTTGATCACTCTGAATCTTAAAAACATAAAACTTCTTATTCTTTGATTCTGAATTTGTATATGGATGAAATTGTGTGCATTCTTTGTTCTCACTTTGAAGAGTAGTGGGGAAAAAGAGAGACTTGAGTATAAGTAAAATTGATGATAGAGGAAGGCAACTGCCATGCTTTTGACCATGTAATACAATTGTCTGCGGGAAATGGCTTAGTATTCATGTTTGCACCAAAAGAGACCTCTGTAATTGGCCAAGTGCAAACACGCAAAATTTTACCCTCTTGCAAGATCAAGCGAAGCCCATTTCTTCTAATCAATAGGATATCTGATTAGGTAGTAGATTATGTAACTCTGGTATGTCAAATTCAGTGTTATTTGAATATTTATGAAACATAAGGAATTCAGTCGGTCAATATATTTACTCTGTAAGATTTTACATTTGTTTTTTGATTTGTAGCTTTTGGACAAAGCAAAAATCACTTCTAAAGGTGATGATTTGAAGACAGATTTTCCTGTTGTATAAGCCAAATTGGCTCAAAATAGATTTCCTTCTTTTTAGTCAAGTTTTCTGGTATAGAACTTTAAAATTCTGGAGGCTTTTAATTCCATTTTTCATTAGAAAGGAAGAAAGATAATAAGGAAAGAGGGAAGATAGAATGCAAGGGAGAAAGAAAATAGACCTTTTCATAAAATTAGTTTCTCCTTTGAAGAACTATGTGGAGGCACAGAGGATGCTCCAAGTCCCCCTGAATGACAGACGTGAAAAGTTATGTACCTGGTTCATTGATAGTGATCAAGGGAGGCTCGAACTAGAAACGGAGCCCTACAACCTAATAGCCATTGATACATGACAATACTTAACTCTTGGACTTAAACTCCAATGTGGATCCCTTATAAAAATTCATGCTAAGGGATTCTTTATTATGCCTGGAGACTCCATCTCTCCTCTGCTCCTACCAGGAAGGAGAAAGATCCCCCGCCCCCACTGCCTCCACCCCCCCACGCCCAAAATATGGGACATCTGACGATGGTCCTTGAAGAAGCAAAAGAGAAGAGAGATGGAATATATGTATATTTGTATGTATATTTACATATCCCACAAGCATTTCAAAACCTGGGATAGAGGCTGAATTAATTGATGACAATACTAGCTTTTCTAAAGACTGTGAAAGTGTAAGTTTATTCTTCTTGAGGAGGCAGGATCACTCCACTATGTTCAACCCCATTAAATCAGGCAGAATAATGGCTCCCTGAAGAGATCGGAATTTTGGAACCTGTGAATACATTACCTCATTGGGAAAAAGGGATTTTGCAGGTGTGATTAAGAGAAGGATCTTAAGTCAGAGAGGTTATCTTTGATGCTCCACGTAGACTGTATACTCACAGGATTCTTAAAAGATTGAAAAAGGAGGCAGAAGAGATGGAGGAAAAGTGACAAGAGAAGCAGGGACCAGAGTCAGGAGAAGGATTTGAGGAGTCTATGCTGCTGACTTTGAAGATGGGGGGAAGTGCCACAAGCCAAGAAATGTACACCATCTCTAGAAGCTGGACAACATGTGGATTCTTTCTGAGAGGCTCTAGAGGAATGTAGTTCTGTTGATACCTTGATTGTAGCCCACTAAGACCCATTTTGGACCTCTGACCTCTAGAGCTGTAGGATAATAGGTCTGTATTATCTTAAGTCACTGAGTCTGTGGTAATTTGTCGTAGCAACAGGAGAAACCTAAAGCACTGACGCACTGATTTCCGGAAGAGAGTGTCTAATGTTCTCTAGTGCAGCCCTGACTCTAAAGGTCTTGGGTTCTAGATGGCGCCACTACAGGATAGTGGAGACTCTGGATGCCCGAGGCTCTGAGTCACCACATTACTACTTAGACTGGTAGCAGACTCTGCTTGGATGAGAAGTCAACTCTCTTCTGATAAGACCTGGAGATTTTAGGGCTGGTTGCACTTGGTAACCTCACCTTTCCCCAAGCTCTGCCTGGTAAACTCAGGTCTTCACAGATGAGGCTAGATGGGTGGTGTGCTAATAAGTGCTTAACAGCCAATTCTCAGAAAAAAAAAGAAAAAATAAAAAACCAGCCCTGATTTGTAATGTTGCTGATTTCCATGGTGTAGATATTACCCCCATGGCTAACTCAAGCTCCTTGTGATTTCACTGAATGAAAAGCCCTACGCACAATCAGCTTTTGTGACTCTGTCACTTCCTCCAGCCCACTCCTGGGTGAACCTTGACTGGATCTAAAAAATGGGGCAGAGTTTGCCTCTTTTGTAAATTTAACAGTAGCATATCTATAGAGGACACACAGCCTGTTTGTGGTAACAATAAATTGCAAAGGCTGTATTTAGTAATATTTTTTATTAAGACTTTCAAGCCAGGAATTAGAAGATTGAAATCATACATGGTAAAATGAAGGCTAGCACTTAAATTTTAAGATCCATGTAATATACTCAATCATGACAAGTCTTTTGGCAAATTATCTTGTGAGTTTTGGTATTAAGTGATAGCTATCTATCTCATTTTTGTGGAAAGAGCAAGCTGCTGCTATAGTAAAATAAAGGAAAATGAAAACAGGACATTTTGGACTTTTTTTGTACAATGACTAAATTAAATGAACTTTCGTACATTTGTCAGTCATTATTATTACCTATGTAAATATTTAGGAGTATATAAATGTCAACCTGGGAGTTTAGCTAAGTTAAATTATAGTTTAAATAACTATCATTTTTACACAATGTCTCTTATGAGACTCAATGTCACAAATTATGTGTTCCTATAAAAAGAATCTGCTTAAATTATCTGGGAAAATATTTCAAGTGTCATTTTAAAAAAATATTCTTAATATCAAATAATACTATGATTTTCTAGTGTTAATTTAAATGTATTTTTGTAAAGCCCTTCAAGAAATTTGGGACCTCAAACCAATTCACTGTTTAAAAAGTGAATACTCTATAGTTCTCTTAACTCTCCTAAGGAGGGGTGCCTGGGTGGCTCAGTTGGCTCAGGGTTCAGTGCTTGATTTTGACTCAGGTCTTGATCTTGGGGCTGTGAGGTTGAGCCCCAGCGTGGGCTCCATGCTCCGTGCAGAGTCTGCTTGAGACTCTAGAGAGTCTCTCTCTCTCTCTCTCTCTCTCCTCTCTGTCCCTTTCTTCTGCTCATGCACTCTCTCTCTCTCTCTAAGTATATAAGTAAAATATGCAAAAATAAAATAAAATCTCCTAAGGACTTAAGAGCCAACATACAACTGCCTGTGATAAGAGATAGTCAAGTACCGTGCAGTAATTATGACTGGATGAATTATTAAACATATTCATTTTAGAAGTAGAAACTTGTGTTTAACAAAGGAGTGAAAAAAGCCCCCAGAGACTAAAAATGGAGTGGGGAGGACACATGCATATTGACACAAAGAATAGGAAAGGCAACGCTTGGCCATTTTGCTTAGAATGAAGGAGCCATGAGGTGGGCTTCTCTGTCTGCATTAAAGCCCCTGACCCCGACTGAGGTGAATGGGTCCCGTCACCCAGACTCCCCGGAAGAGTGGCTCTGTCTGTGCTGTCTGTTGTCAGCACGAGGAAGGGGAAGGTTCTCGGCTTTCTGTGTTTTCTGTCCCCTCCGTCTAGAGCGCCGCCTCCTTCTCTAATGTCTGTCAGCATGCCTGTGGCCTGTAGAGGATGGTGCAAACGTCTGTCACTGGTACAGCTGTTAGAAAATACTTATTCTGCTTAGAAGCCCAGCGAAGACTGTGGCCAGGCCTCCTTCTTAAGCTCTGACTTTGTTTTCATTTCTATCAACTGGTCAGTCTCCTCCGAAGATCTTTCACATGATGCCCTGCTTCTCAGTCAGGCCTTGATGCTGTGGACACGTGTGCGTGAGTAAGTGGGTGCACACACACACCATGTCCACATGCTTATGCAAGGCATGCGTACACGCACGTGTGCCTATACAGAACTGTGCGTGTGCATGCACACACGCACACACACAGAAGATCGGGAGATTTGCAGCCCACACACACATGTACACATATGCACACACAATCTGTAGCCTTGAATCATTGAATTAATTGGGGCCTTTCCAGATAGCCACTTGGCAATACTCTCCCCTTGCTTTTGTACTTCACGGCTTGGCACACAGAAACAGAGTGGGGCAGGTGATGGAAATAGCACCATCATGTATGTGCTCTTCCACCGCGGTCCCTACTGCTATCAAAGCCATCCTGCACAACAGGTGCACATTTGGGCAAGGCTGCGATGACAAAGAGAGAAGCTTATCCTCCCCATTGGCAGCCATTTTTGAAGATTCAGGTTGATTTTATTTATATGGAAGAAATGCTGTCTGGGGGAATATATCCTAGTAATTGTACATGTATTCGTAGGATGGCAGTAGTGCACGCATGTGCAAAGGTGACAGGACTCAGTTACGTCAAAAGTAAGATTAGGGTTTTGGAACAAAGTGATCCAGCTGCTACATAATGATTCAGACAGCTGGGAAAGTCCAATGGGTCCCTCTAAGACAAAGTTAAGGACTTCTAAAATACTTTTCTTTCTATATTTGGATTATTCTATTAGACCACTAAGAATGCCTATTTATTCCATAGGTCACATTGTAAAAGGAATGGTGACACCCTTATGGATTGACAATGCTTTAAATGTTCACATCATCTAGAATTAGCAGAGGCAGGGAAACACTGAAATTTTGGGGAAAGAAAAAAAGTAACCAAGTTCTGGGCAGAGAGCCAAAGCGGTCAGGTGCAAAATCTATAGCAAATCGAATAGTTGGATTGTGTTTGAGCCTGTGTTTCTGGAAAGCAGAGCATGAGACAAAGTTCACAGTGGGCAGATATTTGATTTAGCATTGTGATTCCAGGAAGCAGGAATGCAGGACATAGGGAATGAAACAAAGAAGAAAAGGAAGCCTATACCAAGAAGCATTATTGAGTTGGCCAGTCGTCTGCGTAGCCAGTGGTCCATCCTGCTGGAACTGCTGAGGAACCTCATGAAATGTATCTCAGAAGGGCCTACATGAAGGCTCAGTCATTTGAGCTTCTGACTCTTGGTTTCAGCTCAGATCATGATCTCAGGGTCATGAGATCGAGCCTCCTCAGGCCACATGCTCACAGGGGAGTCTCCTTGAAGATTCTCTCCCTCTGACTTCCCCCACACATGTGAATGCTTGCCTGTGTGTGTGCGCGCACACACACTGTCTCTCTCTCTCTCTGTCTCTGGAATGAAGAGATAAATCTTTGGGGAAAAAAGACGACTACTTAAGAGAAAAGGAGGAAGAATATTTCATTGCCTCCAGTTTACCATTTGTTAAGAGTAGCTTTATGGGTGGTAACATCCCCTAATATTTTAAATTTCCTGAGACAGTAATCAAAAGTTCTGTGCCCAAGTTGAAACAAGGTGCTGAGACTGAACTTGCCTGAAGCTGCTAGAAACATGGGCAGAACCGGTAGCTGAGCAAAGGCTAGAATGAGGCAGTGCCTAGTGGATGCACAGGAACTATCTGATACAGATTGATTATCATAGTCAGTTTCCGCTGGGTGTGCTGCAGTAACACATAGCTCTGAAATCTCTTAAACAACAGCAGTTTATTTCTTGGGCTTTCAGACTGAAGGAGAAGCCTCTATTTCGAACATTCCATGCTCATGGCAGAGGGAAGAGAGCAGAAGCATATGATGACTTTTAAGACATTGACTCTGACATGATTCATATCACTTCGCTTCATGCTCTATTGGCCAAAGCAAGCCATAGGGCAAGCCATAGGGCAAGTAGCACAGACTGGAAAGTAAACTCCCCAGTGAAGCATTACGAGTCACATGGTAACAGGCAGGATTGTACCCTGCTCTCACAAGGAACACAGAGAGTGAGGCAGGAGCAATAATCTACTCAGACACAAGGGATCTTCCCATAAGAGATGCTTACAGGAAGGCCTGTGAGACTTCTTATTACTCCCCCAGTGGTCAGCTAGATAATGAGTGTAACTAACTTAATTATTACAAGGCGTTGGTAATACATGACACAGTATTCCATTCACAGGCTGGAGAAGCCCTCTTCCCTGAGCTTGACACACGTGATAAGAGAGAATGCACAAAAACGGAGTTCGCATCCAGATTCATCAAAGACATGGACACCAGTGTTGCTGCCAAGGTAAAGTCTTCCCATTCCCATCCACGCATCTCACAATAAGATGACATCAACATGTTAAAAATACACACACACACACACACACACACACACTCGCATTCCCATACACTTCTCTTTTTCTCTTAGACCCGAGGACTGAAAATAGAAACATCTGACTTGAACTTCACCAAGGTGGTAAATGTCCACAGGAGCTCTTGGGTGCTTGGACATGTCCTGCCTCCTGCTCTCAGACCTTTAATTTTTAATTGGCATGCTGTCTTAAGTCTATTTAGGTTGCAATAACAAAATAACAGAGATTGGTGGCTCATACACAACAGAAATTAATGTCTCATGGTTTCAGAGGCTGGAAGTCCAAGATCAGGGTACGGACGTGATCATGTTCTGGGTGAGAGCTCTCTCCTGGCTCATAGCTGGCACCTTCTCACTGTATCCTCACATGCTAGAAGGGGTAAGGGATCTCTATGGAGCCTCTTTGATAAGAGGACTAACTAATTCTATCAGGAACTAATCACCTTTCATAGGCCCTGCCTCCTAATACAATCAACTTTGAGGGTTAGGATTTCAACATGTAAATTCGGGGAGACACAGCCATTCAAACCATAGCACATGCTTATTTCCTAACCAAGTTGAAATTTTCCAACCAACTTGTGGTTTCGGCTGCCTCTTAGCTTTTAAGGCACACACCTTCAAGGCAGATATGATATTACTTTTATAGCTTGACTGAGGTGTAATGAGCATACAAAAGGCAGCACATAATTAATGTGTACAGTTTGGTGAGTTTGAACATCTGTATGTACTCATGTTGCTGTCATCACAGCTGGGGAATAAACATACTCATCACCTTCAAAGGGCAGACTTAGGATCACTTGTCTCTTTCCTGTCAAAAACTGTTGTAACCATTTTCTCATTAAAAAGCGAGGGTTTGGAACTACAGCTCTCCCTGACCAGTTATTCTACTATCAAAATATGTCTGGAAGGCTGTGGTGCAGATACAGGAATTCTGAACGGCATAGCCATCTAAGAGTAACTGTTTAAATAAAGTGAGAGGGTATTTAGGAGAATAAAATGCTGTTTTCTCTGCAATTACTGTAATAAACCCTAACAGCGAAAATGGTCATTGAAACCAAACTTCAGGGATTATCATGACCTCTGGGATGTAGCCTTAAATTTCTAAAAAGCTTTTTTGTAATACTAACTGGTCATCATTTGTAACAATATTTAACTTAATGTCTCTCATAGTATTTTATTTTTAAAAATTTTAAAGATTTATTTATTTATTTGAGAGAGAGAGAGAGAGCGTGAGCTTGTGCAAGTGTGGGGTGGGAGAGAGGGAGAGAATCTCAAGCAGAGAGTGTGAAGCCTACGGAGGGGCTCGCTCTCATGACCCATGCGACACGACCTGAGCCAAAATCAGGGGCTGGCTGCTTAGCCGACTGAGCCACGCATTCATCCCTGAGTGTCTGCATTTTTAGCAGACATGTAAATAGGTTTGCTTCACGTTCCAGAAAAGCTTTGGAATTTACTTACTCCACCTCCATGCATAAAGGATAAGTATAGTGATGACTCCTTATGGTCAAACAACTCAAATAACTGGGAAGAGCCTTTGGTGGTGTCCTAATGAGATAGGATAAGATAAATAATGTAAGATGAACCATAAGTAAGGGCCAAAATGGTCTTAGAGGTAACAAGGTGAAGTAGTAATAAGGACTTGATACTGGTAAAGGCTGTGGGGGAGGGAGGAAGGTTGGCTGCAGCTGGGTTGATTCTGGGGACAGGTGGAGACATTTATCTCTGTCACATGCCTCTCCCTGTATATGATCAGTGAGATTATATAAGGACCCAACATCCCATGATGTGTTTTGGTTCTGGTTGAATGTGACATGTATAAAGAATAATAAGGCTGACTTGTCCTTGTGATTTAGGGAAGGAGGGCAGAATGACTGTCGGAGCCACTTGTAGTTACATTTGACAGAGCAGCATTTGGCCCTGTAGCTGGTCGGTCTGCTGAATATAAGGGCATGTCTTTCTTTGTCCTCATAAAAGTAGTTGTTCAAAGTGCAAAGATTTAATAACAAATTATGCCTGGATTTCAATAAACTCAAAATAAATTATTAGACATATCAACTAAAGTCTCTAGGGATAAAATAATGTTATGATCAGGAATTAATTTTTTCCCTGTCATATTTACTTTTAAAAGGCAGGGGAGTACCCCAGTAGCAATGAGTACACCTACCATCCCGATCTTGTTTTTTTTTTTTTTTTTTTAAAGATTTTATTTATTTATTTGACAGAGAGAGATCACAAGTAGGCAGAGAGGCAGGCGGAGGGGGGGGGGGAAGGAGGCTCCCTGCTGAGCAGAGAGCCCGATGCCGGACTCGATCCCAGGACCCTGAGATCATGACCTGAGACAAAGGCAGAGGCTTAACCCACTGAGCCACCTAGGCGCCCCCGATCTTGGTTTTTAATAATATTCTCAAATCAAAGGAACCAGAGCTTTGGAGAAATGACTTATTCTAGGACTAAGGCAGGAAATACAAAACATCAGTCTAAAGTATTTAATAGCATCAGAAAGTAAGGAAGTGCCCCTCTCCTCTCCAAACCCCACGATGATAGGGTCTGTCGAAGGAGCACAAGAGCTAACGTAAAGATTTCCCAATAGCCAAAACTGGAACAATTTGAGCACTAAAATAAATAAAGTAGTGCTGGGTTATGATCTGAAGAATACATAAGTATCCCTATGTCCATACCCATATAAATAAGGGAGTAAATTAACAAATGCAAGAGAAGAGACACATCTGTGCAGAAGAATTCGAAAATATGTTTATAGATACTCTGAACTGTAGAGGGAGAGAGCAATTCCCCATTCCTCGGCTGTGGGCTACAAATAGTGAATTCATTCAAGTATGGAAAGGAAGAGGAAGAAAAGAAAAAATTTGCAGTGGGAAATCTGACAAACACTGCCTTAGCGAGGTGGTCAAGGTCCATATCAACAGTCATAAATCAACTTGATGGTATATACCCATGGTATGATGTAATGAAAATGGCACGTTAACCTCCGTGGTCTTCCTCCCCATAACTTATAACTCCAGTCTTATCATGAAAAAATCACATTCCGGTAGTGGATCATTCTCCCTGAATGTTTTCTCAAAACTCTCAATGTCATTGAAAATCTGCTGAATGTTTTCTCAAAACTGTCAATGTCATTGAAAATCTGAGAAATGGTCACAGCCAAGAGGAGTCTAAAGAGACATGATGACTAAATGTACTATAATGTCCTGGATAAGATTCTGGAAGAGGGGAAGGACATGAGGTTAAAACTAGGGAAATCTGAATAAACTATTGATGTTAGTTAATGTTAATAAGAATGTGTCAATATTGGTTCATTAGTTACAATAAATGTACCATAGTTATTTGCAGGTGACATGATACTATATGTAGAAAACCCAAAAGACCACCAAAAAACTATAGGAACTGATAAATAGATTCAGTAAAACTGCAGGATGCAAAATCAATGTGGAGAAATCTTTTGCATTTCCATACACTAATAATGAAGCAGCAGGAAGAGAAATTAAGAAAACAATATCATTTATACTTACACCAAAAATAATAAGATACCTAGGAGTAAACCTAACCAAAGAGGTAAAAGACCTGTACTTTGAAAATTAAAATATTGATGAAAGAAATTAAAGATGACGCAAAGAAAAGGAAAGACACTTCATGCTCATGGATTGGAAAAATAGGTGTTGATAAAATGTGTATACTGCCCAAAGCCAAATACAGATTTAATGCAATCCCTATTAAAATACCAAGAGCATTTTTTCACAGACCTGGAACAAACAATACTAAAATTTATATGAAACCACAAAAGACCATGGATAGCCAAAGAAGTCTTGAAAAAGGAAAGCAAAGCAAAGCTGGAGGTACCACAATTCTACACTTCAAATTCTATTACAAAGCTGTAGTCATCAAAACAGTATGGTACTGTTACAGAAGTAGACACAGAGATCAGTAGAACAGAATGGAAAGCCCAGAAATAAACCCACAACTATATGGTCAATCTTCAACAAAGCGGGAAAAAATATCTAATGGGAAAAGGACAGTGTCTTCAACAAATGGTGTTGGGAAAACTGGACAGCTTTATGCTGAAGAATGAAACTAGACCACTTTCTTATAGCATATACAAAAATAAACCCAAAATGGGTTAAAGACATAAATGTGAGACTTGAAACAATAAAAACTGTAGAAGAGAGCACAGGCAGGGATGTCTCTGACATTAGCCATAGCAACATTTTTCTAAATATGTCTCCTGAGGCAAGGGAAACAAAAGCAAAAATAAACTGTTGGGACTTCATCAAACTAAAAGTCTTCTGCACAGCAAAGGAAACAATCCACAAAACTAAAACACAACCTAAGGAATGGGTGAGTATAATACTAAGCGAAATGTCAGACAAAGAAATACAAAGACCATATGATTTCACTTACGTGTGGAATTTAAAAAACAAACAAATAAGCAAACCAGAAATAGACTTATAAATATAGAGAACAAACTGGTGGTTGCTAGAAGAGAAGGGGGTGAGGAAATGGGCAAATTAGGTGAAGGTGATTAAGAGGTACAAACTTCTAGTTACAAAGTAAGTAAGTCATAGAAATGAAAGAGTAGAACATAGGGTTAGTCAATAACATTGTAATAATGTTGTATGGTGACAGACAATTACAACACTTACAGTAGTAAGCAATGTATAATGTAGAGACTTGTTGAATCACTACATTGTATACCTGAAACCAATGCAACATTGTGTGTCAACTATATTTAAATAGTAAAAAACTTTTAAAAATAGTATCAAGGGCAAAATTTAAGGGGATGCCAACATAAGTCATATTTCACTGAAATATTTTTCTTTTCTTTCTCTTTTTTAAAGATTTTATTTATTTATTTGAGAGTGAGAAAGAGAGAGAACCCGAGATGGTGAGGGTCAGAGGGAGAAGCAGACTCCCCACTGAGCAGGAATCCCGAAGCGGGACTCCATTCTGGGACTCCGGGATCATGCCCCCAGCCGAAGGTAGACGTGCAACTGACTGAGCCAACCAGGTGTCCCTGAAAGATTTTTCAAAAACAAAATGAATGTAAAAAACCCATAATGAGTCAAATATCAAAATTGTATTTTTTATTTTTTAAATTTTAACTCCCATGTAGTTAACATACAGTGTTGTTATTAGTTTCAGGTATTCAATGCAGTGGTTCAGCACCTCCATACAACACCCTGTACTCAGCACGACAATACACTCCTTAATCCCGTGACCTGTTTCACCCTTCCCCACCTCCGCCTCTCCTCTGGTAACCATCGGTTTGTTCTTAGTGAAGCCTCTGTTTCTTGTTTTGTCTTTCTTTTTCTATCACTTTCTCCCCTTTGATCATTTATTTTCTTTCTTAAATTCCAAATATGACTGAGATCATATGGTACTTGTCTTTCTCTGACTTATTTCACTTAACTTTACCCTCTCTAGCTCCATCTATGTTTTTGCAAATGGCAAGATTTCACTTTTTAAGGGCTAAATAGAATTCCATTATTCCATTATATATATACATATATATGTATCTATCTATCTACTTCTTTATGCATTCATCTTCACATATCAAAATTTTTTAAACATTTATTTTAGAGAGAGAGCAAGCATGAGCAGGGGAGGGGCCATGGAAGAGGAAGAAGCAGACTCTCTGTTAAGTGAGGAGCCTGACATGGAGCTCAGTTCCAGGAGCTTGAGATCATCACCCGAGCTGAAATCAGATGCCCACCTGACTAAGCCATCCAGATGCCCCCACAGAACACAGTTCTTTTTTTTTTTTTTTTTTAATGATTTTATTTATTTATTTGACAGAGAGGGAACAAGCACAAGCAGGGCAATGGGGCACAGGAAGAGGGAGAAAGACTCCCCACTGAGCAGGGAGCTCAGTGCAGGGTTCGATCCCAGGACCCTATCATCATGACCTGAGCCAAAGGCAGATGCTTAACCAACTGAGCCACCCAGGCGCCCCCCCATATCACAGTTTTGTTAAAAAGACAGAATAGTGGGTTGTGAGGCAAAAGGTAAAATCAGTAAATTAAATCAGATATTGATCCTATCTTCCTTTAAATTTTTGACATTTGTCCATCATGGATTTTTTTAGTATTCATTTGATTTTTAAAGGATATTGTTGTAAACCATTATCTTCTTGAGTACTTAGTTTTTGACGCTTCTCAATTTTGTGCTCCAGTCTCACCCAAGCTTCAGTCTAGGGTGTCTGTCTTAGATTCATCTTTTTCCTCTTTTCTTTCGTCCCTCTGCTCCAGCCGCAATGGCTACCTAACATTCCCTAGAACAGACTAGTCAAGTTCCTACATTCTGACTTCTGCATTGGAATCCCCTCTTCCCGAAATGTACCAGCAAAGTACATAGCTTGGTTCCTCAGCTCTTCTCAGCCCTTTGTACACACCACAGTTGTTCTGAAAGGTCTACTCTGCCAACTGCACTAAATTTAAAATCTGTTTTCGCCCTTCCGCAGCTTCCAAATTTCCTTTTTGGCCCTGTCTTTATTTTTTTCTCTATTTTTTTTTTAAGATTTTTTAATTTATTATTTGACAGAGAGAGACACACACACACAGTGAGAGAGGGAACACAAGCAGGGGGAATGGGAGAGGATGAAGCAGGCTTCCCGCTTCTTCCCGCAGGCAGGGAGCCTGATGTGGGGCTCGAGCCAAGTACCCTGGGATTATGACCTGAGCTGAAGGCAGATGCTTAATGTCTGAGCCACTCAGGTGCCCCTTTAGCCCTGTCTTTAAAAGAAAAAATCTCCATTGCACTTCTCATTTCCTTTACCAGATAGTTTTCTAAAGGCAGAGGTGTGTGTGTGTGTGTGTGTGTGTGTGTGTGTGTGTGTGTGTGTTTATTTTGGTCACTGCCTAGGGCATAATAATCGGTCAGCAAACATTTGTTGAATAATGAGTGGTTTAACCACTCCAAGATCCACTGAGAGGCTTTGGAAGGGTCACTGATTCATTTGACTCAGATAGGCATCAACTGTATAGAGTTTAAGAAGTAGAATAGACTCAGTCTGAAAGGCTAATTGAATTAAGGAAAGTTTCTGCAAAATGGTATTGACTTTTTTTTAATATTGAAAATCTGCCTTTATCCCACTCTTCATCAAGAGTAGGAGACTCCCAAAATGACTTGGAAAACTATGCCGAAACCTATATTATAAAATTCTAAAAATTACACTTAACTACTAGTAAGTGAGGAAAATGTTGATGTATTTTGTGGCTGTTGTGGTCCTTGATGTTGCAGAATTTATCTGGCAAGGCCAAAGTAACCCATACTGTAGTCTGAAATTTGAAAGTCTCTGGATCTGTTGACTCAAAAAACTGAAGTATTTCACTGATTATCTTTGTTTCTCCCCCGCAAGATGAATATTTCAAACAACTAGAAATAGGTGTTATAATATAGTGAACACTCAGATTTTCACCAAATTGTCAAATTTTACTGTTTTTCCCTGCTTGCTCAAATTTTCCTTTCCTTTTTTCCTCTAAGAAATAAAACCTGATAGATGGGCTAGATAATATATACCTCCTCTTTCCCATGGTCTGTCCTCCCTCTCCAGTTAAGTGCTCTCCTCAATTCATTGTTTATCATTCACATGCAAGTTTTTATACTTTCATTAATATGTATGTATCCATAAACAATTTATAGTTGCCTTGCAGATTTGAAAACCTTATGTAAATTTCATCCTACTGTATATGTCCATCTGAAACATTTTTTCTGTTGTTAAAAATTTTGTTTTTAAGATTCATCTATGTTGATCCATGTAGCTTTGGCTACTACAGTATCACACCCTAGAAATATGCCTGCCCACCATTGTAAACAATGTTGTGCATATCATTCATTTTATTTGTCTCCTTGGGTATACAACTGGTCATTTTCTGGGTTTGCTGCCTGGGGATAGGTGTGGGTATCTACAACTTTACTGAGAGTTGAGTGGTTGTTATTCAAAGTAATGATGCTGGGATGGCTCATTCGGCGAAGCGTTTGACTCTTGATTTCGGCTTAGGTCATGATCTCAGGGTCGTGAAATTGATGACCAACTTCATACTGGGTGTGACACCTGCTTAAGATTCTCTCTTCCTCTTCCTCTGCACCTCCACCCATCCCCCCTCCACTGCTCGCTTGCTTGCTCTCTCTAAAAAATAAGAGTAATTATAGCAGTTATGGGCGTTTTCCATTAAGATCATGGCATATTTTCTGGGATCTGTTTTTTTGTACATAAATGATATCACCTAATCTAACCCCTCATCTCAAACTCCATTGTTCTTTCTAAGGGACTTCTAATTTTATCCAGGAAGCTCATCCATACTCAAAGGTTAAGTTCCTATCACTACTGAAAGTTTTCTAGAGAATTAACATAGGATTTAAAAGTAATTTCATGAAACGAGCCCTAAAATATTTTATGCAGCCATATCAACACTGGAATGATCTGCAGCTTACTACTCTGCAGGACTGTCTCTCATGTTAATGTGTAAAAGTGTTGTTTATTTTATTTTTTAAAGATTTTATTTATTGGGGCACCTGGGTGGCTCAGTGGGTTAAGCCGCTGCCTTCGGCTCAGGTCATGATCTCAGGGTCCTGGGATCGAGTCCCGCATCGGGCTCTCTGCTCAGCAGGGAGCCTGCTTCCTCCTCTCTCTCTGCCTGCCTCTCTGCCTACTTGTGATCTCTCTCTGTCAAATAAATAAATAAAATCTTTAAAAAAAAAAAAAAAAAAAAGATTTTATTTATTTATTTGACAGACCGAGATCACAAGCAGGCAGAGAGAGAGAAAGGGAAGCAGGCTCCCTGCTCAGCAGAGAGCCCGATGCGGGGCTTGATTCCAGGACCCTGGGATCATGACCTGAGCCGAAGGCAGAGGCTTAACACACTGAGCCACCCAGGCACCCCTGTGTTGTTTAATTTTTAAAAAATTGTTTTTAAATTAATTTTTTATTTTTTATAAACATATAATATATTTTTATCCCCTTGGGTACAGGTATGTGAATTGCCAGGTTTACACACTTCACAGCACTCACCATAGCACATACCCTCCTCACTGTCCAAAACACCACCCCCCTTCTCCCAACCCCCCACCCCCCAGCAACCCTCAGTTTGTTTTGTGAGATTAAGAGTCACTTATGGTTTGTCTCCCTCCCAAGCCCATCTTGTTTCATTTATTCTTCTCCTACCCCCTTAACCCCCCATGTTGTGTCTCCACTTCCTCATATCAGGGAGATCATATGATAGTTGTCTTTCTTCGCTTGACTTATTTCGCTAAGCATGATACCCTCTAGTTCTATCCACGTGGTCGCAAAGGCAAGATTTCATTTCTTTTGATGGCTGCTTGGAACAGAAGAATGATGAATATATTTATAATCAGTTTAATCAGCGTTACCTGCAGGTCCTTCTGTCCACCCAATGATCATGAACCTGGAAAGGGGAGGAAGAAGATTCATGCTGTTCCCGTCAGAGGCTGACTTCCTGGAAGCAGTCTTGGTAGAGCTCACTGCATGGCTTCCAGCAGTGCTCTCGAAGCCTCTCCGGTTGTCCATACACCAATACTTGAGGTGGAGATAGGGAGCGGGAAGAAAAACTCTGCACCACTGTCTTTTGGCAACTTTTATTATATTGCTATACTCTAAAGTAAACCTTAGCCCCTCATTTTCTGCTCCTGTTGTTCTGTGATTATATCACTTTTCCCTTCTTTTCATATTCCCTTCTGTCCTCAAAGTGAAAGATATCAGACATAGAATGGTAGGTCGGGACACAGTAGAATGAAAATACTGTATCTACTCTCATGCTTGGGTGAAGCTGGGGGAAGGATAGGTAGTGGTGTTTCCTTTGCCCCAATTTTTGCCCCTACCCCCAGCCAGCACCGAAACATTCCTGTGTCCTTTTAATGGTTCCGCTTT
Organism: Mustela nivalis; assembly: GCF_964662115.1. Taxonomy (NCBI): domain Eukaryota; kingdom Metazoa; phylum Chordata; class Mammalia; order Carnivora; family Mustelidae; genus Mustela; species Mustela nivalis. Next base: position 167,670,119 of record NC_139022.1, read on the forward strand.
ATACCCCCCAAAGTGTTTTTGGGTGAAACAGTGGCTCATAGTCTCCAGGTCTCTCCACCTCACCTACAAGAGTATGTTATATTTTATTTTGTGCCTTTTTGCAGTGGTAAGAAAACCTGGTTAGATAGCTGATAGGGAAAAAAAAAATCTTCTAAGTAATTTGTCCATAACATTAAAGCCCTATTAGTGAACAACATCATTTTGGCAAAAAAGGCACCACTTGAATTCAAGAGAACATAGTCCAGCTGTCAACCTACAACTGCTTCCATTTCCCAACCAGTCAGTCAGATTCAGGAGGTCATTTGGTAGAAAATGGCTTTGTCACTACTAAGCTTAATTCCACTGCTGTAACTGTGTTCCGCTCTCCCACTCTAAAGTACAAACGGGACTTTTTAAAAATGCGTGGGTGGATGGAGATTAACATTTTTCAGAACTTTAATAGAATTTCTGAACTTGCTTTTCTCCAGGTAATAAGGGACCTAGCCTCAGTGGAATAGCCATCTGGGAAAAGGCATATGCAGTGTTCCAACTCTACAGTTGGGGAGAAATGGGGTGAATTAAGGGATTTATCTTCATGTGTTCTGGTGGTTGAAACAATGTTGTGCAATTTCTATGTCACTTGGATCATGTCTACTGGAGTAGGGAAATGGCTTTAAGTGACTTTCTAAACTTTCCTCTGTACCAATAGTTTAGGGGGGTCTGAGAAACTTTGCACACCTAGACTTGAGAAGTGGTTGGGTTAATTCAAAAGACATTTATTAACTGCTCACGACATGCCTTTGGGTTATGGGTGGGTTTAGAATGTATCTCTGAAACCCTAGTCCCTTTCCCCAATAAGCTTCTTGCCAAATGTATTAGTTTTGTCATGCTGTGGTAACAAATTAGCACAAACCAGTTGGTTTAGAACAAAAGAAATTTATTCTTTCACAGTTCAGGAGGCCAGAAATCCAAGCTCATGATGTCAGTAGAGTTGGCTCTTCCTGGAATAGCCGGGCGAAAACTGATTCTTGCCTCTCTTCTAGGGGGCTGCCAACAGTCCTCCGTGTTCCCTAGGTAGTAGATACAGTCTTTGGGGTTAGATCGAATCTCTGGCTGTATTCCAATCTCAGCCTCCATCGTCACAGCGCCTTCTTCTCTTTGTGTCTCTCCTCTTCTTGGAAGAATACCAATCTCTGGATTTAGGGGCCACCTAAATTTCTACATGATTGCCATCCATCACTCTTTGAACTGCTTGTGTTCATGGTAAGAACTCAGAGATGCCCAACACAGTGACACCACCTCTGTTACCCCTGTGAGTGCTGAGAGACAGCCCGAGAGAGAGCTGAGAGCTGAGAGCTGAACCAGATCACCTATATACTTTATGTGAGCATCAGGTCTAACTGTTGGTGCTTTCCAAGTCACTAGAGATGCAAGTTTTCCAGGTTATCCAGCTACCAGGACACTATGTCCCATATTTCCCAATACCTCTCCAAGTCCAACCAGTCATACAGTTCTCTGAATCTTCCACCCACTGGCACTAATGAACTGTCTGCCATTAGCAAAATCCTGTATCTTTAACAGCTCTTCTCTGTACAAACTTTGATCTTTGTGATCCAACTAAAACTCACTCCCTAAGGATTCTGATTTCCTTGTAAACCCTTCATATGGTGCTGTTTTCCTTATACACACTGTGTACCACTAGACCTGAAGATGGGGTAGAAGATTTTTTTTTTTTCCTTTTGGCTACTTATAGACACTGTTTCTTCTCCTCCCCCTCAGAAATCTCCAAACTGCTTGTCAGAACCCACCACCTACTAATTTTCCTGTTGGTAGCCATCAACCAACATCGTCACATCATCATTCATTGAGGTTTTTGTTCCCTGGCTCATGGTCTTTTTCTCCAGCAATTGGCATCTCACTGCTTTTACCCGCCTTCCAGACATCTTTTCTCAGCCCCACCATAATCACTCTAGAACAGTGGAGTCCAGTGAAAATAAAATCTGAGTCACAAATGTGAACTAATTTTAAATATTACTGTAGCCACATTATAAAAGTGAAATTAATTTTCACGATATACTTTATTGACCCAATATTCAAAATACTATCATTTCAATATATGATAAACATAAAAATATTAATGGTATGTTTTATGTTTTTATACTGAGTCATTGAGACTTAATGTGTATTTTATGTTTGCAGCATATTTCAATTTCAATGAGCCATCAAGTATCAGCCCTTAGTGGCCACACATGGTTGGGGCTACCATACTATATAGCTCACTCAGCACTAGATAATGGTTATACTTCAGGTTTTGTCAGAACTAGTAACAGAGACACCACCACCCTCCTGATCTGGAGGGTCTCCTACCCTGATACCACCTTCTCACTTCCTGAGTCATTGACCCTAGAACTCCCAGTCCAAGACCTCTTCTACTCTAAGACCTCAAATCAACTGACGTAACTCTTTTTTACTGTCCCTTATCTAATATCCATACTTTCCTTCTTACGCAGCTTAACTACTACATTCTACCCACTGCAGTGACTCCCTTACAAATACCCTCAATCCTTCACTCCCTCCTTTGTGTTTAACTAGTAAAACACCAACTCTAGTTGAGCTTGGCTCTTGACACCTGTTCCACACCTGCACCAGGACAGCTGACTGTGTCTGCAGAAGACACATGACCACAAGAATCTCAAGTGGGGCCTTGGAAATGTGCTGTATTTCCTTAACCAGTGAAGTCTCTCATTCTCTGAGACAACTGTTTTAACATTTTCGCATCTCTTCCCAAACTGATTATCCTGCTCCACATTTCACTTAGAGAATAGAAGCAAAAGCAGAGAAGAACAATCTCATTTTGTTCCAATAAATCTATCAACAGTGTCTAATTCATGCCATTCTGTCTGTTGTACCTTTGACAGGGACAACATGCAGTTGTATGTAATGGAGGGTGTGCGCTTCTGTCTTAGGCCCACCTCTCCACATGCACTTGGATCTTAGCCTAGCTCACCATTCAAGGCCTTTGCTCCTATGCCTATTGCCTCCCTCTCCTCCATCATCAGTTGCTACCTCTACAAAGGAACACGTCTCATCCTTAAACAAAAAGGCTATAGTATATCACAAGTTATCAAAAAAAGTTCCCTCTTGTTCTCCAGTCTCCTCCAAGAACTGCCCCCACTTATCTGTTCACCTTTAAGCAAATTCTTTGCAGGAGTTGCCTATCTTTTCCATTTCTAGTTTTTTGCTTCTAATTTTGTTTTTTAATCCCCTCTATTTTGTTTTAATAAAACAAATTTTTTTTGTTTAATCCCCTCTACTTTCTTTTGTTCCTGTTTAATCTTCCCACCCCTTGAAAGTTCTCTTGTCAAGGTCATTGTTGACTTTCATCTTGCCGGATCCAGTATACATTTCTTTGTACTCCTTTTATTTCAATTTCAGTGCATTCGACACAGATGCTCTATACTTCTTAAAACACTTTGCCTTCTATGACTCAATTTCTTGTTTTCCATTTACCTCATTGGCTTCTTCCCTTTCACTCTCTTGATGAGTCTATTATCTCTCCTCTTCTCTTCATGTTGGAATGTCCCCCAGCTTACTTCTCAAAATTCTTCCCTGTAACTGATCTCATCCCATCAAATCTCATGGCTTTAAATAACCCTACATGATGATCTCCCCAACATTTTTTCCTCTCTCACCGTTCTGTGTCTTTAGCTCCAGGGACTCTTATAATCAGCTGCCTTGTCAACATCTTCTACAGGCCTTCAACATGATCTCAAATGGAACATTTCCAACTCACAATTGATTCCCCCTCCCCCAAACCACTCTTCCTTAGTTATACATGTCAGAAATCTAAGATTTGAGTTCTGATTCTCTGTTTTCCTCCATATGCCATTTTTCATCTCTCAGCAAGGCCAGGATGGTTTATTTTAAAATACATATGATTCTAATCCCAATTCTTATTACTTCTCCCTCTAGTACCCTGGTCCAAGGCATCATGGTTTCTCTGCTCCAGGCTCATAACTTCCACAGAGTGACCCAATCAAATGTTAAGTCTGTATACTTCCAGCTGATTCCATGGCTTTCTGTCACACATATTACAAAATCCAGACACCTTGATATAGCTTAAAACCCCTACATGAACTGGCCCCTGCCCTCTCCAGTGATCTCATTGCCTGCCATCTTTTCTTATTCTCATCTTTCTACAATGGCCTTATGGTCGATCTCTACAAACACCATGATCATTTCCGGTCCAGGCGTTTGTGTTTTTTAGTCCTTCCCACTGGAACACTCTTTTAAAAGGGCTTTAAAGAGCTTGTTCTTACAAGTTTATTCAGGTTTTTTCTCCAGTGTCCACACTTAAGAAGTATAAACACCACTGCCACCACCACTGAAACATATCAGGACTTAAACCTAGTTTACATGATGCCCCCAAATAAATAAACAAACATAAATAAATAGAATCTCCAAAATAAAAAACAAAAAACAACAAACAAACAAAAACTCAAACTCCTCTTACCATCTGTGATATTGTTTTCCTCGGTCTCCACTTCCAGAGGATGTCAGTCAATGCGTGAGAAGTTCAGGAGAAAAGAAGACCTTCAATATTAATTGATGAGAAGAAGAAGGAAGAGAAGGCCTTACACTCTGCTTAATGTCTAAACATCCTTCCTGCCCAGAAGCATTTTGGCACCTATGGTTGTTTTACTGGGAGGATAGATTCAATTTTTCATTTTAATAGCTCTATTAGTTGGGATTTCTGTTTAAATCCAAATATTCAGATTTGGCTCAGATCCAAAACAGCAATGTCTTAGACAAGAGAGTTTATCTCCTTTCATTCAGAAGTCTGGGATGGTATCACGACTCTGCTCTGCAAAGTCTCTAGAGGCCCAAGCTCCTTCTGTCTTGTTGATCTGCCATCCCTAGCATACCCACTGGCCATTCCAAGTTGGCTCCCCCTCCAACCTGAAAGAAGGAGGGGAGAAGGAGAGCAAAACCCTTGCCTTTAAGGTACTAATCCAAAAGCGGCACATGTTATCTCTACCAGTACACCGTTGGCCAGAATCTGGTTATGTGAGCATGCCTAGCTAGCTATATGGGAGATGGATAAGTTTGTTTCAGATGTATTATACACTGGCTGAAAATCAGGGGTCATCTTGTTACAGTGCTTAGTGAAATAAGTCAAGCAGAGAAAGACAACTATCATATGATCTCCCTGATATGAGGAAGTGGTGATGCAACATGGGGGCTTAAGTGGGTAGGAGAAGAATCAATGAAACAAGATGGGATTGGGAGGGAGACAAACCATAAGTGACTCTTAATCTCACAAAACAAACTGAGGGTTGCTGGGGGGAGGGGAGTTTGGAGAAGGGGGGTGGGGTTATGGACATTAAGGAGGGTATGTGCTTTGGTGAGTGCTGTGAAGTGTGTAAGCCTGGTGATTCACAGACCTGCACCCCTGGGGATAAAAATATATGTTTATAAAAAATAAAAAATTAAAAAAATAAAAATAAAAATAAATTTTTTTTTTAAAAAAGGAGTTGAAATGCTGATAGGTAATGATGAGGAACTTAAATAATACACATTTGGTAAAAACAATAGCAAAAGAAATTGTAGAATAACTGCATTACAATGAGCTATCATGTGTACATGTATGTGTGCATATTTGTGTATGTATGTAAATATTTGTGTGCATATGAAAGAGAGAGAGAAACTCTTGAAAGACTGATAAGCTCTCCCCAAAGAGGAGTTCAAGGAGGTTTGGGAAGCATCATGGAGTAAGTCTGTAACTTCCCAAGGCAATGACTTTAGAGAAGGCATCAATAATTTGAGTTCTTAATGCCTGCTGTGTTTTTACTTCATACAAATGCATGAGGATGAACCTCTTACTCTGTGTGTTAGGAACATGACATGATTTATACCTGCATAACCAGATATGTGGCATAACAAAGAACTTTTTAATTTCCTCATTAGAATAAGTAATCATGACTGCAAACAGCTATCAGTATGATTATAGGGTTTAGTAATACCTATGGATGATGCAAGTCTGATTTTAGGTATAACGGTCGCTCCCTCCTTCTCCCCCTTTAGCTTTGCCTCGACTGCTGTTAAATGCTATCCTTTTAATCAGTCTTGATTGCTTCTCCTTGCTTTGAGACTTGCTTAGAGACTCCTCAGAGGCACATTGTTTCATGGGAGACAGCTGTTCTTTCCTAGCTCACACTGACTGCGGTTATATATAGTGACGATAATAATTGTCGGCACATACGCACACAGCACATGGGGACCCACTGATGAAAATTAGTGTTTTGTGCATATGTAGTGCTTTCCTTTGATTGCATTTACAAACATCCAGCCTCACTTCTCTCCTCCAGCTGCTGCAGTGTACCTCCGTAACTCACAGAGGGGTCAAAAGTTGCCCCCTCAACCTCCAAGGCTGCAATACAACTTTATAATTAACACTCTCACTGTTTAGGTTTTCCCTTGCAGGTTCTATTTTGATTAAAAGAAAAAAAAAGATTCAGATCTCCAGGCTTTTAATTCTTTGAATAAAGCTTTTATTTGGTACATGTAAAGCTATTTCTCAATAAATTCCACTTACAAAACTGCAATGTATGTGAAATTGATACATTTGTAACATTTGGCTCTCACTTTCCATGAGGCACCAATGACTATTAAAAAAATGGTTTAAAAATATTGATTACCCTGGGGAAGAAAAGTGGAACTAGTTCCTTCTTAATGTGTTTGATAACACTTCTTTCTTTGTCTAAAATACCAACCCAAGTTTCTTCACTGATCATCTGGAAATTAAAATAAGTAATTCCTAAAAATGGAGACCGTCTATTTGAAATAACAAATAGTAACATTACACAGCACCCCCCTATGTACCAGGTGTTTGTGGGTCAGCCTAATCAGATCTCATATGCACAGTCTCCTCTCACTGCCAGACGGGACATCTCTAAAGCACAAAATATGGTCATTCGCCACACTGGCATTTCAATAACAATTTATTTTGCAGTTGGTAGTTGTATTAAAGGTCATGATAATTACACTAGGGTGCATACTCTTCAGGGTCTCTGATTTTTATTGGCTTTTAGATCTTCATAGTAAGTCTTTTTTTCATCTTAGCTTTGTATCTCCTCATGTTAACTTTTCATTGTCATGGAAAATCCCATTTTTTTTTGTTTGTTTCTTTTCTTTCATGTAACACATCACAGCATTTTCATTACCACAATTTTCTTCACATTTTACTGCAGCAGTATAAATTTCCCTACATCCTCTTTGAATTTCACTGGGACTGTAGCAGAGTGAACTAGATGGTTTTTTCCCAAAAGAGAGACCCCTGGGAGAGGGCACTCCATGTCTGAGGTCACGGATCACCCCAGTGACCACACTTTATGTGGTACCCAAGGCTGATGCAGTCAGTGATTATGAAGGAAGTGGCTCCTCCCATTCAGAGCCTCCTGGCTTTTCTTGAAGGCTGGCTTCCCTCTTGCTGTGTCTGGCCTTTCCTGGTGGTTGTTTTCTGTGGGTGCAGTACATGACAGACTGCGCTTCTGCTCTGGGCTCTATCTCTTCCTATGTCAGTTTTGATAGGCTCTCTGAGTCTATGTACTTACATTTACAAGGGGTGGTGCAATGGAAATAACTTGAGAGTTGGTTGACTTGCGTTCTAATTTGGGTTTTGTCTATCACTGACTGTGTGACCTTGAGCAGTTTACCTCCTCTCAGAGATTTGGGCACAATGCATTAAGTCACACATTGGAAGGGTCTGCCTTGTATCAGAGGTTTACAGTTCTCTGTCTTCTTGTTCCACTGGCTTCCCACCATTTTTGTGAGTCTGGTGAGATAAAATGAGAGAGCACATTTTGAATGTTGTCTGAGAGTGTTCATGTGGTTTTCAGTTGTGGAATGCGTAAACGGAAGGTACATTTGAATTAGATAACCATTACTGACGACAACGGTTAAATTGAGAACATGCACATCCCTCGCCTATCTCAGTGACTTTGAAAGTGATTCCCATGTGGGTCAAGTCCTCATGTGTATTTTCTGTTTTTTAATCATTTTAAATACTGTGTGAATTTCACAGTTTGAAATTAAACTTGAGGGGCTCAAACTTACACCATGCTATCTGGGTTCAATTGCAGGTGTGAAGGGTTCCAAATGATCTCTGTACACAAAGGATACAAATGATGCATTTACACAATGAATAAAATGGAAGCCAATTAGAGCTTATTAGTTTAGTTTCTGCCAAGGAGCTCATTCAGTGTGCTGATGTGCTGGCCAGACTCCACTCCCCAGGCCCCTCAAATTTACTCTCTAGTCTTCTTTGTCCTGCTCTTTTCCCTGGCTGGCTGGTACCATGGATGGAATCCTGGAATCCTAAAGCACCTTCACCCTTCCAGTTGAGTTGGCCATAGAGAAGTGCTGGCAGGGGCTTGGAGAGTGGCAGAAGAGAGAGGTCAGAGTATCTCTGACTCTATTCCTCATTAGCCTGTCTCTCTCAGGAGCCAGTTCCTTCAATGCCCAGAGCCCTGGTCTCTCTTCCTAAGCTCCAGATCTCACTGGGCTTCTTCAATACCAGTTCATGTCCTTGCTCCTCCAGTTTTAGGATTGAAAAACTTCCAACCTTTGCTGTTCTTTTGGGCCCCACTATCTGTTTTTTCCCTTAAGCCTTCCCCTAACTCTGTGAGGCATCTCTCCTTTAAAACCTCCATCTTTAAATCATCCAGGATGAATCCTGTTTCCTGCTGGACCCTCATCTTTACTTTTGAGGGCCCTCAGTTCATCAGGAGTCTACACAATGGATACCGAGACTCTGTTTTCCTCTTCTCAGACCCTGTATCATGTTAGATCATGAAAAAGATTCACCTGTGGGTTATATCTGATAATTATGTTCCTGCCAGAAATGTCTTCAGTATTTAAAATTCAACTAGCTTTATATGTTCATCTCAATTTGGGGGTAAGGGTGACATTGAAACATAAGTCCAAACATGAGAAACTTTTTGTCTTCTCTAAAATTAAGTGAATGTCCAAAGTCATTCATTCAGATAAGACTCCACATGATAAAGTTCACCTTGAGAATTTTTTTTTGTCTCAATAAATACAATTATTAAGTATCTAATTTCTCTGTAAACTCTCCCCAAAATAGTTTAGGCAGTAGTCAGGATATAAATTATACATACATAAAATGATGTTAATATTACTTTTATTACATGTTGAAGTCAAGGGTCTTTTGGTGCATAACCATACTGGGAAAGGATTGCCTCCTCTCTGCCTTAGTGGACCCTCTAGTTCTTAGTGCTGTGACAGTAGGGACTCAAATGATAAAATAGTAAGAAAAATTGATGGACATAAATATCTGTACAATACTGAACTCAACACAGTATGGAGAATTTTTCTATGTTAAAGAAAAGAGGGAAAAGAAATACGGATGTTCAGACTTTTTAAGAAAATTGAGAAGGAAAGTATAAAAGAACAAAACTTTTTATATATGAAGGGAAGGTAGAATTTTGCAAGATCTCATAATGAATGCTAAATGGCTCCCCAACCTTTTGAAAAGGGGATTGGAAAAAAGTATTTAATGACCTAAGGCATCATGGAGAAGTTAAAGATACATGGGGAAGACTTATTAATTAACAAAAGACAGACTATTGGTAATTTTTAAAAGACTAGAAATTAAGATTAAAATTTAGAGGGAAGAGGGTAAAAATATATGGCAAAAAAATCAGAATACTAATATAGAGTGGTTGAAGCACTTTAGAAATATTTCCATTAAGGTAGCGGGAAAAAAAAACTTTCAGAGAAAAACAAATATATTAATAAATGAGATAAAATTCTCTGACTTTTGCAGATGGCTTGAAGAAATCAATAATTCCAGGTTTTTAACATATATATAAAAATCTCTTGAGTGGGTTGCCACTAAAAGGAATTATTATTACCAACTGTTACCATCTCAAATAAACCATCTGTAGGGTCAATGAAGAGAGCACCCAAGTGGTCTTTCCCTAAAAAAAATTCAAAATGTTACACAGTAAATAAACATTAAAAATTGTAATCTTCTGTGATGGGTTGAATTGTGTCCCCTAAAGAAATATGATGAAGTCCTAAACTCTGGTACCTATGGATTTGCTTCTGGTATCCTGTGGAAAGTAATTGAGTTAGGATGAAGGCATAGGGTAGGTCTTTAGTCCAGTGTGACTGGTATCCCTTTTGAGTAGAGGGAAATTTGGGCACAGGCACAGATACCCAGAGGGACACATGAGGACAGAGACAGAGACTGGAGTCACGTAGCTGAGAGTCAAGGAATGACAGAGAATGGCAGAAGTTTGGTATAGAGCAGGGGGACCAACCCAGAATCTGAGAACTGAGAGAACATTCCTATTGTTATAAGCCATCCAGTCGGTGATAGTTTGTTACAGCAGCCCTAGGGAATGAACACAAGTTCCATCTTCTTTCTCTTGTCCTTCATGATGTAAGTACAGAAGGAGACGTCCCTCATGGGTATAGGCATCCTTTATAGAGAACTCGTGAACAGTAATATAGTTCAACTAACAGTTGGCTTGTTACCACCATGGGTCACCAATTTCAAACCACATCAGTGACCATCAATTAGACCTTCCCCCATACGTGGTGTTGGTGTAAGATCTAAGCATTTGCTGCAATTATTGTTGAATTTTAACAATACATATTAAGCTTCCAGTTAGTACACTGAAGTTCTGTGTCTTTTAATGACAAATGTTTTCTACACAGAAATTAAGTTGGAGAATTCACAGTTACATTGTCAGCCGCATCACAGATAGACTTGGCTACTCACGTTCCTTTCAGAATGGCACTTCAGAATTGCTTGAGCTCTGGGTTTGTGTCTTCCCCCCTCGATACTAGATATTCCTGTGTTTAAAGAGCAGATTCAAAGTAAACAGTGAGAGCACTCTGCCTCCCTAATGTGGCCACTTGGAGTTTTTATTGGTGTGTAAGTTTTTTTCAACAGAAAAATTGAAAAGCTGCGAGAAAGGAAAGCAAAGACATGGATGGTATTGTGGTTTTTGAAATTTATTCCAAAATAAGATTTTTATGATTCTTGACCAAACTTATTCTTGAATTTAAGATTTTTTCTAACTACTTGTAGGTCTGTGGCTTGATGTGTAGGTTGTCTAAAATAAAATAAAAAGTGTGATTCAATCCACTGTGATGGAGACTGGGCGGACGAAACTCATTATGTTGTGTATTGAACATGAGTGTATGAGGATCGATGTTGATGAAATCACTGACAAATTTGCAAGGACTTGAAAACAGAGGCTGTTACACTATTACCCATTACTGTAATAAATCAATATATATGCATCAATCTTTTGATCTTTTTAAATATATATATATTCTGTAATAAAAAGTACTAATCCATTACTGCATGAGTTTCCTACCACAAACTGTGATTTATTTTCTCATAGTTCTCAGGGCGAGAAAACAGAAATCAAGGTGTTGGTAGAGTTGGTTCTTTTTGGAGGCTCTGAGGCAGAATGTATTTCACGCGTATTTCCTACTTTTGTGGCTGTACATACTCTCTCTTCTCTGCCTCTGCCTTCTGATAAGGGTTCTCCCCTGCATCTCTGTTTTCCTTCTCCTCTTTTTTCTATTTAAGTATTTATTTGAGAGAGAGAAAGTGCTGGCGCACACACACAAGAGGGGCTGAAGGAGAGAGGGAGAAGCAGGCTCCCCGCTGAGCAGAGAGCCTGACGGGGACTTGATCGCAGGACCCTGAAATCATGACCTGAGCCAAAGTCAGATGTTTCACTGACTAAGCCACCCAGACAGCCCTTTCTCCTGATTTTATAAGGGAACTTATCATTGGGTATACGGATCACCCAGCTAACTTTGAGCTCCTCCATTTAATTACATCTTCAAAGACCCTGGAACCAGGGGTTAGGACTTGGACATATCTTTGGGGGAACCACAATTCAACCTAATACAGGAAACTTTTTCCTGTTTTGTACCGCAATATTTATTTTATCTTTTAATCTTTTAATATTTTTGGCATGATTTTATATGCAAAGTTTTATAAAAGAAAATTTTCACTGTCTCTATTTCTTTTGTGGCCACTAATATTATTAATTTCACTTTATGAGTATCAAAGTACTAAAAATGGTTATGATTTATGGAGGAAAGTGGCACTAAAAACTATCCACTCCAAGTGTCAAATAGCTAGATATGGATTGTTTCTGGACTGAGTTCTCCAAGTTACACAAAGTTCAGTAGAGGCTGGAAAGAGAAAAGAGGGAGAAGAATCTGAGACCTCATCAGGATGGTGATCTCATCTTGTAGAGCTTAACAGCATGAACTTTGGAGTTTGACCATTGGGATTCATCACTCCAGCCTGTTGCCCTTACACTGATATTTGACCTTAGCATGACTTCATCAAATGCAGAGAGTTTTCAGAAGAGGATCCAGGAAGGGAAACTCACAATCAGTTTTCACTTGATGTGCATGGAAGGGTGCCAATGGAGGAACCGGGGGGCCCTGCAGAGCCTACAGGGCTGAAGCAGATCCAGGCAGCTCAGGCAGAAGGGCGGTGGGGGGTGGCTCTGGACTCAGACGGTAACACACCAGCACAGGGAGTGGGAGAGAAGGAGCCGGCCACACCATGCTAACTTCGGTCTATTCTTTTATCTGTAATGGAAAAATGGAAGATGAAAGAAGATGAATGAGCCACCCAATTAGTAGGTCATGACATACCAGTGCTAAATGGACCTTTAGAGAAGACATCATCCAGGCTCCTTCATTTTCGAAGAGAAATGTGAAGACCACAGAGGTCAAATATATCACCTGAGACAACTCATCGTGCTGGTGTGGAAGTCACCATTCCACAATGCAGGAAGAGTATGCGTAGCTCCCTTAGTAAGCTGCCATCACGTGCCGCGGAGACTCATTTGAGTGGTGTTCTACGTGTTTATACAGAATAACGCGCCAAGCAAATACACCTATGCAAGTATTGCAATTACAGCCTCGAATTTATTACAGGAAGAAAATAAAGTGAAAAAGATTAAAAACCTAGTCAAATAATACACTTTACTCAGAAATACTTACCTTGTGTAAATTTAGTCTCAGATATGTTAAATGACAACCACTTAGAAATGCATTACAGAATTCCTTTAATAAAATGTAAAATCCAGAGTTAATAGCTATATATATTTTTTAATGACACACATTTATTGCTGCACATAATTCATTGCATACATTAAGTATGAAATTTCCTGTGGGCAATAATAAATGTGATTTATAAGTCACAAATTTGTGTGAAGTCTATTTCTTATTCTCTTGAGGACAGTTCCAAAAACCATAAAAAAATTTTAAAAAGTCTAAAACAATTGGAGATTTATTTGTTTGTAGAATCATCTTTGTTTCAGTTCATTCTATAATATATTTTAAAATACAACTAGCCTATTTATATTCCTATCATAAAATTATAAAGAAATTAAAAGATCCAACCTTAAAGCCTTCTTCTTTTTAATCACTCAAGGATCATACTAATTTTTTCAAGATTTTGAGTAAATAGTTTTCTTCTGTTATTTAAAAATTAAAAATGAACTTTTACTACTACAGAATTAGTGAAATATAAATTATAAAAAGATTTCTAAGATAATTAAAAAATGAAAACACAAGGCAACCTATTGAATGGGAGAAAGTATTCGCAAATGATATTTCCTGATAAGGGGTTAATATCCAAAATGTAAAGAAATTACACCAGAAAAAACCAAATAATCCCCTTAAAAATGGTCAGAGGACCTGAATAGACATTTTTCCAAAGAAAGCAGACAGATGGCCAACAGACACGTGAAGAGATGCTCAATATCACTCATCATCAGGGAACTACAAATCCAAAACACAATTAGATATCACCTCATACCTGTCAGGATAGCTAATATAAAAAAGACAAGAAATAACAAGTGTTTGCAAGGATGTGGAGAAAAAGGAGCCTTCATGCACTGTTGGTTGTAATGTAAATTGGTGCAGCCATTGTAGAAAACATTGTGGAGGTTCCTCAAAAACTTAAAAAGAAGAATACCGATTTCTACCATAAGAGTTCTATAGTTTTCAGAGTCCAGATCTTTCACTTCTTTGGTTAGGTTTATTTCTAGGTAGCTTATTGTGTTTTGGTGCAATGGCAAATGGGCTCCATTCCTTGATTTCTTTTTCTCCTGCTTTCTTATTGGTATATAGAACTGCAACAGGTTTCTGCACATTGATTTTATATGCTTCAACTTTGCAGAATTCATATCTGTTCTAGCATTGTTTTGTTGGAGTCTTTTGGGTTTTCTACATAGAGTGTCATGTCGTCTGCAAATAGTGAAAGTGATTTCTTCCTTGACAGTTTTGGTGCCTTTTATTTCTTTTTGTTGTCTGATTGCTGGGGCTAAGACTTCCAGTTCTATGTTAAATAGTAATGGTGAGGGTGACATCCTTGTCTTGTTCCTGTTTATAGGAGAAAGGCTCTCAGCTTATGGATTGGAAGAACAAACACTATTAAAATGTCTATACTACCTAAAGCAATCTACATATTTAAAGCAATCCCTTCCAAAATACCACCAGCACTTTTCACAAAGCTAGAACAAACAATCCAAAAATTTGTATGGAACCACAAAAGACCTCGGATAACCAAACCAATTCTGAAAAAGAAAAACAAAACTGGAGGCATCACAATTCCAGATCTCAAACTATATTACAAAACTGTAGTCATCGGGCGCCTGGGTGGCTCAGTGGGTTAAGCCGCTGCCTTCGGCTCAGGTCATGATCTCGGGATCCTGGGATCGAGTCCCGCGTCAGGCTCTCTGCTCAGCAGGGAGTCTGCTTCCCTTCTTCTCTCTCTCTGCCTGCCTCTCCATCTACTTGTGATTTCTCTCTGTCAAGTAAATAAATAAAATCTTAAAAAAAAAAAACAAAACAAAACTGTAGTCATCAAGACAATAATGGCACTGGCACAAAAACAGACACACAGGTCAATTGAACCAAATAGAGAACCCAGAAATGGACCCACAACTATATGGTCAACTAATCTTCGACAAAGCAGTTAAGAATATCTAATGGTAAAACGTCTCTTCAACAAATGGTGTTGGGAACACCATTTGGACAGCAGCATGCAAAAGAATGAAACCGGACCACTTTCTTAAGCCATACATAAAAATCAATTCAAAAGGGATGAAAGGCCTAATGTGAGACAGGTAGCCATCAAAATCTTAGAGGAGCACACAGGCAGCCATCTCTATGACCTTGGCTAAAGCAACTTTTTACTAGACATATTGCTGGAGGCAAGGATTTAAAAAAAAAAAAAAGCAGAAATAAACTATTGGGACATCAAAATAAAAAGCTTCTGCACAGCAGAAGAAATCATCAACAAAACTAAAAGGCAACTTCATAATCGGAGAAGATATTTACACATGATGTATTTGATAAAGGGCTAATATCCAAAATCTGTAAAGAACTTAGCACACTCAGCACCCAAAAAACAAATAATCTAGTTAAGAAATGGGCAGAAAACATGAATAGACACTTTTCTAAGGGAGACATCCAGATGACTAACAGATATACGAAAAGATGCTCAGGATCAATCATCATCTGGGAAATACAAATCCAGACCACAACGAGATACCACCTCACACCTGTCAGCATTGCTAAAATTAACAATACACGAAACAACAGGTGTTGGCAAGGCTGCAGAGAAAGAGGAGCCCTCTTGCATTGTTGGTGAGAATGCAAACTGGTATAGGCATTCTAGAGAACAGTATGGAGGTTCCTAAAAAAAAAGTTAAAAATAGAGCTACCTTATGATCCAGCAACTGTACTACTAGGTATTTACCCAAAGGAAACAAAAATACAGATTCAAAGGGGTACATGCACCCCAAAGTTTATAATAGTATTATCAACAATAGCCAAACTATGGAGAGAGCCCAAATGTCTGTCAACTAATGAATAAAGAAGATATGGTATATATAAATACTGAAATACTATTCAGCCATCAAAAAATTATGCTTAAGTGAAATAAGTCGTCAGAGAAAGACAAATACTGTATGAGCTCACCCAGTTGTGGAATTTAAGAAACAGAACAGATGGACATATGGGAAGGGGATAAGGAAAATAAAGGGGAGAGGGAAACAAACCAGAAGAGCCTCTGAATGATAGAGAACAAACTGAGGGTTGATGGAGGGGGGTGGGTGGGAGGTGGGCTGGATGGGTGACGGGTATTAAAGAAGGCACTTGTGATGAGCACTGAATGTTGTATACAAGTGATGAACCTCTGAATTTGACTCCAGAAACCAATGTTGCACTGTATGTTAACTAACTCAAATTTAAATTAAAAAAAAAAAAAAAGAATGCCTTATGATGCAGGAATTCTACTACGGAGTATTTATCCAGAGAAAAGAAATACACTGATTTGAAATGATATATGCCCCCACGTGCTTATTATAGCATTATTTACAATAGCCAAGATATGAAAGCAAACCAAGTATCCATTAATATATATATGGATAAAGAAGTGTGTGTGTGTGTGTGTGTGTGTGTGTGTGTGTGTGTGTTTACACACTGGGATCTTACTCAGCCAGAGAAATAAGTCAGTCAGAGAAAGACATACCCTATGATTTCACTTGTATGTGGAATTTAAGAAACAAAACAAATGAACAAAGAAACAAACAAAAACCAAACTTTTAGTATAGAGAGAAACTGATGGTTATCAGAGAAGAAGGGGGTGAGGGGATGGGTGAAATAGATGATGGGGATTAAGAGTACATTTATCATGGTGAGCCAAGAGTAATGTATAGAATGGTGGAATCACTCTGTCATACATCTGAATCTAATATAACACTGTATGTTAATTATACTGGAATTTTAAAAAGGAGATGTGGTATAAATATACAATGGAATGTTACTTAGCCACAAAAAAGGATGAGATCTTGTCATTTGCAACAACATGGCTGGACCGACGGGGTATTATGCTAAGTGAAATAAGTCAGGTAGAGAAAAAAAAACCAAATGATTTCACTTATATGGAATCTGAAAGTCCAATGAATGAACAAACAAACAAAAGCCGAAACAGACTCAGAAATACAAAGAACAATCTGGTGGTTACCAATGGGAAGTGGAGTCGGGAGATAAGTAAAAATGAGTGGAGGGGAGTGGGAAATACAGGTGTCTAGTTTTGGAATGAGTAAATCACAGGATGAATGTTACAGCATAGGGAAGGCAGTCAGTGGTGTTGTGATAGCATCACATGGAGACAGACGGTAGCTACACTCGTGAGCACAGTGTGACATACAGAATTATTGAGTCACTGTGCTGGACACTTAAAACTAATGTACCATTGTGTACATTATGCTTCAATAGAAAAAGAAAAAAGATTAAAATACTATATTCCCAAAACTAGTAGCACTTTATTGAACATAGCTGTAAACTTTTATATATGTACATTTTTAAACAATTGAGATAGTATGTATAATGTGTAGTGAGTGATTTGTTTTTCTCAGTTAACATTTTCTATTTTTCCATGTAAATGAAACTATCCCAACAAGTATCCAAATCGTATTAAATGGGTCCAAGTATAACCAAATGTCTTTATAGCAGGTTTGTCCCAAGAAGAATCTCAATCAGGACTATCCCTTGAATCTTTTTCTTATAGTAAGTCTGAAATCTAGAACCAGGGCTGCTGTCCAAATCCATCTGGCTTCTGGTTTTTGTAAATAAAGTTTTATGGGAACACAGATATTCATTTATTTAGGTGTTGCCCATGGCTGCTTTCATTCTGTAAAGGAAGAGTTGAGTAGTTGTGACAGAGGCCATGTAGCCCACAAAACCTAAAATATTTGTTTGGCTCTTTTCAAAAAAGATTCACTCACTCTCAATCTAGAATAGAAGTTTCCTTCTTCTCCTCCTCTTCTTCCTCCTCCTTTTTCTTCTTCTTCTTCTTCTTCTTCTTCTTCTTCTTCTTCTTCTTCTTCTTCTTCTTCTTCTTCTTCTTTAAATGACACTGAATTGTTGATGTGGTTGGGCCTGTTTTCACACTTTCTGGATTTATCTGGTTACTTCTTATAGTATCTTAACTTATTCTTCCAACTGGATATTTTTTTCCCATTTCATTATAATAATCTCAATTACTGGCATGTCAGTATGACCAGGCTTTCATATAAGTTAAAAGGACACATTAAATGAAATGAATGAAGGGAATTCTCTGACCCTACCAAAATTTTCTTTTTTTTTTTTTCTCCTGAAATTCCTTTAACTGGTGATAAGCCCTTTCATTATATCAATAGGAAAAAATAAAAAGGCTTCAGTGAAAATATCTTAGGCAAAAGTGTAATAGAGGAGCAGCACAGCCAATGACTGGATTTTAAGGCACGGGATGGGAAGAGGAGGGAAGATAAAACACTATTGGAAACCCAGTCGTACCAAGGTGTGAGTGACTGACAAGGTCCAGGCTTATGAGAAATAGAGCCATAAGGCATGCAGAAAGGTTTTGTGCTCCGGAAAGGGTAGAGGGAAGGAAAACCATAAAGAAGAGAAAATTGAAATTTCAAGGACAAACTATTCTAAAATTTTGTCTGGAGCCAATTCAGAGCAGTAAGCATTGCATGGGTAAGATTGTGTATCCAACAATGTCAAACTCAATGATGTTTCCATCTTCTTTGTTGGAGGCATCACATGGTCATACAGAGGCATCAGGAAGACCTATCACTTGCCTAGTCCTGTTCTGATTACGTTTCTGTAATGTTGTTATCTATAAATTCCAAGTATCCTTTAGGGGCCTAACCCTATCCTTTTACATGCAATATTCAGTATCAGTCAATGAGTTACAACAGAATAATTCAAAATCTAACAACACAATACCTTGAAAACTGTCATAAAGCTTGACACAATATAGCTTTTTAAGTATTAGATAATTCTTCTGTGATCATTGATTATAGCATGTTAATTGACTTCTGTCCAAAGACCAGTTGATGAAGCTGAGTTTGATAAACTTCCCACAGCAAAGGAGAGCATCACCTTATCTTAAAGGCAGGAAGTTAGAGAAGGATTCCTTTTAAAAGGATTTTGAGGTCTGGACCAAGTGTTTAAGATGGGTCTTTCACAGCAGGATCTGGGTTGGTCTGGGGAACATGGGAAAGCAAAGTTCTGATGAGCACGCTCTTTGAATAGGTGAACAAATCTTTGTTCTGACAGGAGAGTTGTTTGCCCAGAAGAACAAACTTGTTTGCCTTGATAAATTGGCTTGCAAGGATTTCCTGAAGCAAATGTTGAAGTTAATTATTGGTTTCCAGTCTTATCTTCCAGGGCATGAATTACCTGGGACAATCAGGTCATATTCTCATAGGTGGTCTTGCTTTTCAGTCCTAATGGCTGAGTTATGTTGATGCAGATGGTCTCATGCCTCGAGAACTTTGTGGAAATTAAAAGAAAACTAGGACATAAAATTATTGCTTTAATTATTTGTATATATTAATCAGAGATACTTGTTTTGTTATGTTGAAGTTATATTGGAGATTTCCTTATTTGCTTTCAATGAATACCTAATTATTTTGGTCATTTATTTTGAGTCACCCAATTATTTATAGGAACAAATATTAAAAGTATGGTCTTAAGCATACTGGACCTTTTCCCTTAGTGATAATTGTAGCTGCTTAGACAACTTTTTAAAATTAAAAGAATATGTCAAAGCTAACATGCTAGTTAATAGCGTCTGGAGTGTTGTTTCTAATAAAATGTGAGGTAGGAATCCATGTGTCTGAATAGATATGAAAGAACAATTTTACCATTTAAAATGATTTCTTCAGATATTTGATATTAAAAAAGAGTATTTCATTTATACTTCCCCTTATATTTAACAGATATTTACTGGGCTTCTACCATTTGCAATTCACCATATAAAGTCTCAGGGACTTTATATGGTGAATTCAAAGGGAATTCAAAGGTGAATTTTTCTAAGACCTGCCCTCTAGGAGCAGATAGTTTAATAAGATGGATAGCAGAGAAAAGCATAAGTGAGGGAGATTTTATGCAAATCAAGAGGAGTCATATAACGTATTTCCAAATGATAGTATTAAAGTCTAATTTTAAAAAAATTAAAAATGTGATTCTTATGCAAATATAGAATGAAATGAGTCAGATTTTTATTAACTCATTAAAGAGGGAACCATTAAAATGATAAAACTGGTCCAAAGATCATCTTGAAGAACTGGATATTTATTGGCACTTTGAGAAAAGAATGTTAAAATGTGATAGGTAGGTTAGATGCAAAGTTAGTTAATGTCCTATGGGGCAGGAAA
The DNA here is from genome assembly GCF_964662115.1 of Mustela nivalis. Classification (NCBI taxonomy): domain Eukaryota; kingdom Metazoa; phylum Chordata; class Mammalia; order Carnivora; family Mustelidae; genus Mustela; species Mustela nivalis. The sequence goes on from NC_139022.1 coordinate 167,690,395, forward strand.
ATCATAACTTTGAGGATTGTTTTCTTCTAGAATAAAATCGACAAGTAAACATGCAACTTCACACAGTCTAAGGTCTTAATTAATAGTAAATAACAAATTCGAACTCAGACATTCCCTGAGATGATTAAATAATCTTTATATATTATACATGACACTGAAAGCAGTGTTTTCATATGGGAATTCCCAAGTGACATTTCTTGGAGATGTCATTCTAAAGCCTGAATCCCAAGAAAAATCAGTTGAGAAAATAATAAACAGGAAATGTATTAAAATTCTCCTATGAAAAGAATCCATGGACACCAAGGAGAAAACAGGGGCAGCGAATGATCATACACAGAGTAGCAGGTTAAGTTCAATGTTTCTAGGAATGTTTCTAGGTAAAATTTTAGACAATTTTTCTTAACAGACAAAACACTCTTAGAGAAAGCTGTGGACAAGGAATCATTTAAACATGGGAAAACACAGATGGGGTGTGGGTAGGAGGAAAGAGGGGCTTTCTAAGCAAAGGGAACTCTGTGAACAGAAGCAGAACGTTTGGAAAGTGAGAGGAATCTATAAAACCTATAAACAAGGGAAGATGAAGATTGGACCAGATGGTAGAAGGTCTTGAGGTTCCAAGATAGGATTTGAGTGTTATTCTGTGAGCAGAGTAGTTATGTGATTATAGATGGGTTTTATGTATATAATTAAGGCAGTGGATTGTTGGAAAGAAGGTGAGGGAAGCTAGGTGGAAGGAGCCATGACCCTGGGGTCAGGCAGATAGTTTAGGGCAATGTCACACTATAGGCTAGATGTAACGCTGGCCTTAACTGTGTTAGCAGCAGTAGGTGTGGAGAACAAGGGGGAAATAGGTGAGCTACTATCTTAGCAGTAGATTCCAAAAGGCAGGTCAAATGCTTGGATGTGTGTATTAGGGGATAGAAAGGGGCTGGCTGATAAGAATGCAAGAAGACTTAAAAAGTAAGTGTGAGATGAGGAAATACTCATATAGGAAACCTGGAAAAAGTACTTTTGCTTTGCCATTAAAATGGCTTCTTATGATGATTATCTTGCCAATAAATTTGAATATTTATCAAAAGGATTTTCTGTAAATCATCTCATTTGAAAAAATTTTGTGTCTGTGTCAATGATATGGAAAAATTTAAACAAATTTTTTTCCAAAACATATTTTGTCTTTTGCAAGAGAAGTTTGTTTAGACAATAACCAACATACTGTGGGGGTCAGTTGGCTTTGGAAATAAGCCAATCTAGATAGCAAGGGTCTGGATAGAAACTCAACAATTGAGTACCCCAAACTTGGGTTCTGTTGAGTCTGTGTCTTAGTCAGTATCTCCTAGCCATTGGCATTATGAATAGACAGTGAGAAAAACAAAGGAAAGAGTTTTGGAGGCCAGAAGAGAATGGGTTGAGGGGGAGGGAATGTCTCAGCAGAATAATCCCCCTCACCCCACCTTTCTCTTAGAAGAAAGAGAACAAACTCTATCTATGAGAATATGGAACATTAAAATCGATACTAACACTATTGACTCACCAATTCATTCAGTCCTATATAATTAATTCTTATTCTGAGTACCTTGGATTAGCCATCTACTTTCATGAAGGTTCCTGCATCAGCACTAAAGAGACAGCAGGATATCCTGACTCAGTATAATTTTGTCTTGGTTTTTCTAAGGTAGAGAATTGCTATACTTTTTTCTTTTTTTAAAGCTTTTATTTATTTATTTGACAGAGAGAGAGAGAGAGAGACAGAGAGGGAACACAAGCAGGGGGAGTGGGAGAGTGAGAAGCAGGCTCCTGCAGATCAGGGACCCCGAAGCAGGGCTCGATCCCAGGACCCTGGGATCATGACCTGAGCTGAAGGCAGATGCTTCATGACTGAGCCACACAGGCACCCCTAGAATGGCTATACTTTTGGGATGTGTTGATATATATGTTGTGGCATGTGTGTCTTTGTCGTGTGTGTGTGTATCTACTGTTTACTTATGTTTCTGTATTTTATTTTACATAGAAACTATCTTGATATCCAAAGATTGTCCATTAGTCAACTTAGTTTACTTGTAGTCTAGGATGTAAAATTAAGCACCTTAGAGATTATTTTGTAGATATACTACAAAACACAATTTCTGTTAAAAAATGTTAGAATCATGTTTCAGTTTAGTTGAACACATGATTTTATGTTTTTTACATTCCTAAACATTCTACAGATGTCAGTTATCTATCTGATCAGTAAACTGATACAAAGCATTTAAGAAATCAGATTAACTAGGCTCTTCAAAAAAAAATTGAAAAACAATCCTGATCGTGTTATGTGACTCACTGATAGCATGCCACACTGATACCATCAAGGAAATATATATTTGGTGTTATTTTTTAAGTCAAAATTATTCAATAAGTCTGACTTGTCCAAAGACTCACATTAAATATGGGAACCTGAATTTCTTTTTTAAAAGAAGCTCCTGAGCCCATGGTTCCTTTTCTTTTGTTCTGTTTTACTTAAATGGCTAGCAAAATAAAAATATCAGAAACTCAGTTTCTTTATTTTCTGGAAATTTTGGCACATAATTTATATAAGTACATACTTATTTCTATAAGCCAATCAGACAGGAGTTGTTTAAGAGGTTTTATAATCTAATAGTAACCCCTTGTGGTAGGAGAGTATTTCACAGAGGTGGAGGCCTTTTTCAGGTATAGACACACAGGTATCCGAAGAGCAGGTAGTTCTAGGTCTCACAGGTTGGACTGAACACAGACATATGGCACCTCACCTTTCTAGCTCTAAAAGAACTATCCCTCAGCTGAGATCACATAGAGGGCAAGAAAAAAAAAAAGAGAAGACTAACAAACCAGATGCTCTGTTGTCTTTACCAACTCAACCAACACAGCTCACCAAATGGTCCAACCATGAAACCAGACTCCCATCCATCATCCTCCCAATGCTGCTGCTGCTAACCTGTCAGCCATGTACGAGCTCATAACCACTTGAACCAAGAGTTTGTAGCTTCCCACACAAAACAAAACCAGGACCAAATCTGATGAAGATCCAAAACCAAAAGGAAGGACTCAGCATCAAGTTAAAGAGTAAAAGAAGAAACAGAGTGAGCAAAAGTAGAAGGTGTAGAGTGTCCTCTGGGGGCCTAGAAAAGATAAGCCCGTGAGAAACACTTTTTGGACAACATGGTTTAATTTGTTCTGGCACAGAGTCTACTTGGACATGTTTGACCATCTCCAAACAAAGTCTGATTTTTGGACAGTTAAAAATATTATTCTCGTTCAAATACAGAAAAAAAGCACATGTCAAAGATTTTATTCTTGTTAATTAACGAAGGAACTGGCAGGATCACAACACTGAAAAAATACTTCATGGTACAGAGATTTATATAATCAGAAAGTCAGAAGAATGCAGAAATAGATTTTCTAATGGATACAAAATTGGATAGTGTCTTAGGGGACCCTATAAGTATAATAATTGGAGTTATTTTTTCTATGGGACTGAAATCTACCAGCAAACGTTAAACTTTATAAGGTTTCTGCTTTAATCAAATAGAGTTAACAGTGAAGTCTCATACAGGTGCATTTGTCTAAATAATTGATTATGACATGAGGGATCTTGAAGGCTTTGAGTAGACGTTGGATTTTTCCCAAAGTGCAGTGTTTTCAGCAGAGTGATGATGGTGGCTTGGATTAGGTAACTGGCAAGGGAAACTGAGAATGCTCTGTGGATTTGAGATGTATTTGAAGGAGGAAGATATCCAGGATGATTATCAGATTACTGGCATGACAAGGTTGGGGTGTTTGTAAGCGCCTGGGTGGCTCAGTCAGTTAAGCGGCTGCCTTCAGCTCAGGTCATGATCCCAAGGTCCTGAGATTGAGCCCCGTGTTGGCTTCCCGCTCAGCGGGGAGCCTGCTTCTGCCTCTCCCCTTGGCTTGACACTCTGCCGACTTGTGCTCTTTCTATTTCTCTATCAAATAAATAAAAACTTAGAAAAGAAACCTGGGGGTATTCAGGTGGCCTTTACTGAGACACAGAGAACTAGAGGGAGAGCAGATGAGTGGGTATGGGAAAGTAAATTTGGGAAGCACCAGGAAAGCGATGTCTGTGAGATAACTAGAGGTCATTGTAAGTAGACAGGTGGGTGTTGGGTCTGGGGCTCAGCAGAGAGGTCAAGATAAGAGATTTGGCAGTGTGAGGCTACAAAGTATTGGGCATGGATGGCCTCTATGAGGAGAGATTACAGAGCAAGTAGACAGGTGGGTGTTGGGTCTGGGGCTCAGCAGAGAGGTCAAGATAAGAGATAATTGGCAGTGTGAGGCTACAAAGTATTGGGCATGGATGGCCTCTATGAGGAGAGATTACAGAGCAAGAGGTGAGCCCAGAATGGGTGCCTTGGCAGCCTACCCAAGGGGTGAGATGGGAAAAGAGGGACCATCAAAGAAGACAGACTGAGGGTCCAGTGAGGTAAGAGGACCAAGGAGTCAAGAGAAGAGAATGGGTTTTGAGAGCTTATCAAAGAAAACCATAACACTCAGTCACTATTTGGGTTCACTTGTATCCTCTGAAAAATATATATTGAAATCCAAACCCCCAGTACTTCAGAATATGATTTTTATTTGCAAGTAGTGTTGTTGAAGATTAGGGTGAAGTCATACTGGAGTAGGGTGGGCCCCTCATCCATTATGGCTGGTGTCCCTTTGAGTCATAAAGTGCTGAGCACTATGACTTGGGCAAGAGTGGCTTTGCTGAGGACAAGACAGAGCCAGACTGCAGGGGCGGGTAAAGGAAACTGCAGGAAACAAGAGGTGGAGGCATCTTGCCAAGAGCTCTGATCCCCAAACCTCACGTGCTTCCGGAAACTCTAACAAGTTTTAGGAAATGTCTATCTCTGTCACAGTTTTATGTTAACACATCATAATTTTAAGTAATTTCTTCATTTCTCTCTCTGCATCCTTTGGGGTCTTGTACCGAATCTTAGCATGTGGAATGGAGAAGGGTTTCTTCACACTAATATGCAATTCCCAGACACCAGCAGGGTGTCCTACAATTCAACTCAATTCTGACACCATTTACCCAGATATAGCACTGAATTCCACAGGTTAGGGGCTCAATCCTACAAGAACCATTTCTTGTCCCCACCTCCACTTCAGAGGCCAATCACAAGCCCAGATATTACCTGTGCTTCTGACCAACTGGCTGGAAATCAGGGTTCCTACGACCCCCTCCTTTGGTTTGTTTAATATGCTAGAGCACCTCGCAGGAACCAGAGAAACATTTTCCTTATTAGATAACTAGTTTATTCTATAAAGATATAACTCAGAAACAGCTGGATGCACAAGGTGCACAGGGCAAAAAGGTATGTGGAAGATGGATTGGAGCTTCTGTGCCGTCTCAGAGCATGACATCTATCTCCACATGTTCACCAACTCAGAAGCTCTTTGAATCCTGTCCTTCTGGTTTCTTATGGAGGCCTCGTTACATGGACACGATTGAGTAAGTCACTGGCCTTATTTCTCTCCTCTTCCTGGAGACGAAGGTTGGGTAGGTGGGATTGAAATTTCTAACCCTCTGTTCACATGATTCTCCTGGCAATCCATACCCACCCTTAGATGGGGTCTAAAAGCTACCTCATGAATATAAAAAACACCTCTGTCACTCTCTCACTCAGGAAAAACTGAGTTTGGGGAGCTGTGTGCCAGAAATGGTGATGAATACCAAATAGAGATTTTTTATTATAAACCACAATATCACAGGCATATTGTCATTTTTGAAATATTAAGATGAAACCATTATATGGTTCTTTAAAATATACTTAGTGGAATCAGCATGCAATCACAATTTGATATTCAGCAATTCACTTTAAATCATGAATAAGTTGGAAATTTTATGCTGTTCTTTCCCCCATATAATCTTATATTCATTTGATTTCTTAGGCCAAATTTTATCATAATATATCTTTATGTTTGGCAATCTTTTTTTTTCTGAGCAGTCTTTGCAATAAAATGTAGACATTGAAATGAAAATTTTAAATGCCCTATGACCATAAACTGTGTAGTCTTAAATATTTTTCTTCTGCATTGATTTCTTTTTACAATTAACATTTGCATACAATTGTTCAAAACAACATAATGCATTATAAAACCCAATAAATAACTTACTGGAAATGTATGTGTTAATGAGATAGATGGTGGGATTTTTTTCTCAAATAGTATAAGTATCCATAGTTCAGTATTTTTTTGTGTGAATGAGACAGAGTTCTGCATCAATACTTTTCCCATTTTTTACTTTCATTAATATAATCCCTGAGAAAGCATTTCACAGAAATAAGACAAGAATGGAAGGACTTTGTTCTAGCCATACCACTAAATTCTTTAAATGCCTTCTGAGTTATATAATAAAAATCAGATTGTGTATATGAAGCACCCTTACAAATAACCTACTGCTTGATAAAGGGATGGGTTTTGCTCTCAGTTGTGTTGAAAGCAAGAATTGGAAAAGGATCCTCCACCCGGTTCCTGCAGGATTCACTTTCTCAACACCTATACCACCATTTTGAACCACCCCTTTGTTTGGTATTGTGGGGAGGGTGTCACACCTAAGACAATGAAGTTAAAGCTTCCAGAACCTTCACTTGTACCTGCCCTAGCAAGTGCTGGGAGTTAGGAGCCTTGCTACTAGAAGTGTCAAGTTTGTGGCTGGACCATATTCATATCACCTGGCCATGCCCTTGGGGATTGTCAAATATGTAGACCTCGGAGCCCAGATGCCACTGAATCAGGATCTATACTTGGCCAAGTTCCCCAGATGTTCCTAGGTTCTTTGAGGTTTGAGGAACACTGCTGTTGGGTACTCCAGGCTAGGAAGATAAACCAGGTTGCCATCAGTTAGCATTTCTGGTAAACTCTCTAAAGAGATCTCAAGAGAAAAAGGACCTGGACCCCCGAGTCTGTAGTAGTTGGTGTGTTTTCTTTGCTCATTTGAAATGAATATTCACTTTCATATTTAATTTTATGTTTGTAATTTTTTTCTTAAAAGGAACTCCCAACACCATATAACCTTCAGTGCTTACAAAACCTGCTTGCGTCCTGGCCAGGGGTGGTCACTGAGAACAGAGAGTAGAGGGGAAGGGGAGGAAAGGTGCACAGGGAGAGTAAGCTTAATGGGGAAAAACAACAAGTCTAAGTGTCAATGATGAGGGCCTCCTTGAGATTAGCGATGTGACCTTTTTTTTTTTTTTTTTTTAGCAGCTCCTGGTGGTAGACAGTGAGAAGATATGTGGGTGTCTTTTTCCTGCATAGGTTCGTTGGGTAGATTCAAGAGATGGAGGAGGGGGATGAGAAGGTGGAAGTTTCTTCTCCCTCATTTCATCCTCCTGACACCCTTATGACATGTGAGGGCAACTATATGATCATGATTTTAGAGTTGAAGCTGAGCTTTGGGTCAAGTACTTTTCTAAAATACTGCATTGTCCTTGACCTGGTTTATCACCTCCCCAGATTCAGTTAGCTTTTCCTACTCGCTGCAACTTAACCAGTTGTTCCGTGGAGAGACAAACTGACCCCCTTAGCCCAGATGGGAGAGTTGGTCTTTGGCATGGTCTCCCTGAAGGAAGAGTTGCTCCAGTACCGAAGCTCAACCCAGCTTTAACCACAGGTTGTATCTCCTCCCAGCACTTCCGGGTTCAGGTGAGCACCGTGCTACTGGCAGTGCAGCCGGCTGCTCTGACAACTGCCTAGCAGGGCCAGCGGACATCACCAGGTGTGTGTGGGAGTCAGTGTCCCCGGGGTGAATTGGGAGATGAGACACAGGAAAACTGACTGCTCTCCCCTGATAGGTCCTGAGACTCAGGGCCTCTACATGGCCCATCTAGCTGGCATCCTGGGTTGGGAACCAGTTGTGTCTTTCTTAGCAGCTGTTGTTGGCTCAGTAGCATATGTACTACCTTCAATTTGTTTTCTGTTTTTCTATCTCATTCTGAAGGCCTTGGGGCTGTACCTCCTAAGGAAGGCCCCGCACACAGCTCTGTCTCAGCTTTTGCTTCTGAAAGTATGCTGGACCAGGAGACACTTATCCAGGAGGCAGCAGAGCCAACCATAGAAGTTGCCTCATTTTTCATTGTTTGCTCTATGCCAGGCACTGAGCTAAGTTCTAGGGATGCAAAGAAAAACAAGAAAGATGGGACTCTTTTCTTCTGGGAGCCTCTCCATCTCCTGGTTCCATGTTCTTTCTAGACTTAACACCATAGTGATTGCAATGGACAACTCATCTCTAAAAAATGGATGGAGGTGCACCTGTGTGGCTCAGTCAGATAAGCATTCGACTCTTGGTTTCGGCTCAGGTCATGATCTCAGGATGGTGGGATAGAGCCCTGTGTGGGGCTCTGCACTCAGCCAAGAGTCTGCTTGAGATTCTCTCTCTCCGCCCCCACCTCTCCCCCCACTCACACACATGTGCTCAGGTACACATGCTCTGTCTCTTAAAAAAAAAAAAAGTAAAGAAAGGGATGGAAATTCACCAGATGTATTCTACTGTAGAAAGCTAAATCCCTCCTGTCACGCTGCTCAGAATTCATCAACTTTGTTTTCTGAGTGGAATTTATGTGAAAGTATAGCTTGCTCTTTCGTGTAAATAAAATAGGAAGAGAAGTAAAATTATGTATCCCACAAAAGCCTTCTCACTCCCTTGTCTCCTACATAAACGTCATTCATTCATTCACGTATTCATTCCCAGTGTTGTTGCACTGAATTTAACAAAATAAAATATTGACCTCTGGGGCAATGTTAGCCTTTGGTGAAGAACCAGCAGTCTGCTTTGACGCTTGAAGTTGAACATTTGGGGAGATTCAAAATCGGCATAGTATACGTCATAGAGATCATCATTTTATACAGGAAGAAATCGAGTTCCGGGGAGGGTAAGGGGGTGCTCCAGCATTAGTGAGTGATAGAGCTGAGACTTAAGCATAACCGTGCACTCTTACCATTATGATGTTTGGAAACTATTTCCTTTATCAGAAAAAGCAATTTCTATTTTGAATTCAAGTTTCATCCACCTACTGCAATCCTCTCTTAAGTGTGAACAACTGGGATGAAGTCTGCTTCTCAAAGAAAGGGCCATAAACTTGGAGTTAAATATTTATGATAGAGCATTCCTATTTGCAACTGCCACATAAGAATTTGGGAACAGCTGCAGAGTAAGGCCATAGCCTCCTCCCCCACTCCAGTGGCAAAGACAAAATTATCTCTGCTAAATTTTCTAGGTGATTTCCCCTGCTTTACATTTTGTCCAGATTAAAAATGTCCAGAACACCCTACATGTAATTTTGCAGAACTGACAATATTTAATGACACTAACATCTTGGTAATCATTACTTTGAAAATGTGCACCTAACTGCCTGGCCTGAATAAGGAAAAATGTTTGCCTCATCAGACCATTTAGTGGATTTTAAAGTGGATTGATCCTCTGGGAAAGAGTATATATGAGATTGTTCTGGGTTTTTTTCCCCCCTTTAAGTTAATTTTTTGAAATTTGCTGCATAAGAATAATGAAATGAACTCTAATGAGATTAATTTAGTATAATGCTTTCTGTAATTAAATCCCAACTTAAGTTCAGTACTGCAAATATGAGTAAGCATCTAAATTAAATCTGTTTTAACTAGGCTCTAATAGTCTAATAGAAAATCTATGCTTGGAACCAAGAACTCAGGTATTATACTAAATGGACATCTCTCCTCTCTCAAACTATAAGATGAAAATCTATGGTAATATTTTGATAAAGATCTAAATACTTTGCCCCCTTATATTTTGCACATATTCTCTCCCTGCCCCCTAAAATCTTACGTATTTGCTATTTTAGCTTGAAAATTTGGGGAAATGGCTCCGTGATTAAATGTGGAGTAGTTAATATATTCCTACATTTTGAGTTAAGGGATTTGAGTTCTAGTCCCAACTCTACAACAAAACCTCTTCTTGACAAAAATCACTTCATCTTGGGTTCATTATCTGTCAAATAAGAGATTAAGCTTATGAAAAAATATCCGTGTTTCTTGCCCCATTCAGGGACTTTAACGAATAGCACTCTTTGCTCTAGTATTTAAATGTGCATTTTGCCCACACTATCATTTGTATCATCACATATTTGGAGATACTGACTCAAGTATATGAGAAATGATATTATACAAGGAAATAATTTTATAGATACTCCTATCTAGTAATCAATGGTGGTTCTTGAAATCACTCAATGTCAATCAGATTTTAAACCCTTCAGGAACATCATATTCTCAAATTATGCTAATACATCTGTTTCCAGGAGACATTTTCTAAATGAAAGGAAATTTTAAGTGTATATAATCATTTCCAATTAGGGAAGAAAGACATCAGGACTCCTGTGGTTTACAACACTCAAGTGAAATGTTTCATTGGATGAATTGTTTGTTTGGAGTATATACGTCAGGACATGGTTTCCTATGTAAAGGTGTTCAGTCAAAGATTTTGTAATCAAAGACTCCCAGTAGCATATACCTCCCTGTCAAATAAAACACGATAGAGATATTACATTTGGTTATTTAACAATTACATGAAGTATAATGCATGAGTTTTCTTAAAAAAAAAAAACAAGATTATTTATTTCAGAGAGAGCGAGCGCATGCTCGCAAGAGAGAGAATGAAAGGGAGGGGCAAAAGGAGAGTGAGAGAGAGTCTCAAGCAGATTCCATACTAAGCACAGAGCCTGATGTAGGGCTTCATCCCAGGACCTCAAGATCATGACTGAGCCGAAACCAAGATCCTGCTGCTCAACCAACTGAGCCACCCAGGCACCCCAGGGTGCATGTTTATATTCTAATTTTACAGAAGGAGAAACTGACCTTCAGAGAGGTTAAGCACGTTGGTCAGTTTTGCATAGTTCTTCCACTGGGACCTAAATCCAAGCCTTTCATTCAGTTACTCTGTTCACTACATCACAGGTTCCCTTGAATTGTCTACAAGGAGAAAGCAGTTGTACATGGAAGGTAAGAAATGTCACCTGAAGTGGATAAGGAAGATAACAAAACAAAAGCAAATGGCTCAAGGAGTCCCAGAAGAATTTGAAAAGGCTGTATTCACATAATTTCTCTCATGTATCATTGCTTCTCTGTCCCTTGTTAGAGATGGAATTTAACTGTTGAAAAGATTGGTTGAAAAAAATAGTTTCCATAAGGAATGTAAGGCTTGAGCTAGGGAATGGCAGTTTATAAAAGCTCACCTTTTGAGGGAAATACTTCTTCGTATCTTGAATGTTGGGCAAAAGACAACATACCAGTAAGGCGATGGCTCTTGTTTTTTTTAAAGGGCAATTGAATAAAACCTGAATAGCAAATAATTTGATTCAAACTTATGTAGATTACAGTAGAGAGTTGCTAGATATTTAATTTTATATTCCAAGTCAGAAAAATATCAATAACTGATTGCAAAACAAATATAGTCTGTTGTATTAAGATTTCTCCAGATAAGAAAAATAACTTTCTTTGTATGAATAAGTGGTCATAATACTTGGCCCATTTGAATCATTAGTGAACTGATTATTTTTTTAAATAAAAAATAAAATAAAATAAAATGCAAAGACTCCATTTCTTTGTTCTACTATTTTGCCTTTGGAAATGTATTTTTGGAATTATTAACTCTCTATTTAAGTATAGAAAATGTTAACAGAGGTAGTGAGACTGTAATCCTCAATCTGGAAGACCATGGGGTTATTCAGAAGGACAGGCACAATGTAGAGCTCCTGCCATAGTGGAAAGGCCACGGGCCTTGATGTCAGAAGACCTCAGCGTGAGGACCACTTCCTACATTATTAATTTTATTTAATGAATTTAAAAATATTTGATTGATTTGTTTAATCTAAGCTCTGTAACATTTGACTTTTAGTCCTTATCCAGGGGTAGTGCATGTGAGCTGCAGCTCATATAATTTGGGGGGGGGGGCTTTTGAGAAAAAGAATATAAAGAGTTCTCACCTTTGCAAATATGAGGAAACTGTCCAACCACAAGAACACAAGGCAATTGTCAACAGCTTCACAGTAAATCCGTTCTGTCTTTTACCATCAGATCATTGGTGTGTCATGTTGAAGAGTGGATATCAACTTGCATTATAGGTTGTGCAGTATCACTATGACAACAAAAGAAGCGAAGGGTGGGGTGTTGTGAGTGGTACTTGTAGGGAGTCTATTGTAAAAGTCAAGGACTGACGCAGAATTGATCTTTGCCAAACATGTAGTGCCTCCATCATTAGTACATACATATTGAATGTTTCTCCCTAATATTTTATAATCTAGAGAAAATCACTGACTGCCAGCTTTTTTATTGTTATTCATATAGTTTTCTTTGTTACTAAAAGAAGTCATCTTCGAAATTACTGTCAGAAGTTAGGAACGTAAAAGTTGGATCTGGAAAAAGGAAGGGGTTTGCTTACATAGAACTTATATATTCGTAAATATAAAACGAAAATCTCACTTTGGCCCTTATTATATAATGTCCTTTTCTATATCCTTGAGATCTCATCTATTCGTGTGGCTTCAATGGCCACATACATCTTTTTTCTCATTTCATATATGGCATGGTTGCACAGTGAAATCATGGGCCCATCACACCCAAATACCAGTCTCCCGTCTTCTTTCCTGAGTGCAAGATATATACACATGCCTACTAGACCTCCACATTTAATCTCAAACCTCAGGAGTTCACAAGGGTAAGCTTAGTAGCCACCCAGTCTCCTACCAGGTCCCCACTGTCTATCCACTATCTACACAGCCATCTAAACAGGAGGCCTTGGATTCAGCTAGACTCCTTCCTCTTCTTCACCCCTGATATCTGATCAGTTGTTAAGTCCCATGGATTCTGCTCCTGTATCGATGTCACCTTCCCTGTCTTTCCACTGTCTCTAGTTTGCACTAGGCCCTCATCGTCTTGCACTGAACTATTGTAGTATTGGGGAACAGGTCTACCCGTCTTCCAATGCACTATTAGAATATTCTTTCTACAGTGCAGAATTGGCATGCTTGCAATCCTTCAAAAGCTTCCTACTTTTGAAGATAAAATCCTCAAGAGCATATCATATTCAGGATGTGGCCTCTGGCTTACCACTCTTATTGCTCTTTGGTCCAGTATGAAAGAATCTCTTCGAGTTCTTTAACGTGTCAGCTTTCTCATTTTTGTGCCTTTGGCCATGCTTCTTTGCCTGTTTCCTCTGTATATAACACGTGTCCATCCTACAGGGCTCAACACAAGCATTACCTTTTCACAGAAGCTTCCTTGGCTCTCCCCAACTTCCAGGCTGAGTTGGGTGCCTCTTTGCTGGGAAACAGAGAAAAGGAAGTAGAAGCAGCAAGTTTAGATAACTCATATGAAAGAGAGCAGAAAAATGAAGCAGTAACTAGGGGGAAGTCTCTTCAGCTCTGCAGAGGACAATTGTGACTGAGCATATCAACTGCCATCTGAGCTCTCCAACCTGGCTTTAGTACTGCCCAGCTCAGGAAAGGATCACAAAAAGTGGTGCTTTTGAATTCGATTCTTGTTCTCATTTAGTTTTATTTCCTCAATTCAATTTTTACGATTTTTTATGTTAGTTATACCATTTAGACATTGGACCAATTTCTAGAACTAGTGGTACTCTTAAAAATCGAAAAGTAAAGACAAAAACCATATCTTGAGCTCTAATGGGTCTTCCAAAATTGACGTTATTTTTTCTTCAGTTGTTTGATAGAATCTATGAGTGATGCCATCTGGGCCTGGAGTTTTCTTCGGGAAGGTTTTTGAATAAAAATATGTATCTTTAATCCTTGCCATGCTATTCAGATTTTCTGTTACCTCTTATGTCAGTTTTAGTAATTTGTGGCTTTCAAGAACTTTACCCTTTGATCTAAATTGTTAGAGTTATTGATATAAAGTGGTGCATATACTTTATTATTCCTTTAATGTCTGTAGATCATTACTGATATCCTCTCTTCCATCTTGTTACTGATAATTTGTGTTTTCTTTGTTCTTACCTTGATCAGTCTAAATAAGGTGTTTTCCCAGACTCTCAGAGTGAAAGCAATCACTGTTGATTTTAATCCTTTCCTCTTTTTGAAATAAGCTAGTAGGAATATATAATTCCCCCCAAACACTGCATCCCATAAATTTAGAAATGTGGTATTTTTTTTTTAAGAAATGTGTTATTTTCATTATCATTCATTTAAGAATATTTTCTATTTCTTCCCTGACCTTACACCTTATGCTGTAGGTTCCTTAATTTTCAAATCTTGGAGATTTTCTGATATCTATTTTTAAATCACTTTATAATTACTTTGCTGTCAGATATACCTTGTGTGGTTCCAGTACTTTAGATTTATTGTAGCTTCTTTATGGCCCAGCATATGGCCTATATTTGTAGATGCTCCATGATCACCTGTGGGGGAAAAATGTGCATTCTGCCGGTCGAGCTAGCTGATAATGCAGTTTAAATCTATTACATCCACACAGAGCATTTTGTATACTTATTCTGTTTACTCCTGAGAAAGGAGTATTGAACTCTAAAACATTCTTCCTTCTGTTCCATCAGGTTCTCCATTGTATATATAGAATTTCTGTGTTTAGGGGTATACACATTTATGATTTTAATGGCATCTTGATAAAGCAATCATGTTTCCATATGAAGTGTCGCTCCTTCTCTGATAGTATTTTTTTGTCTTGTAGTTAATTTGTCTAATATTAGCATAGCAGCTCAACATTCTTATGATGAATATTTACGATGAAAATGTTTTTTCATCTTTTCTCTCCTATAAGCACCAAATATTTTTTTAAAATCCAGTCTAATAATCCTTTGCTTTAACTAGAGTCAGTCCCATTTGATGTAATTATAATAAATATGATTGTGTTTAATATGTCATCTTGTATTTGCTCTTTTTTTTTTTTTCTATTTTGGTCCCATTAGATCTTTGGTCTTTTTCCCTCTCTTCCTACTTTCTTTTGGAGCAAGTTTTCTTTAGGATTCTATGTCATGTCCTCTACAGGTCTTTGAGCTTTGCCTCTTTTATTGATTTTTTTAACCTAGTTGCCCTTCAGTTTGCCATGCATCCTTGATATATCACGGTCTACAGAAATATAAATAAATATATATATATATATATATATATATATATATATATATATATAAAAGATATTCAAACATATTATATGTATACAAATATACATATACTTATATTAGTAAACTTCCATCTTTCTGGAATTAAGCAATAAGAAAATAGTCAGGGGTGCTGAGCTGGCTCAGTCATAAGGGAATGCAACTCTTGTTCTTGGGGTTCATGAGCTTGAGTCCCATGTTGGGTACTGAGATTACTAAAAATAAACTTTTTTAAAAAAGAAAGTAATCATTTGTATTTATTTACATATTCATTTTTTCTGAAATTCTCCATTCCTTTGTGTAGAATGAATTTCCATCTAATATCGTTTTCTTTTAGTCTGAAGAACTTCCTTAATGTATCTCATAGTTCTTATCTGTTGGTTGCAGATTCATTTGTTTGTCTAAAAATGTCTTTATTTTTCCTTCATTTTTAAAAGATATTTTCATAAGATTTTAGAGTTTGTTTTTCCTTTTAGTACTTTAAATATGCCAATGTAATGTCATCTGGCTTGCTGTGTTTCTAATAAGCTTAACAGTCACTCTCAAATTTTTTTTCTTGACTTCTTTTAAGATTTTCTCTTTATCACTTTCTTTACTTTAGAAAATGATCTTTCCCAAAAATATATACTTACTAAGCATTCAAAGAATGAGATTCATCGCATGTTTCTAACAATGAACTATTTTACTTTATATTGACCGACTTTTTTTGGTTCTGCGTCACATTTTGCTGCTGCTTCACGATGTTTAGTAATTTTTTATTATATGCTGGAAACTATGGATGCTGTGTTGCTGGATAGCTGGCTTTTATAGTCTTTCTTAATAGAATATTGAGTTTTATTCTAGCAGATAGTTAATTAAGACTGACACTTTCAAGAATTATTGTTAAGATTTGTTAGGATAACTTTAGAGTAGCTTTTACTGTGGAACTAGATTAGCATGACTTTCCCTGGGTCTCTGTTGAATGTCAGGGTCATTTTCTGAGGTGTCTCCACTCTGATTGGGCAGGACTCAAATCTCTCCCAGCCTGGGTGAGTTCTAGTAGTTGCTCAGCTCAGATTTCCTTAGTAATTTTTCTTTCTTCAGTCCTTGGCTTTTGCCCCGTCTTCTAGATTCTTGCTGCATGTGTACACAGTTTTGTACAGGGCCAAAGACCAAGTGGAACCATATGCAGGATTCTGGAGTTTCTTTCCTGCGTGGCTCCCTTGTCTCCATTCCTGCACCACCGTTTCCAGCCATCTCAGTAGCCCAGAGCTATGATATCTGTTTACTCAGCCCAGTGAGACTGCTGCACTATCTTTGGCTCCTTCCCCCTGCTCTACCATTTGTAGAGTTCCTCCAGGCAGAAAGCTGGTATAACTGTGATATTCATCTTATGTTTCTTTTTCTCAGGGATCATAGATCTATGTTGTCTAAGTCTAACATCTCAAAATAATCATTTCCTGTATTTTGTCCAGCTTTTTATTGTCTCTGGTGAGAAGGTTAGTCTGTTCACAAGTTATTTTGTGATGGTCACAAGCAGAAGACCTCTAACATATTTTAAAATATACCTTGTGAAGTTATACCTCAGCCAACTTTGCAAGTTTTAAAAATTCATTTGTCTTATGAATATTACATGAAGAAGAGGTTGTTTTTGTTTTTGTTTTTTCTATTTTGGATATATTGGTTAGACTTTCCAAAGTACTGAGAAGTAAAATTTTCACTGTATAAACCTTGGGTAACTTCCCATGGGTTGTTGTTTCAAAATTAAAAAGGCAAAAATTAAAAAGTAATCAAAATCCTACAAGAAATTTTAAACTTTGGACATCCCAAGTGCAGTTCTAGTGCCTTTCTACAAAAAGCAGAGGAAGATTTATTTATTTTTATTTTTATTTTTTTTAAGATTTTATTTATTTATTTGACAGACAGAGATCACAAGTAGGCAGAGAGACAGAAGGGAGCAGGCTTCCTGCCGAGCAAAGAACCCGATATAGGGCTCCATCCCTGAGCTCTGGGAGTCATGACCTGAGCCGAAGGCAGTGGCTTTAACCCACTGAGCCACCCAGGTGCCCCGGGAGATTTATTTTTTGAGTGTAGAATGGTTGCTGGGTTTCAAAGAGCACTAAACTGTCAGAAATATTGAGTCTTGTTCTGATTCTGTCACTTCATAATTATGTGATATGTGACAAAGGTGACAGTTTCCTCACCTGAAAATTATATCTGGTTTATTGACCTCATGAGATTAACAAGTGGTTTGGAAGCAGTTAAATAGATCAGAAAGGACATTGATCCTCATATTTGAGAAACATAAGGCAAATTTATGAGTAAAGATGATAATTTCAAGTGTGAAACTTTCAAAGTAAGAAGAATGTCAATAATGGGATAAAAATAAGAACTTCCTTAGAAGCATAACTTATAAATTTTTTATTTGTAATAAAGTAATTGAAAATCTTTTTTTTTGTTTTTATATATAAAAACCTATAAATAAACTAACTATATTTTAGTTAACATACCATGTGGTGGGGCACCTGGTTGGCTCAGTGGGTTGAGCCTCTGCCTTCAGCCCAGGTCATGATCTCAGAGTCTTGGGGTCGAGCCCTGCATTGTGCTCTCTGCTCGGCGGGGAACCTGCTTCCCCCTCTCTCTCTGCCTGCCTCTCTGCCTACTTGTGATCTCTCTCTCTGTATCAAATAAATAAATAAATAAATCTTTAAAAAACACACGCATGCACACACACACAAATACCATGTAGTATTATTTCAGGTGTACAATATAGTGATTCAACACTTCCATACAACACCTGGTTCTCATCAGGACAAGTGCCCTTCTTAATCCCCATCACCTGTTTCACCCATGTCCCTACCCACCTCCCCTCTGGTAGCCATCAGTTTGTTTGCTATTAGTTAACTCTGTTTCTTTGTTTGCCTTGGTTTGCCTATTTCTTTTTTTACCTTGCTCATTTTTGTTGTTGTTGTTTCTTAAATTCCATATATGAGTGAAATCATGTTGTATTTGTCTTTTTCTGACTGACTTACTTTGTTTAGCATACTACTCTCTAGCTCTATGTCATTCTTTTTTATGGCTGAGTAATTTTCCAGGGTGTGTGTCTGTCTGTCTGTCTGTATACACTGCATCTTATTTATCTATTCATCAGTCAGTGGACACTAGTGCTGCTTCCATGATTTGACCATTGTAGATAATGCTGCTTTAAATATCAGGGAACATGTATCCCTTTAAATTGGTATTTTTGTATTCCTTAGGTAAATACCTAGTCATGCAATTGTGATCAAAAGGCAGTTCTATTTTTACCTTTTTGAGGAGCTTCCATACTGTTTTCCAGAGTGGCTGCTCCAGTTTGCATAATTAAAAATCATTTAAGTTGTTTTTAGAAGCAAAGCAAATTTCACTCAACTTCGTCAAAATATGTTAAATGTGGTATGATCAATTGTTTTTTAGTATTTCAATCATATCTTAGTTTTCCTTATTTAGCTTAAATAATTGAAAATAGTTATTATGCTGATAAAATGTGTTTGAAGAAAGGAGGTAGCTATGATTTATTCCAGTAGTTCCAATATAATCATAGATACTATGCATTCAAACTGTGACCCAAATTCAAAGAAATACATTGCTGTTCTTAGTATTTGCCAAAAAGAAACTCATGCCATCGAAAACTTCAAAGATTGCAGTTTATCCCGTTTTGCTAATAATAAGCTATTTACATTTTTTTTTGAGCCAATTAGTTGAGAACATCATCAGGGAACGCACTTTCCCTTACCCAGTTAATGGGCTTATTTATGTCAAAATGAACTTGCTTCTCTCAGTAATCTTATAATGACAGAATCATAAGACATGAGAGCCCAAAGACACTATGGACCTGATCTGAGCCAAGATTTCATTTTGGATCAAACACTCTGGTGGTGACCAACTCTGAGGAGTCTGTGTACAGTGCAGACAGAAAAGAGACTGTATGCAAAATGGAAAAATAAATTAATATAAATTAAAATAAATTAATGCCACAACAATAGAAAATACCACCTTGCTTTCAGGAGTTATTTAATCTATTAATGTTTTTGAATGATCTTGTCATCACTAGCAGAAAGTGCTCTACCTGGTATTTTTAGAAGGTAGAAAGGAGGTGAACTATAGAGGTTCTCTCAAATATCTTATGCTGAGATGAGAAAGAAAGCCTGGTGTAAGGAGACTGCATTATTATTTCTGTATACATGAGTTGGGGCAGCTGAATGGAGCTTAGTTTCAGGAGGGCTTGTCATGCACTAGGTTGCTGTAATTTCAATGGATACAAAAATGTGGAAGAGGAGGTCACTGTCCTCTTGTACCTTTAAGTTTTGTACTGATGGTAGAGATACGCACCAAGGTACACATTAATATAAGCAGGTCTTGGATTGATAAATGTTGTAATAAGATAGAAGGGAAAAGGTAGGAAATGAAGCCATGGGGAAGGCTGTGGCAGTGGGGATGAAAAGAAGGCTGGAAATTTGAATGTTTAGAAAGGAGACAACAGGAATTGGTAACTAGATGTAGGAGGAAGAGGGAGGCACCTGAAACCATAGTGGTTTGTTGGTTTGGGTGAATGGTTCTGGGGTGCTACCACCAAACATCAGGGAAAATACTAAAGAGCTGGAAAATGAATGGCGAATAAGGGCAGGAACAATGATTTCTCTTTCTAACATGTTGAGTTTGAGATGTCTGTGGCAAATCCTGGAGGACATGCAGGGAAGACCTTTGGATATGTGGGACTTCAGCCAAAAAATGAAATCTAGACTAGAGGAAAAGACTTGGGGGTTTATAATGTTTAAGGCCTAATGCAAACAGTAGATGTGAATGAGGTTAACTGGGAAAAGAGTGTAGAGGGAATAGTAGTCCAAGAAAGAAGTCCTGGAGAAGAACAAAATTTCAGGGGCTACTTGAAGTAAGAGGACCTTACAAGGAAGACCGAGAGTGTATAGCAAGGGAGACGGAAGTGAGCTGTGTCCCCGTGCCTGCATGCGGATAGGCCCCGTGTGCTGTAGAATAACACCCCTCCATTGTCCCAGCAAAACAGATGGCAGTTAAGCTGAGCCAATCATGGAAACTTGCCCTGCCAGTGATACGATTATCCACGAGCATGTAAGGCAGTGCTGGCCGGGAAGACATAAGGGGAAGCCCGAGGTCTGCTATTGTTTATAGATTTGCCTGTTTTCAGGCTCTGAAGGAAGATATCTGAGGAAGAGTTTGTTGTAACTATAGCATCCATCTTGGGCTCCGAAATAACAAACATGAAACCAAAAGCCAACAAATTACATGTAGTATGTACTAAACTACCCCCATCTCCCCACTGTTCTTATGTTGACGTCCTAACTTCCAAGGGGACTCTATTTAGAGATAGGCTATTTAGGAGGCAATTAAGGTTAAATGAGGTCATATTAGGGGCCTTAATCTAATAGGCTGATGGCCTTATAAGAAGAATCTCTTCTATGTGAGGAAGAAGGTAGCCATTTGCAAGCAAGGAGAAACCTCACCAGGAACTGAGTTAGCTAGTTCTTGATGTAGGTCTGCTAGCTCTGAGAACAATGAGAAAATACACTTCTGACATAGGCCACTCAATCTATGATATTCTGCAGGATGGCCTGAGCTGACTGACTATTTATGTTGACCCTGTATGTTGCTGAGAGAAAGAAGAAAAAAGGGTAGGAAGGAAGAGAAGTCCAATTAGGGGAGAGTGATATGGAAATCAGAGAAGATAGATTACTTCCAAAGGATGAAATGGTGGAAAATCTCTAAAAACACAAAGATCAAGTTCAGTGAGACTGGAAATAATTTCAGAAGGTCATTGGTGAACCTAACAATGCAAATGATATGGTCAATATATGAAGGACTAGGAACTGCTCAAGGGAAAAGCAACACTAACATTTTCAAGAAGTTTGGTTGAAAAGGGAAGATAGGGAGGCATCTAAAGGGATGTGAGCACTTGGAAGACTTCATCTCTAGAATGGGTAAGTTTTTTAATTTTATAGGCAGAGGGTCAAGAGTTGGGAGAGAGGGGAAGCTGAAGATACTAGAAGAGGGAATTATTTATGGGATTATCTCTGAGAAGGTGGGAAAGGGTGGGCTTAGGAAGAGAGATGAAGATTTTAGCTTTGAATAGAAAAGACACGTTCTTCTTAGACTGTATGTGAGGAAGAAATGGGAAGCAGAAGTCAGAGAGGTGACATTATTCCTTGCCCTAAAGTGGGAGAGAATTTTTTTGCAGAGAATGAAGGGGACGGGTGTTGGCTGGAAGCAGGAGTGGCCGCATACTATATCTCTGGACGAGCTCACACAGCTGCCTGTTGTCAAACTGGGGAGTAGCATGAGCCCAAGAATGTGACCCTGTTAAGTCATGCATTTCATTGCATCCAAGTGAATGATAGGTCACTGGAATTGCTGCTATATTGAGATAAAGTACATGCCACAGGACCTTATCAAGATTGGAAGTGATCCCAAGAGATATGTGACTGCATCAGGAAAAAAAAGGAAAAGATGAGTTAATATGTTAAAAGTAAGGAGGTACTTTTTTGTGAGGTTACTCTTAAAAACGAATTGTATCTCTGGGATTTGATTGCTTGATTCTGTCAGCCTAGTATCTTTGGAGGGATGAGCAATATTTTTTACTTTTATTTATTTTTATTTTTTAAAAGATTTTATTTTTAAGTAATCTCTACACCCAGCCTAAGATTTGAGCTTACAACCCTGAGATCAAGAGTCACAGGTTCCACCAACTGAGCCAGCCAAGTGTCCCTATTTTTTATTTTTAAATTGAATACATGAATAGTAATTTGATAATTACTATCACTATACTATAATTACTACATAAGTCTCTGGCTTATGTAGGCCATTAGCTGTGGAGAAAGCAGGATCCTGTGAATCCTGGTTAGCACACTTTAGAAAGCTGGGCAATAGGATGATTCTCAAAAGAGATCATGGTTCATTTGATCAGAATATTAAAAAGTGTACAGAAGAGCTAAATATGATATCATTAGCTATTATTTTCTATTGGTTTATTAAATAACAATAACCACCCACCTGGACTTCCCTTTTCATACCCATAACTTATTTATTGCCATATAAGGAATCACATCAAAAAAACAAAAATAGCATTATTGTTTTCTGTCATTATTCTGGGTGTTGATGGGACTCAGTTAAGCAGTTTTTGCTTGGGGGCATCTCACGCTATTGTAGCAGATGGTGTTTGGGGCTAGAGTCAGCTTGTGGCTCACCTACTCAGATGTCAGGAGGTTACTACTGGTTATTGACTGATACCTCACTTTAGCCGGAAAGTAACCCTTGGCCTCTGTGTGGTCTTGCTACTTCTCTCACAGCACAGTGGCTAAGTTCCAGAATGAGTGTCCCAAGAGGAGCAGGTGAAATCTGCATGGCCTTTCTTGTCCTAGCCTTGAAAATTCCATAGCATCACAGTCCCCGTCAAGACTCAGGGAGAGAAACAAAACTTCCACGCTCTGTGGGAGGAGTGTCAGCCTCACACAGGAAAGACATGTTGGATGGAGAGTCTTAGTGCAGCCATCTTGCAAAATACAGTCCACACACTGCATGAACACAGAGCAGCACTCTGTCCAGATGAGTCTTTTTTTTTTTTAATTGAATTTAATTTTGTGTGTATGTGTGTGTGTGTTCCAAAATTCATTGTTTATGTACCACACCCTGTGCTCCATGCAATACGTGCCCTCCTTAATACCCACCACTGGGCTCACCCAACTCCTCACCCCACTCCCCTCCAAAACCCTCAGTTTGTTTCTCAGAGTCCACAGTCTCCCCCTCTAATTTCCCTCAGCTCACTTCAAGACGGACTTCTTACCTCTCTTCCAACCATACTCTCCTTTTGGAAATTTTGTCTTTGTGGCCCAATGAATGGCACCTGGCCAGACCTTCAGGGACATCTATGTACGTTGTCTGACAAGTTAAGGCTGAGGTTATTCCTTGGCAGAGACTTCTTTTAAAAATGGAATTTAACTTTCAGAGC
The DNA here is from genome assembly GCF_964662115.1 of Mustela nivalis. Taxonomy (NCBI): domain Eukaryota; kingdom Metazoa; phylum Chordata; class Mammalia; order Carnivora; family Mustelidae; genus Mustela; species Mustela nivalis. The sequence goes on from NC_139022.1 coordinate 167,713,512, forward strand.
AACTTTACATTCATAGCAACATCGAGCAGAGGGTAGAGAGATTTCCCATACACCCCCTGCCTCACACTGGCAGAGCATCCATCCCCCGCTATCAACATGCTGCTCCAGAGCGGTGTATTTGTTTCAGCTGGTAAGGCTACATGGGCTTATCACGATCACCCAAAGTCCATAGTTTACATTAGGGCTTATCCTCGGTGTTGCGCATTTCATGGGTTTTGAGAAATGTATGAGATCTACTTCCCATTATAATACCATACAGAATACTTACACTGCTTGTGCTCTGACTATTTGTCTCTGATCCTCTCAAACTTCTGGCAGTCACTGAGACTTTTTAACTAAAGCACTTTGGTCCTTCTGCTTCTAGTTTTTATTACATGTTATTATCATAATTATATTTCCTTAAGAAATTCATGAAGTGTTACTAGCGCTCAGTAACTAGGTTTGGAGATTACAAATACAGTAAAATTGTATTTTTCTTCCCCTCTCACCCTTCTACGTCTGGCCCACTTCCTTCCTGCTATATAGTATACAGCTAGTTACATTCTCAAGCCCTGGCCCAAAGGAATGAAATTTGCAGAAAGACGTCTTTGGTAAAACTAGTAAAAAGAGAGACATATCAAGCACAATAACATTCTACAGTTATGCTAAAAATTTTGACTTCTAGATCCTTCATCTTGAGGGTTAGATAAGAAAAGACCAATTTCTTTTTATTCTTGCCTCCAAAATTAGATCTTGCTCCAGATTCCTCAAGGTGGGAAATCTTCTGGTTTTAAATAACTAATAATCCGGACTGGAGACAGAGAGTAGGAATAACTAAGATTCTTTGGAGTAGGCAGAGGAGTTGGGACTTGTAACAGGGGTCCATAAAGTATAACAGATGGTCCAAATTTGGTCTGACATCTGCTTTTTAAATAAAGTTTTATTGGAACACAGCCACACAAATCATTTCTGTATTGTCCATGGCTGGTTTCATGCTATAATAGCAGCATTGAGTAGTTGTGACAAAGACTGTTTAGCCTGTGAAACCTAAAATATTTACCACCTGGCTCTTTTTAAGAAAATTTTGCTGGCTGCACACCTAGAAAACCATGGTGAGGAGAAAGAATACTGGAAGCTGTAGAGAGGACACTGACCTGGCCCCCATGAGATGGACTCATGATAGGATGAGGTCCTGTAGGGGGAAATGCATGAATCTTTTGACATCAGCTTCTGGATTCTGCGTAGTGTTACAGTACTATGACACATTCTGGGAATGGACTATATGTATATGCCTTTCTGAATAGTGATGACAAAGAGAGTCACAAAAAAATAAGGAGGCCTTCCATCCTTTTGCGGTTTTATCTCTTGCTTCATCCCACTGTGTCCTCTATATATCTCACACTGTAGCCTACTTCCTAGAATGGAATCTGAGACCTCAGGTTGCTCAGACTTTGAGCAAGTTCTTTCCTGGGTCGTAATTCTCTTCCACCTTTTTGCAGATCTCAAAGCTTCAACCAAATTGCCAGCACACCAGAAAGGTTTCCCAGATGCCCCCATCCTTAACCCCCAATGAATCTGAGTTTCCCTCATACCACATAACGTAATTTATACCAGATTGTTAGAGCATGTCTTTCTCCCTCACCACATATCTGCAACTGGAGGATAGAAATGTGGTTTTTTGTTTGTTTTCCTGTTTCACTTGGACACTCCCCAAACTCCTCTTATGTCTATCTTCTCCTTAGTTCGAAACCTGATAGACTTTAAATATTTATTGACTTGAGCATGAGTGTTTTGATTATAGTTCCACTTCCTCACTTGTAGAAGTCTAAAGAAAATATACTTTGGCTCAAGAAGAGTTTGTGTAGCCGTTCATGAAGAGTAGACAATATTTATTGACTTGGTCTTGAGAGTTTTGAAAGCAAAACCTTTGGGGTGTCATTCTTTTTCTCGTGAAATCTAGAGAAAGAGTACTTTGACTAAAAATAGTTTGGGTAGCTATTCTTGAAACTAGAAATTCCTCTCAGGCAAATATTCCAAACGCCTAGAGTCTGTCATCTAATGAAGAAATGGAAGCCATTAAAGCAGTGGGTGAATGGAGATTATGTCTGGTGAAAGAAGCTACTGTAGAAGCTGCCGTCTCTCCTAAAACCGGAGGAGCCTAGATGCTCCTCCTTTCCTGACATCTTCTCTGATTCTCCCCTTCAGCCAAGATTAAATCAGAGGGGAGGCTGAGTCCAGGAAGCCTGAATGAAATTTTCCTATCCCAGCAAGTACATTTTGTGCTAAGAGGGCAGAGAGTATCGATTTTGTACTAGAAAAAAAAAATGAATCCCATTCAAATATAAATTAATTCCTTCTCTTCAGAGGTGTTCGCCATCATCCCCCAACTGATGTCATCGTTATAGTCATTACAGTCATTTGACTGACACAGGAGGCAGTGACTAGTTTAACTCTATCAAAATTTTTTTTAAAACCTTGTTTTAGACCTAGACAAAGGACAGCGAGTTTAAACCCAGGGACTATTTTCCTTAATAAAACTTACTGAAACTAAAATAAGGAGAATTTTATCACCAGATGTGTTTCTGACTGGTATAATCTTTGTTGTTCTAAATGTCATATAGCTGATTTTTATTCCTGGAGTTTGTCTAATACTGATTAAGTCAATAAGGACTAAAATGTTGGCACTCAGAAGGATGAATATCAGATGCACTTGCAGTAAAGGCAGTTGCAGGAGTAACGAGTGCATTTTGCATTGTTCTCTTTTTGAAAAATTAAGTAAATAGATTATAGAAAGGTTTAATATTTAATATGAAATTCACTTATAACGTTTGGGACAAAGTTTCTTTAATAAGACACTTTTTGTTCTTAAGAGTCTACTATTTCAACATTGTTTATTCCCGTCACTAATTAGTCTTAGAATATGTTCTATTATTATTGTTGCAAAGAATTATAATGCTCATTTTGATATGAAGAAAAAGACAAAGGAACATATTGTATGTGAAATAAATCCGTGACTAATGCTCCATTGAAGACCATCGTGTTGCTGCATCAGTGTTTTCCTGGCTTAGCTCAGAAGAGGTAAAGCTCAGTGTCTGGGTCACAGCCAAATGCTCTTTAAGAGCCATGAAGAACAGACACTAAATTTCCTTTTACTCACCTATAAACCTACTGCCTGATGTTAAGCAATCTTCATTGAATTGATGGTCTTCCTCACAACTTATTTTACTTAATCATATTTATTAGGGAAGCTTTGCACATCAAAAGCACATTTTAAAATAATCCCATTATTAACCTTAGGGCAAAAAAGTTAATGCAATGTATATTGCCAAGTTTATTAACTATCTTCTTGATGAGCTAACAGCTGTGTGGTGAAGACAGTAGCCATCAATTAGATGAGCCGCGATCTTGGGACTGGAGTTTGCAGCATGGAATAGCTCAGTTATGGGCATTGAGAGGCAACTGGATGGACGTATTTCCAAGGATTTCTCAGTTCTATGCCCTATGGGATAGCATTTGTGAAAAGCCTGGGCGCATTGGTCGATTTAGAAGGACAGAACACATTTATGTGGCTTGGGAGGAATTTAACAAAAAGTGATTTTTAGAATAACATTTAACATATCATATAATTACATATTCATATTCAAAGGTTGTTATTTAAGGTATTCGCAGGTATACATAATAAGATGTGTAAATCATTGAGCTTGCAATAGTCCTTACTCCTTTGCAGAAAGATGTCTTTAAATAGAAATAATAATTTGAAAGAGACAATTAATGCTCAAATGATTGGCATTTTTTGATGAAGTAGACACTACTTTAGGGGTAAGAGTTGACTAACATTTCAAAGTAAGAAAAAAATGCTTGAGTCTTATGCTCAATTGAGTAAGGCTTATTATAACACAGTTGTTCTAGGGCTGGGGTAAAAGGGAATTTAAGTATCTTGTAGGTCAAAGTCTCTTTTCTTTTAGAGTTTGCGGAGGATCAGGAGGGAAGTTGTTCAAATGGTGAAACTCATAAAGGGCATTTTCCTGGAGGTCACGGGCACTTGCACAAAGACAGTGGAAGCTTCTTGTCCTCATGCTTAGAATAACCTAGGAGTTGGTCTACATAAAACATTTAGCCCAGGACCTGGCACCAAGTAAGTGCTCAAGACATTTAACTGTTGTTATTATTATCTTTCCAAAAATAATTGGATAAAAGCTCTAGGTTGTTGATTCCCACCTGAAGGTATGGTCCCCTTACTGATGTCGATTTACTATAACATTCAGCTATAATGAGAAAGAAAATCAAAGGTGTAATATAAACACTCTCCCTTGACTTTGCTGGGGAAAAAAAATTCTGTTTATAGAAATTTAAAAGTTTCATTAAACCTGAGGTCATTTTATTTAAAAAAAAATACAACGTGTTATTGGAGTCAGAACACTGATTTTATTTCAAACTTCCACTGAGAAATTGTCTCTATTATTGTAGAGGAAAAAACATAATGAAATGAACATTCTAAAAATGCTACTCTACCATGAAACCTTGGATGGATATAAAGACGTGTGTCCATCAGCCACTGTTATTGGGAGCTGGCTTTGAGCATGGGAGAACTGAGCTAGGTGTTATTTAGTCACAAAGAGTTACAGAATTCCCTCTCTTTTCTAGATGATGAAGAGACTACAGAGAATAAGGAAGCCAAATTCCTTTCTTTTGGGGAGCTGATGTTCCAATGGGGAGAAGGAAGTTGAGGACAGACAGTATACAAATAAAAATAAACAATATATAATAAATAATGGAAGAATACAAAAAACAAAGAAAAGAAATGAAGAAAGTGAACCAGAGTGACTGTAAGGTTATGTGAGATGGGTGGAAATTGGTGGTAGTCTTGGTGAGGATGGTCAGCGATGACATTTGGGCTGAGAACTGGATGGTGAGATGGAGACTCCTGGTCATGTTAGGCGAAGAGGTCAGTATGATAAACATCTCCAGAGATGGACTGCACCAACCCTTCCCTTCCTACATGGGCATGCCGATCCTCCTAACCAGAGGCGGCGTCTCTTTCCCTTCACTTGAGTCTAGGTTGGCCTCGTGGCCTCCAGTTCCAGGACTTTGGTTTTGAAGAGGCCTGGCAGCTCCTGTTATCCCTCTTTGAAGCCAACTGCCTCTGCATAAATTCAATGATTCTGAAGCCGCCATGTTTTGTCAGGAAGCCCAAGCTACAAAGAGGGGCACCACGGAACTCCATCATGAGTCAAGACTTCGTCAGCCTTCCACACCACTGCGGCTGCGCACAACCAGGGACTGAAGACGCTCCACAGGGAAGGAAAGACCTGCCCTGCTGAGGTGAGTCGACCCAAAAAACTGCAAAAAAGAATAACTTGTTATTTTAAGTCACTGCTTCTGGGGATAGTCTGTCACACAGCAATGGATAACTGAAGCAACGGGAACGGAACAGCCTAAGGAATTAGGGCTTTCTTTTTGGGGCGACTAAACTCTCAGAGCGGAGGGTAGAGGGTGATAGAATCTCCTGTGGCTCTACGGACCAGCACTAGAGCCACCCTCCCTGGGGCTTCCTGGGAGGTAGAAGTGCTGCTTGTGCAAGACTGTGTATAGGAAATTGCTGGACAGAGTGCGGCTTGCTCTGATGAGTATTTGTAGGGATGAAAGTGCCATGGCATTTCGTTTTCTTTTTTCTGTGGGGAGAAGGGATCAGTCCTGATCTCTCCTCTAAGTCGTGTGTAGGAAGCAGTAACTGAACAGTTTGGGTTGGGGGGCTTCTGTTTGCAAGAAGGGGAAACTGGAATCCGGGGCCCTCTCTCAGAACTTGCTTGCAGAGGCTCAGAGACATGCGTCCTACCAGAGAAATGTCAAGGGTAGTTCTTGGAGGACCTGGGATTCGGGTTGCCCATACTTTGGTTGGAGAAGTTTGAAGATGGGAAGCTGGCTGGGGAAGCTGGCGATGGTAAGGTGAAGGCGGAGAGCAGCAGAGAAGGACGCCAGCAGCTCGGGGGTTGGTGGAGCACCAGTGGGAGAAAGTACCCAAAGACCACGTGGGCTCTGTGGAGGCAGCGGAGCTGGAGACTGCCTGTGGGCTTCCCCCAAAGGCTGTCTGCTGAGAGAGAGGGTCCCAAGGGCGTGCCGTGCATGGAGGAACGGTGGAGGCAGGTCTGAATAACCCATGAAAGAAGGCTCACATCGGCGGACAGCGCAGTATGGGTCGGGTGGCCCCAGGGGTGGTAGAGATGGCTCAAAGAACATGTGGTGCACCCGCCACAGGAGAGCTGACGTTCTGGTGTCAGCCATGCCAGAGGGCAAGCAGGAGACAGTTCAAGTGAGGACAACACAGGTGTGTGGATCAGCCATCACGTCTGTTTCGTAAGCCCTCCCCACTTTGTCCCCGACCAGGGGAGCCCGGTGGAAGGTGGGAGGAGACAGCACGAAGACAAGGAGCGGGTGAGGACATCGGAGCTGTCTCCTCCGCTCCTTCTGAGCACAGGGCCAGACCTGAGCAAGGGAGAGGCAACAAGCATTACACGGGGGGTGAGGTGACATTTTTTATGTAGAATGTGAGCCAAAAGCGAAGAGCTCTTTCTGACACGGCTTGAGCGGGAAGGGCAGAGCGTTTCTTTAGTTGAATACGTACGACATATAACATTGTGTAAATGTAAAGGTGTGTGACTTGCAACTTTGTTACGCTTTTATGTTGTGATCCGACCGCCGTTGCAGTGATGCTTACCACATTACACGCTTACCGTAGTGCGGCGTTGTCTGTGTTAATCAGACCGCACGTTAGATGGCCATGGCCGTGGCCTAGTTACTTCTCACTGCAAGTCAGCGGAGTGTTTCCCAGGGCACTGGTGGGGGAAGAATAAAGCTCTTTTTCCTTCCAAGTTTAGCCCATTCTGTTCAGAGTTCAAAAGCCCTAAGGGAGAAACAGGTTTACTGTGGCCCGAGATCTGAAAGAGAGCCTCTGCGGCCGGCACACAGGGACCCGCAGAAAGCTGGGGGGAGGCGGTGAGGTGAGGCTGGACAGGAGGACAGAAGTGCCGTCCTGTGTTGCTTGGCAGCCCAAGAGAAGGATCTGAATTTTAGTGAGTGTTTCAGAAAGCCGCTGGAGAGTTTTAGGCAGGAAAAGAAGAGGGCCTTATTTTCATTTTTCAAACAGCTCTGGCCACTTTGGGGGGCACCGGATGGGAGGGGAAGGGCTGAGGTGGGAGATGAGGTCTGGAGGAGGCTGCTGGAGGCGCAGAGGCCAGAGGGGGGGGCGTTGATGGGGGTGCTGCTGGGGGGGGGGGGCTCATCCTTCACAGCACGGTGGTTCCAGGCTGAGATATATGTGGGTTTGTTATTGGACAAATTGAAGGCCAACTAGACAGTTGGAGGTTGGGCCGGTGGTATTTTTCAGTGCTTTGGGCTGAATATATAAGCAGATCTCAGGCTCCATGGAGCATACAAATCACCTGGGAAATGGTTAACATGAAAATCCTTGGGTTTCTCCTTAGCCGTTCTGATAGATCATCAATGGTGTGGGGCCCTGGAACCTGCCTTGTTAAAATCACCTGCCTTCTCATGGTCTCTTTCACATCAGCTGTAGAAATATTTTTTTAACAAAAGCAAAATTACACTGTTGGAACTACACCAAAATAAAAAACGCTACACAGTGAAGGAAACCACCAGCAAAACCAAAAGGCAACCTACTGAATGGGAGAAGGTATTTGCAGATCACATATCTGATAGGGATTACTAATATCCAATATACATAAAGAACTTACACAGCTCACCAACACAAGGAACAAATTATTCAGCGTAAAATGGACAGAGGACCCGAGTAGACATCTTTCCAAAGAGAATATACACATGACAGACAAGCTCCTGGGAAGATGCTGTACATCACTGATCATCAGATGAAGGCAAATTAAAATCACAATGAGCTGTCAGCATACAACGGCTAAAATCCCACTAATGCTGGGAATGCAAACTGGTTCAGCCACTGCGGAAAACAGGATGGCGTCTCCTCAAAAAATTCAGAATAGAAATGCCATAGGATCCACCAGTTCTACTACTGCCTATTCACCCACAGAAGACAAAAACACTAAATTAAAAAGATACACGTCCCCCTATGTTCACTGCAGCATTAGTTACAATAGTCAAGGAATGGAAGCAACTCGAATGTCCATCAGTAGGTGGAGGGATAAAGAAGAAGTGGCATACATACAATGGAATGTTACTTGGACATAAAAAAGGAATGAAATCTTTCCATTTGCAGCAACATGGATGGATCTAGAGGGTATAAAGCTAAGTGAAATAAGTGAAATGTCATATGATTCACTCCTATGTGAATTTAAGAAACAAATGAACAAAGAAAAAAAGGTGCAAACAAACAAACAAAAAAAACCCCAGGCTCTTAATATAGAGAATAAATTGGTGATTGACGGAGGGGGGGGGGTGGGGGTGGGGGATGGGGCCGGGTGAAATCGGGGGAGGGGGTTAAGAGTACAGTTATTTGGGGGCACTGAGAAAGGTAGAGAATTACTGAATCATTCTGTCGCATACCAGAAACTAATATAACACTGTATGTTAATTATAATTGGCTATAAACAAACACACAAATAAAACATAATTTTAAAAGTGTCTGCATTCTCTTGCAGATGGTTCTAGGACCCTGAAAACCACCAATCCTTGCTGTGAAAGAGGCGCCAGTTCCCTGTGATTTTGGCTTTCTCAGATGTGCAGTTAACTTTGCACTCTGAATTTTGACACTTATCAAACGTTTCTTCTTTCATTGTTTTCATTTTCTTCATTCCATGGTTTTCTTTCTCTCAACCCTTGAACCTTTATTTTTTTGAAATATTTTATTTATTCATTTGACAGAGGAAGAACACAAGTAGGCAGAGCGCAGGCAGAGGGAGAGGGAGAAGCAGAAGCAGACTCCCCACTGAACAGAGAGGCTTGATCCCAGGACCCTGGGACCATGACCTTAGCTGAAGGCAGGTGCCCCCCTGACTGAGCCACTCCGGCGCCCCTCAACCCTTGAACTTTAAACACTTTGAGGACTAGCTTTTTTCCCTTCCTCCTTCTTCCTCTTTTTATTTCCCTCCTAAAGGAACAGAATTCCATGTGGATAAGTACTTCTTAACTGTTTTTAAAACAACACAACACTTACAGTGTAAAAATTTTTAAAGGACAATCTATCAATTACTTGCAGAGCAATTTAGAGACAGAAGTGGCTTACTGGTATAAATAAAGGACTCATTTTCTCTAGGAAGTAACAGAGACAGTCTCCAAATTTTCCCTCCTATAACCAAAGACATTTTGAGAGAAAAGACTTCCACCTCACAGGCAGTACATGGTAAATGAAAATACACAAACGCCTTTATCAGACATTTTAATCGAAAAAGCCCAAAACACGCCTAAGGTAGCAGACATTTAATGCTGTCCTATCAAACCTAATGTAGGGCAGCTTGCTTTTACCTACAACAAATGGAATTTGCTCCAGATGTCTGGATAACCTTGATCAAGGAGCAGGAAACATATGATTTAATCATATGGGGCCTAATAACTCATATTGGTACAAGCCGAAGTTCGTAAATGTCCAAACTGTCCCCAACAAGATTATCTGATGGCAGATGAAGAGGGAGACATTATACCTTGGTGCTGATGAGAGAAGGAAGTCACCTGAGTCATTGTTGGAGAGAGAAGCAGAACGTGGGTGTTACCGGAGGTCTATTATATTCTTCCAAATAAACAGCTATTTTTTTCCACTAAAGAAAATCCAAATGATTCTTTAAGAATGAAATATTTTTCTTTTATTTTTCAAAATGTTTTTCTAATAAAATTTGTATATAGAAAATCAAGAATTACTCTTATCTACTCAAAGCATTTGGTGAAAAAGACAGACACAGACTTCAAAAAAGCACCATGTGTGAGTGAAAAATGAATTTGTATTCTTTCCGATTACTTTTCTAAGCCCAAGGAAACCACCAGCCAATGCAGACAAGTTGTCAAAGAAAACGTATTTACCCCAAACTGGGGCCAGACCAACATGAAACAACTAACCAAAGCATGTTTGCCACACCTGGAGAGTAGGAGGGATACCTTATGAAACCCACATGAGGGGGCACATGGGTGGCTCAGTCAGTTAGACATCCTACTCTTGATTTTGGCTTAGATTATGATCTCAGGGTCATGGGATCGAGCCCTGGATCAGGCTCCCGGTCAGTGTGGAGTCCGCTTGGGAATCTTTCCCTCTCCTTCTGTCCCTTCCCCCTTCCCCCCAACGAGCGTGCACTCAGGCTCTCTCGTAAATAAATAACTAAATAAATAATAAACAAATAAATATCTTAAAACAAAACCCAAAAAGCACATGTCCCAAGCTGAAGATAATTCAATATACCTTGTGTGATTGCTTATCTGATGGTTATACATAGCATACAAGTGGAAAGCCAATTGGTATTCAGTCATTTTTATTTCAAAAAGCTAGAAAAACATCTCAAACATCTTTTCAGTTGTAGGCCAGGAGCTGGATAGTTAATATATACACGTCTGGAATATATTAGCAACTTTATGTTGGGGAAACACTTCCCTAAATAATAAAGTATTCCGAATGAGTTTGAATTCCCAAGTAGAACATGGTATATTTTTTTGATGTTTATATTTCCAGAAAGGGAGCATGCTACCTTTTCCCCTTTCTTAACAAAGACCCTTCCTTCAGGCAAAAATAAATGTCTGATATAAAGCACTCTAAGTATGAAAACATCATTGTCTATGGTGTTATACAGAGACACATAGTTAGGAAAAAAGGAAGACATTTGTCAAACTAATGAAGTTTTTAAAAAACTCTAAACTATCCTTAATAATTACATATAAAAAATAGTTTGTTACCTCAGTGGAAATAGCTGAAAGTATAGGAAATTTTTCCAATGGCATTAAAATCCAAGATGACACAGAAAGGTTTGAGATGATTGATCTATTATCCTGAGGTAATATCTCTGCCAGAATCTGCTTGATAGCTTTTATGGACTCTTCAGAAAATGTTCAATTTCAGAAAAGAAATTGACATGTCTGGACTATGTATAGAAGTATTATGTCATTCATTTCTTTTCTCAGAAGAAACTCTTTGAGACTAGAATGTTTTCTTTTTTTTCTTTTTTTCTTTTCTTCTGTTATCAGATTCATCAAGCCATTGGAGCACAAGTTTTCAATTGAAAAAGGAATGTGTTTGGTTTTGTTAATTAATACGGTAGGCTCTAGATTACAAGGAGGCAAACCAGGTTCTAACCTCAGTAAAGGACATTTATGGGAACACACTTCATTACTGCGTGTCCCTGGAAAGGTTGTAAACCAGCGTGCAGACTTCACGGAGGAAACTCTTTAACCTGGTCATTTACATAATTGTGTATCAGCGCACTCTGTCCATCCCTTCTCCCCTTGGTTCCCATTAAATTTTCTTCAAATAGTTTATCTTTTTAAAAATAGTATTTCCCATTTGCCCTTCCACTTAGAATCACAGAAAATACCTGATCGATACAGGCAATAGGAAACAACCTACCTGAGTGTGAGATTCTCAAATGACTCAAGCAAAGAACATGGTCTTTGATACCCTGTAGTTTGTGATATGTGCTACTTGATGAGCAGATGGAAATTTTGGTGTCATCTAATAGAGTTCAAGGAGATATCTGGCCAGGAAAACAAATGTATAAAAAAGAGAAACCACTATTTAATTTTGTTTGTTTTTGTAGCTAAAAAAAGTGATTGTCCTAAATATGCTCAAATTTGCCATCTGGTTCTCATTCCGTATTCTCGTGGTTTAAAAAAAAAATCACTAGATCCAGGACTGCCTATTAGGGTTATTCTGATTAAGAAGGGATGAGAGGACAGATGGTAGAATTATGTGGTAGAGAAAGTGATGGAGGACAATGAACTATTTAAGACAAATACCCTGTCAACACAGGGGTGGCTGAATTGTCGGTTGGATACTCTAAGTTGAATGTTATGTCTGGAAAATTCACATGCAGAAATCATCACTAACAGAAGGTAAAAAATTTTGACAAAAATGTATGTACATTAACACAAAAATCCAAATGACACGTGGAGCATCTTTATTATTGTTTGTTGTCGTTAGCACTTACTGAGAATTTCTATATCAGAGATTGGACTTATTTCTGTTTTTTAATTGAATAATCTCATGTTGATATTGTATTAGTTGCAGGTGCACGTATAATGATTCAATATCTATGTCCTATGAAATGGTCACCACAGTAAATCTAGTTATCATCCGTCCCCATACAAAGTTGTTACAATGTTATCGACTATATTCCTGTGCTATATGTTGTGTCCCTGTGTCTCACTCACATCATAACTGGAAGTTTGTACCTCTAAGTTGCCTCACCTGTTCCGTCCCTCCCTTCACAGGGACCCTCCTTCCCACTGGCAAACCATCAGGTGGTTCACTCTATCTGAGTCTGCTTCTGACTTGTGTTGTTTTCTTTTTAGATTTCCACATATAAGTGAAACCGTATGGTATTTGTCTTTCTCTGTCGAACGCATTTCACTTCGCAGAATTCCCTCCAGGTCCATCCATGCTGTTGCAAATGGTGAAGATTTCGATCTCTTTTATGGCTTGAGTTGCACTAATTTCTGCCGTGAGCTCTCTCATTCCCTCCTCAAACGACCCTGAGAACCAATTATTCCTTCTACATTTTTTCAGATCCAGAAAGTGAGACTTGGAGATTTCCACGGTTTGCACAAGGTCCACTAAGAAGTGGCCAAATGAGAGACTCAAAACCGGTCCGATTTTGAAGTCCTTCCCTACTGAGCCACACCGCTGCTGTAAGCCCTGAATACTTTTGAATGCAGCCGGTTGGAATTATCTGCTTTCTTCCTCTGTTCAACTTGTTTTCCCCAATGTCCACCCTCTCTTTCCCCTCTTCCCTTGAAATACACCTTTAACTTGTCTGTGACCGAGGGAGTTTCCAAAGGAGCAACACCAGCGAGACAGTCTCGAGCTCTAGATGGTGTGTCCCCGCCCACTCGCATGCTCCCTCCCTGCTCTACAAAGCGGCACAGGTCATTTTTAGCGCGTCTCATTTCTGCAGCCACGCACGATTAACTTCGCCATCACCCTCAGGCCTTAGGACGTTAATATGTGACTGACTTCACTCATGCATCGGCAGTCCCTGTTGGGAATTCTTTCTTCGTTCTCCAACAGGTTAGATGGTGACTTGCCAGGATGAATCTCGGTAACTCTGTGGTTTTCTCCTGCCATTGGGGCAGCTCCCCGTTTAGAATCAGGTTTCATTAGTGCAGTATTTTCACAGTCTTCCAGGTGGTCAGTAAAGACGTTAAACCAGAGAGACCTTCCGCCTGACCTAGCTGTGTGCTTTTTCAGGAGACCATCCAGGAAGAGCTGAACATGAGTATGGACTGTGAAATCGGATTGTGTGAAGCCTGTGAACTTGTTATCAAGGGTCAAAATAATTCCCTATGTGGCAATCCTGTGAAAGGGGGTTTGGGATGGCAGGAAAACTAGAAAGCACAGGGGGGAAGATGAAAGAACTTTAGCTCTCGTTGCTGGAGATAGCACGAGGAACAATGCCTGTGGTGCCTAGAACATGGTGGCAAATTTTTAAAAAACAAATCATTTTTTCCCCCAGAAATGGTTAATACCATTTTACTTTCACCGCACAGGTTGGATTTTCAGCCCTTCAAAATATCATCCAGGAAGGTGGATGTTATTATCATTCAATGCACAGAAATGGGGAAGCACACAGCCACTTTCTCTTTGGAATCAGATCAATGTCCACTAATTTCCACTGACTCCTGAAGGCAAGTTGTATTTAGCAATACAACTAGTGAATTGAACATAATATACACACAATAAACATTTGTTTAATATCCTTGAGAAGCCAGTCACAAGCTCTGTCATGAAGATCTCACAGATGTTTCTAGAAGATAGAACCATACCTGGAACCTTCCCTCCCCTCTCCTGTTTGTCTGTGCGGGATGTGACTCCTATACATTATGGTTGAAATGAAGACTTGCTCTCTTAGTTTCCTCAGGCTGCCATAAAAAATTGCCAGTCTGCATGGCTTAAATGACACACATTTATTTTTTCACACTCCTGGAGGCTGAAGGTCCAAGATCAAGGTGCTGTCAGGATGGTTTCTGGTGAGGCCTTTCTTCCTGGTTTGTAAACAGCCACGTTCTTGCTGTGGCCTCGCTTGGCCTTTCCTTCTGTGCATGCATGGAGAAGGAGAGAGAGAAAGGGAGAGATCTGGTGTCTTTTCTTCTTGTAGGGACACCAATCCTATCGGATCAGGGTCCCAATCTTAAGACCACCTTAATTACTTCCTTAAACCCCTGCTCTCCAAGCCCAGTCACATTGAGGGGTAAGGGCTCAACCTAGGAATCTGGGGTTGAGGATGGACAGAATTCAGGCTGTAACACTTGCTGATGCTGCGTGTTGCCTCCGTAGTTGAGATGGAAGTCTGACCTGGGTGTGATTCATTTCTCCTCTCTCTACCTGTCGCTCCTGCTCCGGAGACACACTCACCGTGCGCTGCACGCAGCCCCGCCCCGCCCCAGTGCCAACAGGTAGAGTCTCCACACATCCCCAGATCACCACACGGCAGTTCTGAGCCTCACAGGGCCTGGGATGACAGCCCTGCCTGCATGTGTGCTGTGTGGTTCTGGTTCCTCGAGAGAGAGAGCAGCTTCTCGAGGACAACTGTGCAGCCCCCTCCGCTGCTCTACGAAGTCGTACAGTATCCTCTAAAACTCCCCTCCGCCCAGAAGCTGCGGATGTGACCTTACCCAGAAACAAGGTTCTCGCAGAGGTGATCGAGTTAAGATGAGGTCACTCTGCATGTGGTGGGCCCTAAGTCCCATGACTGGTGTCGTTGTTAGGAGAGGGAGACACAGATACACGGAGGGAAGGCAGCCTAGAGAAGACAGAGGCCAGAAGCTGGGGGTTGAAGTCACAAGCCAAGGAACGCCAAAGATTGCTGGGAGCCGCCGGCAGAAGATTCCTGATGTACTTTTTTCTTCCACATGGTCCCGTCCTGTTCATAAGCAGCACCCCCTGAAGGCGCTTCTAAGATGGGTCTTGAACCTGACCCCTGCTTGCTGTCACTGTGGCTGCCGACCCCAATGAAGCCATGGTCAGCGTTCTTTCACTGGCATGGTTCTCTCCTCTGCTTCTCTGCTCTCATGCTTGACACCTTATAACCCGTCCTGGGCAGGGTGGCCAGTGGGATTTGTCAACACTTAGGTCTGATCTCCTTCCTCCCCTTCTTAAACCCCCACGACGGTTTCCCATTGCAATCAGGATGAAACCCAATTGCTTCTTCTGTGACCTAGCCTCTGTCTACACTTCCACCACCACCTCACATCACCCGCCCACCTCCGCTGGCACCCACTTTCCAGCCACAGCCGCCTCCTTCTGTGTCTATGACACTGAGTTCCTCTGCCTCGGCTGTTCTTTCTCCTGGGGCTTCACTTGCCTGGGGCTTCCAGCCACGCACGTGCACCTGCTTACTTGAAACCTCACTGGCCTGGAGAGACCTCTTCTGGCCACACTATTTCACATAGTCCCACGGTCTCGGGGTGTCACATCAGGTCTCTCTAGGCACTTTGTCTTCATCTGACATTTTTCTCTTGTGTTTGTTTGGTGGTTTTCCTCCCTTACCTGTAGTGTGATGTCCACTCCACAAGGGCAGGTCCCTTCCCTGCCTTGTTCACTGCATGAACATGGCTTGACACGGGATAGCTGCTCAGTAAATAAATATTCGTTCCATGAATCAACAAATGAGAGGCTGAAGAGATGATCGCCATGATTGTACTCACAGAGGCTTCCAAGGATCACCAAATGACAGAGAAACCTCCTTGCTTTTTTCCTGAGAAGATCTCCTGTAGTGCCTCCTGCCCCCCACCCCCCGCCAACCCTACTCCGGCTTTGCATTGTCCCAATGTCCCATGACATCGTCCAGGTTGGAAATATGCTTCTTTTATCACTCTGAGTGGTTGTTTCATTGATTTCACCCTAAAAGCAGTAAGTCATCAATTTTCCTTTTCTGGGCCTGCGTCAAGGGGTACAAGAGAGTTAAAGATCTGTAGAATACGCAAGTGGTGGTATGCGGTCGTTTCCATCGGCTGGGATGAAAAATGGTCCTTGACCACTCACTGATGCCTGAAATTCCTCTCGTAGGCAGAGCTTTTCATTCTAAGTCAGAGATGCAGCTTAAAGATATCAGCTGTGGGCGGAGACCCGGAAGGCCAGCACACACTGGTCCCTGGACAGGAGGTGGGACCAGCCACCTGGGACGGTGAGAGTTGACGATCAGTTCCTGTGTGTGGCTTCCTTAGTGATTTTTATCCCAGTGTCAAAGCGAAGAGCTGAGTCACAGTCAAGTCCCTGACTTGCGGGCAAATGACCGGGGGGCACTCCGAGATGCGTCCTTACTGAGTCGCAGCCCCTTCTTTTCCTTGTTTTGGTCAAATTTCATTCTTCTCTTGCCCATGCATATTCTTGACTTCATTTTCTCCAGATCTCGATACTCCCCTTCTCCCTACAAATTTTCTGAGGCTCTTCCTTCCGTGTGAAAAACACATTTCTCTTCGGCTTTGCTCGACAAAATCCGTCGCTCGCAAATTTGTCTTCGGAATTATGTTTCAACAAATCTTTTGAATCTAGTCCTCGAGTAAAACTCTCTCCCTAGGAGGAGAGAAACAAGATTGAAAGTCAGTAATTCCCGACCTGTGAAACCCACCTTCCTTCCTGACGCGCGTTCCTGACTTGCTTATTGGGTCTGTGCCCTGACTTGTCCTTCAAGCGGCCGCCCAGGGGACAAAGTCTGTCCCCTCCTTCATGTTGTCAAAAGCAAGCCATAAACGACAAAAGCACTGTAGTCGTTTTCTAATGCTATCGGAATTGCTTACCTTAGGCATATTTTTTCACGATGATAAATATCCATGCTGTCCTGATTCCACATCTATTTTCAAAGGAGGGACAGAGGGTTGATGGTAAGTCAGCTGTTCGGAGCACAGAGCACAAAGGCCCAGATACGGATCTAAATGTAGCCATTGTGCATCCTTACTCGGCACTTGAAATTGAAATTCAGGCCATATTTTATCAGAGAACTTCTATTTATATGAAAGGAAAGGTGGGGGGAAAGGCATTGGGCTCTAAAACAAAAACAGATGTTAGTAGAATCAAGTAAGATAAGGCACCTAGACTCACTTTGTAAAATATATTTGTGTACAAATACAAAGTAATACTGTAGTATACAGAGAGTCGGAGGTTTTTTTCAACCTTCAGACTGGATGAGTGTTTTAATCTTTTAGAAATTCTTTCCATTTCCTACCAAGGGGAAGAGGATGGATAGTAAAAAGCAACTTAGTTTTCTTCTCTCTATGGTTCTGCTCAAGGGTTTTTGCACTTTGCTGAAGAAAATGAGTAGAGAATTTACTCACTTATTTTTGTGTCTTCTGAATGTTATTTTAGTATCTTTATTTCCATAAGTTATGAGTCAGAAAAGAAAGGAAATGTGTCATTAACAATCAGTGTTATTGACGATAAAAACTGAAGTATATTGTCAAAAGTTACTCAATATTTGAATCATTTAGCGTCTTTATCTTGGGTAAATCTCAACATCTCTGAGAAGAAAGAAAAGCAGAAGGGTTATATGCACTTCACAGACAGGCCGACTGAGGGCCAGAGAAATTCGCAACTAGGATTACCATCAGTGATGTGCCGTTAAATGTTTAAGAACCAACTCTCCCAGGGAAGGAACCCCAAAACCCTGATTTGTAGCATTTGCCAATTCTTGTGGTGTCAGTACTCCCCTCCATGGCTAACTTCAAGCTCTCTACACTGAGCCTCTGAACATGCAAATGGAAGAGATGCAGGTGGTGACCGAATCAGCGATGTCCAGGAAGTCGAAATGCCAGCCGGGAAGGGAAAGCCAAGTCCTATGAGCCTAGAAATGACAGTTTTTATAAATGGAAAGCTTTGTATACATCTGAAAATAGGGTTTGCCTGGGCTTGAAGGCAGAGACTGTCTACAAGTATTCATGAGATCAGTTACCCCCAGGGCCCGTCCACCTTCCACGGTGATCTTGATTCCAGCTCTCCTGACCTGGCGGAAGACTAGAGAATTATTCTGTGGAGACCCTGAGGCGGCGGATATCCGGGTGCCTGTCTCTCCTCAACAGGTTCTCCTGAGTCCTTGTGCCTCACTCAACCTCCTGTTCTGTTCCCAGCCGCACAGCGACTGCTGCCTGGGGCGCAATGTTCTAGTATGAGCTGTCTGGTACACCAGGAGGACCTGGCGCAGGTGTGGGGAGGGTCAGGGTCAGGGTCAGGTGCCAGACCCAGGCTGGTAGTGGCAAGGCATGTTTGGTGGGGGACTCTGCAGAATTTCTTGCGTACTCCTTATTCAGGAAACAGCCTGGTGGCGGGGGGGGGGGGGGGACGACGACGTGTCAGTTTTAGGTTGTGCCTCGTTTTCTTCTCTTATTTCTGTTGTTATTATTGACTATGATTTTATTTTTCCTTAAGAATTGTGAAAAAAATGTGAGATCTGAGCTAAGCGTGGGTTTCTGAAGGCAAATACTGCTGCACTTTTCAGCTCCCTGTGGCTGCCGCCCATCGAGGTACCTTAAATCAGTGTTTCTCAAGGAGTGTGTTATTAGCGTCTTGGGTGGGACATTTCTTTATTATAGAGATTTCGTGTCTCTGCTTCTACCTGAAAAATGCCTGCGGTGCTCCCGGGCATGATGAGCACTCAGAAAACTCCCCAGACCTGTCCGGACTCTCTTCTGTCGGGGGTATCTGCACCAAATGAAAACCCCGATTCTCAATGCTTATTTGGCCTGAGGCTTTTGGGATCTCACAGGTAGTTTGATTGAGGGCTGACCTTCTCACGGGGACCAACTGGTATGTCCAAATTCCCAGGGCTTTTTTCCCCTGTGATCTGCTCACAGCCAAGTGTTGCTGGTCCCTGCAGAACCCCGGAATCTGGGGGTGGCATCTTGCTTTCCGGTTTTCCCCCATGTTAGGGTGTAACCCTTTTGGAAACTCATCCTTTCTCCTCTCTTAGGGCCATCATCTGTTTAGGACTCGAACTCGGGCTGACTCTTAGGACCTTATATTCTGTCCTCTGTATCCACCGAGGCTGTAAAAACGAAAGCTCTAGGGCATCTATTTGGGCAAAGGACCTGAGCACAAAGACTGCACTGTGTGTTCTTCTGACCACCCCCCCCCCCCGGCCCAAGAATTGATTTCTTGTTGTTTTGTATTTTATCCAAGATTTCTAGTCCTTTTCAGAAGCTGGAGTGGTCTAGCAATCTCACTTACTGTATGGAAATCTTTGAAAGGAATCAGTAGTTACAAATTTTGTGGCTTGATTAGGAAAAAAGTGTTATAAAAATAAGTACCTTTTTGACATAGGCAAAACCGTGGGATTCAGGAATAGCACTAATTATATGGGTCTAACGAAAGCAGAGCGTGTGCAAGCTGGACAGATTTGGGTCTGAATCCCTGCTGCACCACCTACTGTCTGGGGGGCTTGGTTAAGTTATTAAATATTTTCAAACCTCAGTTTCTTTCTCTATAAAATGGGGGGGGGAATAAACCCTTTCATGGCAGTAGAGAAAATTAAAGAGATTGTATATTTTTGGCCTTGTCCCTTCTGCTCGACTTTGTCTGTGGGGAATTTTCAAATCCTATTCACATTATTTTTCTTAAAAAAAATTCTTGCCCTTCTTTTGTCTTTGCAGCGAACCTCTCAATGAGGGCTGGATACAGCTAGATGCCAGAGGAAGTTTTAATTAAATGTGTAGAAGCTCAGTTAAGGAGCAAATTAAAGTATATCCTCAGAGATAGAACATAAAATCTCTTAAAAGAAGCCCCTGTTGTAAGTGAACAGACCGATTCCCATACCCCAAACACCCAACATATTTCCCCAGATGTATACCATAGGGGATGCCATTAGCTGTGAGAAAATGAACGGTGTCCTGAAAATACAACTGCAGATAATGCCACCAGGACTCTCTTCTGTGTTCATTAAAACTGGAAGAAATAGACAAGTCCAGTTTGTTTTCATATGACCAGGATACAGAGAGTTCAGAACCCCAAACAGAAATCACACTTGTAATGATCAGAAATGGGCAACTGCTGGAAGGGGGAGAGTAGACAGATAAGCTCTTGGTTACAGTTGGTTTTGTAATAAGCTATTAAGAACAGTTAAGAAAACTTCCAGTTAGACACAGAATATGTGAGTTTAACTTCAATGAATTACCGTAGAGAGAGTGAAGGAGAGAGAGAGAGAAATAAGGAGGAGGATGAGGGAGAAGAAGAAGAGATAGAGGAGGAAGAGAAAGAGATAGAACATTGTGATGCTTCTGCTCGCTAGCCATCAAAGACCATGTACCTTCCATTTGAATGAAAAGGAGGACGAATCTGTTGTTCGTCCTGGGGGCCCTAGCTCCATGATTATCTTACACTGCTGAAAATGATTCTTCTTTTGCAGATAGATGTTATTCATGCAAAGTGGCTTTACATGCAAGTCAGGAACTCCATTTGGTGTAGAACTGATGAAACAGCAGTCTGGTAATGTGAGAGGGATTTGGGGGCCTTGGATTGGGAGAGAAAGAATGTCTACCTTCATTTGGGTGATTGTGTAATTTTTTTTACATGTGATTTTTGCCAAATCATGTTGACTGACTTTAGAATCTAACCCGGTAGAGTGTAACTCTACTGTGATTGAAATGTGTATCCTCTACATGATAATCAATATATTATGTTAACCTTGGATTGGTAAAAGTGAACATGTTTTATATACATTAGAAACAATAAGAAATTAAACATACTTTGGATGAAATTAGCCAACAGCTGAACAGTCTTCCCTCAACATCATATGAAAACCTTCTTTTCTTCCCAAATCTCATTTTTGGTGTAAGATTGTTTATAATATTTTTAAAAATTCCAAGTGATAGCCACTGTAAGATAAATGTTGATGCCTATAATTTTAGTAGGTTAGGGGTAATATTCCAAAAGAAGTGAAATCGTACAAGGAGAGATTTGGAGTCAGAATTTTTCAGGACCAAATAAACACTGTCCAGGAGGCGGACCAGGAAGTTTTCTACTTTCTATAGTCCAAGACGTAAATAATGCATAGGCTTGTTGAGCAGGCGGCCACAGCAAAGGGAGTGGAATCATTCTGTAGATTGGACTCTGCAGCAATAGAGCATTATCCTTCTAGAAAGTTCTGACTGAAGGTAATGAGTACCTTAGCACAAAATCCTAACAGAAACAACACGGACTATTAGATATGGACTAGATGCCAAAACTTCCACAACAAATTGTTATTGAAAGAATGCATTTCATATCATTATAGAAGTTGCAACTAACCATCTGTTTTGGCATCATGACATCATGCTGTTGGTCAGCATTGGAAAAATGAACATCTTGCTGTTTTTGATGAACACCATTTAGGTTTATCTGAGCATATGAAACACTAATGGTAATTTAATTCAACATTTATTGTGTGTCTAGAATGTGAACAGCATGGTAGGGGAGAGGTTGTTGGGAAGATAGAATTCCTTTTTTCCAAGTATTGGTGGGCCAGCACAAGAGACAAAGAATGGGTGTAGATTGCTTTCGTAGGAAGGGGAACGGGGTTCATTGTTTAGACTTATTTTGCACATCTTCTATGTGCCTGGCATTATGCTTAAAGTTGCAAATACAGACATAAGAGACATAGTCCTTGCTCCCAAGGAGGTAACAATAAGGTTGCAGGGTGGCGGCAGGAAGAAACAGGGCTATGGAAAATCACAGTATACTGTTTTACTTGCTGTAATAGAGAAAACCCGAGAATATGCTGGGTCACAAAAGAAGATGATCCCATACTGTCCTCCTTTGGGGGCATCAGAGAAGGCTACCCAAAGACAGTTGGTTGAGTTCTTTAAGACTGAGCATTTACTCACTGTTCCATTCACACTGCTCTAGGCCTATGGATCTACAGCAACCACACCACAGAGATCCCTGGCCTCGTGGAGCATATTTTCTAGTGGGGAGAAAGAGAATAAGTGAATAGATAAATAAGATAATATCAGCTGCTAAACTTGCTTTGAAACATTAGGTATGTGGAGACAAAAATAATATATTTTAACGCCAAATCATCTTAATAACAGAAAATGTCAGATACCTGAATTCTCATATTTTCATTGCTTTGCTGGGTTACAAACAAATCTAAGTAAGGCAATAATCTGTTTGTGGTTGCATCATCTAACTAATATAACAATAGCCGACTAAGAAAAGGGTAAGATAGGAGAAAGATATACCAGAAAGGAAAATAGTAATAGAGAAAAATATCATACTGGGAAGTCATGGACATGAGAGAGGATGATGGCTTCATGGACCTGTAAATTTATTTAGTGTGGTCAGTTTGTAAGAGGTGATGCAGCAAGAGGTCAGATGGAAAAGTGAGCAGTGACCAGTCAGAAAGCCCTGTCTGCCAGACTGAGGAACGTGGACTTCATTGTCAAGGGAGATTTTCATCATGTCGTCCAGATGATCAAATGTTTATATTAGAAAGATGAATTTGGCAGCAGATTGGAGATTGGTTAGGAGAGAGGGCACAGTTGGAAGTGTGAGAGAAGGCAGCTGCAAGTGTCCAGGGGAGAAATGATGTGGTTCTGAGCTAAGGCAAAGTCAGTGTTGATGGAAGTGAGCTAAATTAAGGAAGACAGAATCCTTAGGGTCTAGTCATTGGTAGGGTATGGTGGCTCTGTCAGATGCTCCAGTGAGAGTGGTGCTATTCCCCAAGATGGAGACCTTAGCGGGGGACATGTTTAAATACACCAATAAGGAGTATGGTCTTAAAGCTAGGGCATTTGAGATATGTGAGGGACAATTAAGTGGGTATGTTCAGGTGGCTGCTGAATCTGTGAGTTTAGGGCTCAGGAGAGTGGTTGGGACTGGGAATCACTGAATCAGGGGCTGTGTGGGTGACTGAAGAAGCTGTGGAAGTATCTGAGAGCCTGAGAAGCAGGAAATAGTGAGAAGAGCATGTTAATGCTGATGTGTAGACAGAGAGGAGCCCCCTCAAAAAACAGACGAAGGAGTAGTGGGAATAAAGAGAGAGCAGGGTTCTGGAAAGCCAAGGGATTTGTGAGCAGGAGGAAGTGGGCAGTTGTTGAAGACAGCAAAGGTTTGTGATATGGAGCCTGGAATAGTGAAATCCATGGCCACCTTCAGCAGACAAGTTTTAGAATGTGTTTGGGATGAGGATGAGGTCTGTGTATAGGGATGAGGAGACAGCACATCGTATCATGTTAAAGGAACGAGGGCTTAAAAAGTAGAGAAAGTAACTCAAGAATGTTGACTCTGACAAGAAGGAACGTGGGTAGAACTAGAGATAGAATCAAGAAAACATCCTTCCCTTGTGAATGGCAGAGGCTTCCGGTAATTATTTAAAACTGAAGCTAATGGGAGAGAGATAGCAACAGAGACAGAGAGACAGAATTATTTCAGAGAAAAAGGGATCTAGCTCTCAGAGACAGGGAAAATATGGGTCCAGAGCAGAGATCTGAGTGGCTTTCAACTAAAGACAGAACAACTTGTTCATTGAAAATAGAGCTAAAGAGGTAGGATGGTTCATTTTATGGGTCAACTAGAATGAGCTAAAGGGTGCCCCGATAGCTGGTCAAACACTGTTTCTGGGTGTGTCTATGGGAGTGTCTCCAGGAGAGGTTAGTGTTTGAGTCAGTAGACTGAATAAAGAAGACTGCCTTCACTGTTTGTGGGGTGGGGGAAAGGGTGGGAGGAACATCATCTAGCCCACTGAAGACCTATCCAGAACAAAAAGGCAGAGGAAGGTCAAATTCATTCTCTTTTTGATAGATCTGAGACATCTTTTTTTTTGCTCTTGGACATTGATACCTCTGGGTCTCAAGTTTTTGGACTCAGACTGGCACTTACCATTGGCCTGATACTCAGACCTTTAGACTCAGACTGGATCATACCACTGGCTTTCCTGGTGCTTTGTCTTGCAGAGGGCAGATTGTACAACTACTCAGCCTCCATTACCGTGTGAACCAATTCCTATAATAAATCTCCCCCTATCTCTAGCTATAGCTCTATCTATCTCCTGTTGGTTTTGTTTCCCTGGAGAGCCCTAATACAGAACGTATGGCTGTGTTGTTTGCATCACAGATACAGATGTGTTTGTGGGCTCAGAAAGCTAGAAGCCAAGAGAATTCAGTGCTTATGAGCCCTGTTTTCTCTATGAAGTAGGAGGAAAGGCTAGATACCAAGTAAAGAGGGTAATATATATTACCTGGAGTGAAAGAAGAGGAGGAATAATATGAAAGACCATAAAAAACAGATGGAAATCACTTTGACTAATGCCATAGGACAAGGTTTTGTGGAAGAGGTGGATTGGGCCTTAAGGTGGACAAGATGGAGGTAAAGTGGGGGGTGGGGTGGGGAGAAGAATAAGTTCCAGGAAGGGGTCTAGAATGAGAAGAATGAAATCCAAGAGTGAAGGTTATTTCAAGGTCATGAATTCACAGAACAGAAAATGTTGGATAGATAGCAGCAAATTGTACAGATGAAGGAAAGTATACAGATACAACAATTATAAAATGTGTTTGTGCCTGGTTCCTGGCTCAAAGATGGGTCCTCAATAAATATGTGTTAAATGAGTGAGAGCAACCTCATTTGCTGTATAGCAAGTTAGAAAATTAAAAGAAGTATCCAAGGCCAACCGATGGATACTAATTCCTCCCCCCCCTTTTTTTTAAGATTTTATTTATTTATTAGACAGAGATCACAAGTAGGCAGAGAGGCAGGCAGAGAGAGAGAGGAGGAAGCAGGCTCCCTGCCAAGCAGAGACCCCAATGCGGAGCTTAATCCCAGGACCCCGAGATCATGACCTGAGCCAAAGGCAGAGGCTTTAACCCAGGTGCCCCAATTTCCCTTTTTCTTAAAATAGCAAAATATCATTACATTTCACTTCCAACTACGTAGGTATTCTAGTCACTATTGCTACATAACTATCTCCAAATAGTGGGTTAAAACCGCAGCCTTTCGAAAGGTAAATGTCACAGATTCTGTAGGCGGGGCATCAGATATGGCTCAACTGGGTAATTCTTCTGTGATGGTGACTTTGAGATTGCTCAGTGGTCCTCAGTCAGCAGATGGGTTAGTCAGAGGGTCCACAATGCTAAATATCCTATAATGCAGAGGACAACTCCCACCCACTCTTCCTCACAAAGGATCCTTCAGCCCAAAATGTCGATAGTGCTGATGTCGAGAAATTCTGTGGTAGATCCAGGGGCCCAGGAGAAACAGGAAGCCTCTGTAAGGCCTTTGGAAGCCACAGAGAGTCACTTCTCCCCCATCGTACTCCTTCCAGGAGGTGCACAAAGCAAGTCTAGGGAAAGGGACTAGACTCTACCTGTTGTTGGGGATTGGCAAGGTGACATTGTGCTAGAGCATGTGGACAGCATGATTTAGGAAAGTACAATTTACTCTAACAGAGATGGAAGCATAAAACAGATATGGGGGGACAGCACTGAATGCCAGCAAAGTTGGGGTCCAGAATATATATATAAAATGCAGATGGGGAATGGAATGGACCCAGTCAATGTGCTTTATAGAAAAAAGTATGCTTCTGATAGGAAAGCTGAGAGGGACAACTGCCTCTCCCCCATCTCTGGTACAATTGACAAGCTACAAATCCATGACAGGTGGGTCTATCAGGAAGAACTGGGCTTCTCCTCCTGCTAGTTCCTTGCGACACAGCGGCCTAGGGTCTTTACTGATGCTGAGATCACTGAGTGAAAGCCACCAGTGTTTTCACCAGAGATACTCACTCTCTGAGCTCTTGGTCCCCACGGAGGTTATGGACAATAGTTCTTTGCCTGATGTTCATTCTTCTGTTGCCCTCCCCTTAAAGCCAGGTCTCCTGTGAGGCCAAATCTCTGAGCCTCCATTCTGCCTTCCATCCACATGAGTTCTCTCCCAAGAGGCTCCTTGGGCTTCTATGTAAAATCACCAACCAGTCAAATGTGATTTGCCGTTGTACTTTGCTTATTTTTTAAAAAAGGAAAACAAATCTTTAAAAGACATTCAAACAAGTTGTCCATATCTAAAATTTAGAAATTTCATATAAAATAAACTTACTTGCTTCTTTTGAAAGATCTAGCTATGCAGGATCCCCAATCTTGACAGCAGCAGTTGTAGGAATCAGGGAACATCTCCCTTAGAAGAGACTATGTGGTTGAAAAAGTCTGTGTAGTGCAAGGGAGAGTCCCCATTTTAGGGATTCCCATTCCATGAGGCCATATTAAACTCCCTGGCAAGCCCTAAATCACGCTGATAATAATGCTAATGATAATAATCACTGTGT
Source organism: Mustela nivalis (assembly GCF_964662115.1). Classification (NCBI taxonomy): domain Eukaryota; kingdom Metazoa; phylum Chordata; class Mammalia; order Carnivora; family Mustelidae; genus Mustela; species Mustela nivalis. The sequence goes on from NC_139022.1 coordinate 167,739,884, forward strand.
AAGTTTGTTTAATGCAGCATTTCCAGCAGGAAAGAAAACTTTTCCTTTTTCAAAAAATAGACTTCGAGACATGTAGAAGCAAAATGTAAGCAGACCTTCATGAGACCTCCATGAAGAGCCTTCAAGGTTGCATGAAAATGCCTGAATCTGAGATCTTTGGTACATGATATATGTGAAAAAATATATATATGATATATATATATATCATATATATATATATATATATATATATATATATATATATATATAATATATCATACATGGATGCATCTTTTTTTTTTTTTTCCAAAAAATAGGTACAACAATTTTCCTCTTTATGTTCATGCCTTAGTTCAGTCACCTTTCTTAGTGACTTTGGCCTTGCTCCAGTGACTTGTTTGGGTAACAGGGGGAATAAGAAATATGACACACATAGAGATTTAAAATTCTTGTGTATTAGGTCTTGCCCTCACTTGCTGCGCTTAGAAATCTGAGACCACCATTTGAATATATGAGCTAGCCTGCTGGAGAGGCCACGTGGTGGAGAACTGAGGTGTCCCAGCTTACAACCCAAGCCAACTGGTAAACTTGTGAATGGAGTCTCTGGGACCAGCCAGGCTACAGACAATTTTATAACTAACTACGAGTAAACACACAAACCCAGCTGACATGGCTTGGAACAGCTGACTGTTCCCCAGCTGATTCCTGCCCAAATTGCCAACACCGAGAATCATGAGCAAAGAAGTGGTTGCCATTTTATGTTACTAAATTTCGGGGTTGAATGGCAATGAAAGACAGACAGATATCCCTCTCTGAAATTATGTATGATGATTTGCTTAGTCACTGTCCTCTCTTCTAGGATTTAGCCTTGCGAAGGCAGGAACTTTGTCTTGTTGACACTTGGGTTGGCAAGCTTAGAACAGAGTCTGGAAGCCACCCACAGAAACGCTCAGGAAATATGTGTTGAATGAACGAAAATCTCCTGCAGGGCCCTGGTGGAGCAGCCTCAGCTTCTCCTCCTCCTTGCTGGAGAGAGAGAAGAGAAGGAGGCCCTGTCAGGAGAAGTGAGGGGATCACACGCCCAGGTGAGCTGCAGTCAACAACAACTGACATTTTTTTAAGAGTGGAAAATTTCAATCTGCACAAAAGTAGAAAAGCTGGTTTAATATGCTGCTCCTGAAGTTGAACTCCTTCCTCAACAATTACAAATTTATGACCAATATTGTGTCATTTATTCAGAGTAAAAACTTTTCTGAACTATCTGAGCATGGCCACCCTGTAGATACAAGGTATGTGTGTATGTCTGCCTGTGTTTTAACTCAGTTGATCCTTGGTCTATTAGAGAGAAAAATGACTTGAAGACCTTTTAATTTTTCCCTAAATACAACATTACAAACGAAGCAGCCACACTTACTCAAAACTCCCGCTGTCTCAGGTTCTTGGCACATCATTTTGAAGACTGCTCTAGATTAACTCCACATTATGAACTCAGTCCAGAAGTCTGAATAAAGAGAAAATTCGCATTTGGAATGGAGAGGAAAAAACAAAACAAAACAATTAAATATAACTGGTAAGGAAGAAGAAATGAAAGAAAATGCAAAATTAAGACCAAGATTTTTTTTAGGTGAAATCAACCACACAGGTGAAAATTATTTCAGAGGAAAGATCAAAGTCCTGATATTTTGTGAGGAAACCAAGAAATGTACCATATGTGCCCTGTGGGTCCACACATATGGAGCCTTAGGCTTATATCCTCTCAACTGAACAAACGCGTTTAAGGTAATCGGTTCAAATTCTGAATCGAGTTCACTTTCAAAGTACCACTAGTTGAGCATCAGCCCTTATTATTCAAAACTTTTGACTATCTAATTAACTTACCATCAAAATACCTCTCCAGACAGTGTTGCTTCCATTTTTTTTTTTAAGTAGTCTTTTTTTCAGTTTACAGAATTGCCTAAGAACCTAAGGATCAAAACCTGTGAGATTGTAAATGCTGTATTATTCCTGCCTCAATTTTTACCATTAAAAATTTTACCATTAAAAATAGACAAACAAAACAGTGGAAAGAAAGCTTGTGCATAAAACAATACGTGATTGTATTGCGCACCTCACTAAGACCTTAATTATTATATTTTTGAAATGACGCAAATGGACAAATATTAAATGTTACAAAGGAAATAGAGTACAAAGTGGCCCTATATTCTACCCTTGTTCACCTGTCCCACAGTGCTTTTTCCAAGAGTCAGCCATCTGAGTTGTTTCTTCTACCTTTGTAGAGATAGTCAATGCACACAAAAACGTTAGGCAGGTACCTCTCTTTTATTTCTCTCATTTGGACGATAACATGCTATAAACACTCTCCAATGCCCTGTTTTCTTTTCCCACTGTATTCAGCATATGTTGGCAATCATTCTATGTTACAATGACTGATGCTTCCTCATTGTTTTCAAGATTGCATAGGATTCCATTATATGATGTATTATAATTTATTTTATCATTTTCCTATTGATGGATATTTAAATTTTTTAATCTTTAGCTGCCATAGAAAATACCACAATTAATAGTCTACTACACTGTCTCAAGGCATATGTGTAAGTATATCTGTAAGGTAAAAGCACTCCAACAGAATCACTGAGATATACACGTTTTAAATTTTAATACATATTGTCAAATTTTATAGACATTATATAAAAGTTATATCACCAATTAAATGTATCATGTGCTTATTTCTTCAAACCCTTGTCTATTCAGTGTGTCACAGAATTTTGCCAATATGATAGGTAAGAAATGATGCCTTATTGTAGTTTTCATTTGCAATTTTCTTATTTTGATGTAACTATCTTTTCATAAGAATAAAAATGTTTATATTTCCTTTCTGAGAATTACCTATTCATGGCATTTGCCTGTGTGCATAGGATTCTTCTTTTTCAAATATATACTTTTATTTATTTGAGAGAGAGCGAGAGAGAGAGAGAAAGAAAAAGAAAGCATGAGCAGGGGCGGGGGTAGGGGTAGATGGAGCGGGAGAGGGAGAAGCAGGCTCTCCACTCATCGTGGAGCCTGACATGGGACTTGATCCCAGGACTCTGGGATCATGACCTGAGCCAAAGGCAAACAAATGCTTAGTTGATGAATCACCTAGGCACCCCTTTTTCTTATTAATAATTTATAATAAATCAATAATATTTATAGTAACCATTATATATATTTATAAAATTAGGGACATTAAACTTAATGTGAATATTGCCAATATTTTTTTGTAGTTTCCTATTTGTCAGTTGACATAGACCATGTTGTGAAATTTTCTGATATCATTAGTTTATTTTATAAGCAAATTATTCAACCTTTGAAGTTCCCTGAGAGTCAACGCTATAAAGAATATATCATATTTGTTCTGAGAATTTCAATTTAATCTAAATGTTTAAAAACTGCGAGGAGCCATGAATGGGGGCATGCCTTCTAGGTGAAAGCCCAGAAGATTTTAGCATCACCCAGTGGACAGTGACCACACTCAAGTGGAATCTGACCACAAAAGAGTTGATCTCTGAAAAGGTTCTATTTACATTTTGGATGATAAAGAGCATAGCCCTTAAGATAGAGGAAAAAAGACCCCATTTAAAAATATTTTCTGTGAGGACAGCTGATGACTCAGACAGTTGCGTGTTGGACGCTTGGTTTTGGCTCAGGTCATGAATTGGGCTTGACACTCAGTGGGGGTCTGCTGGAGACTCTCCCTCTCCCTCTGTGCCTCTCCCTTCTCGCACATGTTCTCCCTCTTTCTAAAATAAATAAAATCTTTAAAAAATTTTACTATGAAAAAACAGAGATTAATTTGGGGGAGCATTGGCTTCCATGCTCAGTAAAGTGTAGGAGTACATGAATTCTGTGAAATAATAGACCGATGACAAGATGAAAATCCCGGTGTTGCACGAGTCGGGATATACCTGAGAAGTGGGTAGAAAGAAAAGACAACTGGATGAGAGAGAGAGCAATGAAAACAACGTCAAGATAAAATTATGGAGGTAAAATTGTCCTTGGGAGATTCCCTGAGACTGCAGAAAAATCATTAGGTGAAAGAGAACAAAAATATTTCGGAAGACACAGGGAAAGGAAAGAAATACTACCAAAATGAGCAAAAGGAAAATGCAGAGAGAGGAGGCAAAGCAGAAGCAGAGAGCCACTGACTGGGATGAAGACACTGGAGGACATGGAATTAAAGGATGAGGACATTCTAGCCTTCAGATTTCTTCCCTGAGAGCTAAAGAGAGTAACTCTGGGTCATTTAACCAGAGAGAAGACTTTACGTACAAATAGTGGTTAGCTCACAGTACCAGAATCAGGCTTGGAGTCCTGGTAACCAGGAAGGAGGTACAGCGTGAGGCAGAAGGACTGAGTGCAGGATCCGGGATGCTCCTGCTTCCTGCTGCTCTTGGTACTTGGATGTAGCTACTCCCGCTGCTGCCCTCCAGCTTCTTCCCGCAAGTGACTTTTGTTTCAAAGTCTGCAGTGGTGCATCTGAGTGGGGAAGTGTAGCTCCTGTCCCTGTATCCCAGAGGCTGAGAAGGCGCTCAGTCTGTGGTGTCTGCCATTTCCACTCTCTGTAGAGGTGAGCACAGACTTTGTTTCCAGACACAACTGGGGAATCTCCAAACATGAAAAAAAAAAAAAAAAAAGAAAGAAAGCAAGCTTAGAATGTGGGCTAGATTTAGATGTAGAGACTTGTTTCTAATACAGAGAATACAATAAAAGTGATGGGATAGCCTTTCAGAAGTTAGGTTGCGAACGACTGCCGGCTTGTTGGACTCTTGCTCTCTGGCGTTTGACACTCGCTCATTTAGTGACATAAGCCGCCATGATGAGCTGCCGCATCCCAAGAAATAGAAGGCATCTCAGGCCAAGAGCTAGGGAGGAACAGAGTCTCTCTGTTCAATATCCAGTGGACAAATGGAATCTTGCAAGCAACAGCCTGTGGGTGAGCTTGGAGGCTGAGCCTTTCCCAGTTGAACATTGACATGAGTTCCACCCCAGCTGCCACCTTGACTGCATCCTGGCGGAGCTTCTGACTCAGAGCCGCCCAGCTGAGCTGGGCCCAGATTCCTGACCCACAGAAGCAGTATATGTTGTTTTAACCTACTAGGCTTTATAGACTTTGTTCTGAAGCAATGGAAAACCAGTTGGAAAACAAAACAAAACAAAACACCCCAACCTAACTACTTCTTAATGATTCTTAGGGCAAGAGTTAACCAAAACTAAAACTATTGATTCCTGGGTAGGGGCGGGGGGCAGTTACAGAACAATCACTTATCAAAATATGTAGGTGAGTTTTTACTTCTGACCTCAGTGGCAGATTTGTGGCTGAGGGGTACTTTGTTGAGAACAACAAAAGCTGGCTGCATTGAAAAACAATCTTTTTGAAGACTTCAGAGATTGCAGAAGCCACTTGGGAGTAAGGGGCCATGCTCTTGGAGAGAGGCCGACTTACTGACTCGGATTTCTGCCAGGGCTGGGAACTGAGGAGCTAATATCCCAGACGGAAGGAGGAAGACGGAAGCTGAGAGATTAACTATTTTCCTTTCCTTCCCCTCCGCTCCCCCAGAAAGACCACACGGAGGTGCGGAGGTGCAGGTGCGGTTGCAGAGCCCCTCAGGGCAGGCTCGCAGGCACTGGGCAAGCCCCCCTGCAGGCAGCCGTGCTCTCGTGGACTCCTGAGAGCCTGACAGCCTGGCCTCACCCCCTTGGGCCTCATTCCTACTCCCCGGAATGCTAATTCCTAATAAACTAATAGCTCGTAAGACTTCAGCCTGAGGCTTTGCTCAGTATTGAAACCGGATTCAAAATAAATGAACTGAAACTAGAATATTTTTAAGACACCGACAATGGTTAATTAGGAAACATCATGGGAAAAGCACCCTATGCATTTTATTAGGTTGTGTTTTCATTATCTGCTAAAAAAAATTTCCTAATTGCCATTGTGATTTCTCCTTCAGGACCGTAAATTAATATATACGAAGGGCTAAAAAGGTACATAGTAAGTACTTTATAAGTGCTGGCTTTTATTATTGAAAAGCATAAAGATGTATATGCATATATTTACCCATGTATAAATACACACTATTACAAGTAAAAGAAAACTCACAATATATATAACATACAAAATAATAACAACAGGTAGCATTTATGGAGTGTTCTAGATGTCTGTTTATGACACTATCTTGTACTTTTTTTTTTTTTTTTAAGATTTTACTTATTTATTTGACAGAGAGAGATCACAAGTAGGCAGAGAGGCAGGCAGAGAGGAGGAAGCAGGCTCCCTGCTGAGCAGAGATCCCGATGTGGGGCTCAATCCCAGCACCCTGAGATCATGACTTGAGCCGAAGGCAGAGGCTTAACCCACTGAGCCACTCAGGCGCCCCCTATGTTGTACTTTTATCCACACTTTTATCAATGAGGAAATTGAGGCACCATAATTTGTCCAGTTAGTATGCAGTTGGTAAGTGACAGATCCTAAATTTGAACATAGGCAAATTTCTTATATAAAGAGCATTTGAATTCTGGTCCCATTTACATAATGAGAGCATAATAAAGTCTTTCTCTTTTCAAACCCTATTAAAATATAATAATAAATAATTAAACCCATACGATACTGGAAAACGAGTGGGGGTGCTAAGGGCATAATAAAACAGGAAATTCTGGTATAAATCCCCCTCCCTGCTTGTGCTCGGGGCTCAGACCTTGGGAGGACAACCTCGTTTGTGCCCACCGGTGTTAAATAAATCTCCGATCCTCCAAAGTCTCTGAGTGCTGCTTGGTTCTTCCACCAGGATCCAGTCCAGGTTTCGTAACAGGTCAAGGGCCTATCTCAGCAAGCATAGCTAGCAGCTGCTGAGAAATTCAGAGATCAAGGGGAAGCTGTCTAGAACATTCAAGAAAAAGAAAGACCCCGACTGTATCAGAGGAGAGTGAAGAGAAGGACGTTAAGGAAACAGAGGTGAACATTTAGGCCATAGAACTGATCATGCCATAAACAGACATGTCAAGTGCGCAGAGAGCTAAGCCCTGCAGAACCACAGTAATGGCATCGTAGATGCTATTAAGGAATTAATGCAACCATTGTATAAAAGTACTCTTATTTATTTTGGTGCTTCAAAAGAGTGACTGTCACTTGGTTTTACACTTGTACTGTTTCCATCATTAATATAAATGCGGCTTCTGTTCCAAACTGATTGACCATTTGGTTGTTGTAAAGTTTTCCAACGAAATAAACACAACACCAGGCGAAGTGGGTGTAAGGCAAGCTTTATTAAAGGTTCTGTCCGGTGAAGTTTCAGGGCCCAGATGAAGGGGAACCAAGAAAGTTGCACCGGGAGGAGGTGGGCACCCTCGGGCGAGGTTCCGCGACTCTGGAAAGCAGAGTGGGGGAAGTCACACCCAAGGCAGGGAGGAGGGGGCCTTTAAGGGGTCTTGGGGAAAGCTCAGGGGTCTTTTGGCAAGTTTCCCTTATTCGGATATCCCGCCTGGTCGTTGGGATCCCGTTGGTCCACAGGAGCCCAGGGCGGGGGGGTCTCAGATTCCTGCTTGGGCCTTTGTTCTCCTGTCCGAGCTCAGGTCTTGTGGCGGGAACTTTCGCCATCTTTAGTAGCCCTTCCTGCCAGCCCAACAGTTGTCATACAGTGATTCTTCTTTAGGAAGTCATCAGAAAACATGGAGAAAATTTTCTGTATTTATGCGTACACAAATATTATTGAAATATGCAAAAGCAAAATAACAATGACAAACACAGGAAAAAAGTGAAAAGAGTGAACAATAAATACTGTTAATGTTGTAGGAGAAAAAAATAAACAGGATCTCCATATAATGTAGTGTCATTTTGATGCAGGGTCGTCGAGCAGGGTCCTAGAGTGCAGTGGTGAAGAAGGAATTCTTGAGACAGTTTATGGTGCAAATAGGTGGTTTTATTATAGCATGGGGACAGGTCCTGTGGGCAGAAAGTGTGGCGCTGGGATTCTGAGGAGTGACTGATTAGATCGGTTTTTGTATCCTGTGGAGGGGAACTTGACGTTAGGACTGCGGGAAATTGAGCCTATAGGTTCTTCCTGGAGGTCTGGCTATTATTAAACTCGTGTTTTACCTGTAAGTCATTAAGACAGTTACAGACTGTGATGGAGTTTCATGTCCTGCAGGACCGCGATCTTCATCAGTTTACCATTTGTTTCTCCCCGGCCCTTTGTTCTTGGGCCGTCTTGGGTGCCTGAGGAATGGTACGTATATTGCACATTTAGTGGGGCGGGGTGGTAAGTGGCGTGTCACCTTGCCTTTTGCACTCTCATCAATCTCAACATTAAAAAGTATATTTTAGAAGGATGTGAGAAAACGATCAAAATACACGGTCTATAGCGTGGACTTCCCTTAGCTGAGCCATAGGGTCTGGGAGGACTAAGGGGCTTAGTTGATTCACTAGAGGGGAAACCTCTCTAAGTACGCATTCCTAAAGAGTAGGCTGTGGAGAAGATTTCATATTCTCTTAAAGGTGTTCCTATTACCATAAAGGTGTTCTTGGGTCCCTGTGCCCCCTCCTATAGAACTCAGTCAGTCTCTCTCTGGCTTTAGGCTCACCCCATACCATATCCCCATGGAAACCCCTCTTCTGTCTTTCCTGAGGGTGTTGGAGAAGGGCTCGGATGCTTCCAGCCCTTCAGGGAGAAGCATTTCTGAAACAAAAAGAAAGGTTTTATTCGCATATACTACTTGGCTCTCTTAGCAGAGACCCCTCTTTGGCTCCCCCATTGCTGCATTGTTATTCCAATGAAGATTATGGCTCTTTTCCTGTTCTTACCAAAGACCCTTCCTAGCAAGGGGTTTCTGGAATGGACAGAAAAGTTGCAACACTACAAAGGCACCTTTGCTATGCCTGGGTAATAGAAACGCGGTCACTGTGATGAAGTCCCAGAACCTAAGTCAGGTTCGGTGGGGTGAGGTTCGGAGGCGACGGCTAAGAAAGAATTCTTAAGACGTCTCTGGTGCAAAAAGGTGGTTTATTAAAGCACTGGGACAGGACCCGTGGGCAGGCGGAGATGCAGTTGCCCCGGGCTGTGAGGGATGGCAGGTACCCTGTACCCTGCGGTTGGGGGAAGGTGAGGGGAAGGGAGGGTTCAGTGGAGTTTTCATATGCTAAAGAGGGCCTACAAGGTGCCAGGATGTCGGAGGCCTACCTGAGGCCTTGCCCTTGCGGCTTGATCAGTGTTGTCTTTAGACCAGCCATTAACATTAAGATAGTTGGGAGACTTTTTGGTGGGATGTCACAATCCTGCTATCCATCATCTTTGTTAGTGAGATTTAGGACATTTGTAAGCCAAGGGACACTCCTGTCTAGCAGCATTGTGAGCTCTGTGAGTTAACTATTTGCTTATTGTTCATGGCAGTCAGGGCTGCCTGAGGGATGCTACACACAGGACTGAGGGGGAGCGGAGGGAGAGGGGGTGAGGGGGGTGCAAGGCTCCAGCTCGTGCTCCCTCATCAACTGTTTAATTTTTGTTTTCTGTATTTTTCAAAATTTCAACCAATAACGTGTAGGGAAGGAAAGATAAATTTCCCTCTACTCTTCTAGGTTCTTGGCTGAGAACGCCCCCCACCCCGCCCGCGAAAAAAAGATTAATAGAAAAACAAACAGAAGTTTAATCCTGTATATACATGGGAGAGACAACCCTCCCTCCTGTCCGCACCCCCCAAACATCACCTTAAAGGTAAAGACCAAATGTTGGGGGGGGGGATGTGACCAGGAAAAGCTCAGAACAAAAGGTGAGACTTGTTATGTAGATCTAAACTGAAGCCCTCTCCATTGTCAAGATTCTCTGGATGGGATTTAGAGGCATCTTTCCCCAGAGGGAAACACCCTTACACATGTAGATTTTCTGCCTAAATGTAAATGACCCTTAGGAGTGGGTAACCTCTTTATTTTCCAGAGCTTTTGCTGTGGCTGATTTTTCTTAAAAATAAATAAATAAACAAAATAAAAATAAATTAAAATTAAAATTAAAAATAAATAAAAATAAGAATAAATAAATAAATAAAAATCGATCAATCCACTCAAGATAATCTTTAGGCCAAAACCCGAGTATTTTGGAGTGGCACGTTTCACTCCCCTTCTTATAAAAAATCTGAAAAAGTATAATCAATGTTATTAATTTTTTTTCTTCTTGTCTTAAGAGTTATTAACATGACATCTGATGATTAGTTATTTCTTCTGAGTATTTTCGTTTTTAAACCCACTTCATGAGGGCTACATTTTTCTCTACCAGCAGAATTTTTCTTTTCATTACTACCGCCTCTCCTGGAAATACAGGTGTCCTTGCCATTGCTTTCATCTGAAAATATTTATTGTTGTTTAGTACACGAATTTCGGCAGAAATTAGATAAGCATGTTCATTTTCAGAGTTTTGAAGTCTAAATTATTTTGAGTTCATAATTCTTTAAGTCTGAATTTTAGCTTCCATAAAGCTAATGTCAAAACCAAAATATTCTTTGAAATCAGTAGGAGGTTTGTTCACTAAGCACTGGAAAAGATGAAAAATAAGCCCAAAGTGACTCTCACCTGTTTGTGAGGGGTTACCTTTCACACAGGCATTACTTTCCATCTATCTTAAATTAGCTCTTTAAGTATGTGTTCTTGTATTATGCATTGCTGGTCCAATTAGTCTTTGAACCCTGTCCTTCTTCCCTAATTGTTGCTATTTCTTTCAAAATTAAAAAAAAAATAACTTCTCATAATATTCAACTTCTCATTTTTTTACTTCTTCTGAAACTTTTCAGAATATCCTTCTTTGTGTAGTTTATAATTTCCTTTTCGGGGTTGCTTTTGTTGCAGAACCTGGACTGGATCCTGATGGAAGAACCAAGGAGCACTTGGAGACTTTGGAGGATCGGAGGTTTATTTAACACCGGTGGGCACAAACAAGGTTGTTCTCCAAAGGTCTGAGCCCTGCGCACAAGCAGGGAGGGGGATTTATACCCTTCGACTTCCACATACTTGGTACCTTTGGCACACGCACGGAAACAGGGTAGGAAAGAAGAACCCGGAAGGGCTTTGAGACAGGGCCTGGAATTCCCTTGCTGGTTTGGTCGGCCATCTTAGAGTACAGTTTTTCCCTATCACTCTTAAATTTTTAACTTTTTCTCCTATGTTACTGAAAACTAGTGTTTTCATAAGAGTTTTGTAATTTTGGGGGGTGGGACCTTGGTATTGCTGTGCCCCAGTAATGGGTCCGTGATTAAAGGAGCGAGACTGATATAAAGTGAAGGTCAAGCAAAGCTTTATTTCACACCAAGCATCAAGAATCAGACTCAGCATTCGGAGACGGACCTCTTACAAGAGAGGGCGACCCTTCTCGGTTTCACAGAGTAGCTTTTAAGGGCAAAGGCCATGCGGTCAGGCCTGGCCACGCACAGGTGGCCAATGAGTTTGTAACACACACAGGAAACTCCACAGTGATGCAAGGTGACCAATTGAGTTACAATTTACCCTAGTAGACATTTGAACCAGCCTATTATACCTTGATTGGGATTGGCGCCAAAAAGGCTCCCAAAGGGCGGGGGCCCATACTCCTTGGTAACCAGGGAGACAGTATGCAACCCCCCCATTGATCAGATGTCTCCACATGGCCTGACCCACCCTTGTGTCTGGGCTTGGTTACCTGGAGCTGGTTTCTGGGGCTTGTTTTTAAGGGAATCCCCTGGGGGAAGGGGAGCAGGGACAGTTTAACTTTAATGAAAGCCTCTTGCTACATAGGTCCTTACAGTATTATTGATGTCTGAAACGTTTTTTTGAGGGAGCAATTCTCTGTATGGTAGGTGATAAAGCAACACCACAGTCCCTACCCAACTCCTTTCCAGAAGCACCACCGCTGACTGTGACACACCAGCACTTCTCTGTGGCATCTCTCCCAATCAGACAGGGGTCCCCAAATGTGGGGTGACCCAATAGGGTGGAGGCCAGCAGCACCAATGGTGAAAGGATTTACCCAAGGCAGAACAAAGGAGCTAGAAGCTGACAGAATCCATCACTAGGGGATGGTGGGGAAGGAAGATGAAGAGGTATGGAACACATGCAATTTTCTTTTCTTCCTTCCTTCCTTCTTTCCTTCCTTCCTTCCTTCCTTTTTTTGTGCCTGTGCCTGGTTGTAAGTAGTTCCTCATGGATATTTTGGGTGGGTTGCTTGATGGGCTTGTCTGTATTCAGCTCAGGGGTCACTGTGGGCCCTTTTCCATTGATCAAGTTTCCATAGCTCAAGCCAGTTGCCTAAAAGCAGCCTCTACAATCTCCTGAACGGACAAATTTTCCATAGGGGTGGAAGATACAAGTGGGCAAAGTTGCTCCCAGTGGAAAACCACAGAATGAGGGTGAGTTTTAGGCTTGTGTTGCCATTTTTCAATCATGATGTATAAATGAATTGTTCTCTGAAACATGAAAGTGACTAAGCCTTTTACACCTGGATATTTTTTCCAAGCAGTACACAGGTAAGAGCCTAAGAAGTATCATACTTACTCAACTCAATGACTCTTCATTTCTGTTATTTTCTCTCTGCCACTGGCATCAGAACACAATTTTGAAAGAGTATGGCCATGGTACTTCATTCTATCAATCTCAAAAATCTCTCTATCCATCTCCGGCATATAACACTCCCACCTCCCCAGTGCCCTATCCTAATACTCCCTGCTACTCAGGAGCAGAGCTCTGAAAATGTGGATGAAAGTCAAGTTTACCTCTATTAAAAACATCAGGCACCTGGGGTGCCTGGGTGGCTCAGTCACTAAGTGTCTGCCTTCAGCTAGGTCATGATACCAGGGTCCTGGGATCGAGTCCCGCAGAGTCCCGCAGAACAGAGTCCCCCAGAGTCCCTTATTGGGCTTCCTGCTCCTTGGGAAGTCTGCTTCTCCCTCTCCCTCTGTTTGTGTTCCCTCTCTCACTATGTCTTTCTCTGTCAAATAAAATCTTAAAAAAAAAAACAAAAAAAAACACATCAGGGCCCAAATGGAGTCTCTTATGCTAACATGGCATCACCAATCCAAAATTTAATGATGGTTTCTGCTCTTCCAGAAATGGAATCCTAAACCTGTCAATTCAGGAATCTCCTGCTCAGCAAGAGTCAGGTCTTCTGCGTGATAGACCCCTGCCAGCCCCTAAGGGAAAGTGACCTTGCAATAACCAACTCGCTCTTTTGCTTAATACAACTTTCTTGCTCCTGCTCTCTCTGCCTGTCAAAATCTTTCATTTCGTACAGCTTCTCAGAGCTCCTTTCTATCTGCTGGATTGGGTGCTACCAGATTAGTATTGATTTTTGCTCAAACTCAACATTTTTAATATACCTCCGTGTATCTTTTAACACTACACTCCCATGTTCACTTCAGCATTATTTACGATAGCGGAGATCTATAAATGGATGGAGAAAATGTGATCTATATACACAATAGAATATCACTTAGCCTTAAAAAAGAAAGAAATCCTGCCATTTGCAGCAACATGGATAGACCTTGAGGATATTAAGCTAAGTGAAATAAATCAGACAGAGGAAGACAAATATTTTATGATCTCACTTGTATATGGAATCCAGAAATGTCCAACTCATAGAAGCAGAGGTTACAAGGGTGGTTAAACACAGAGGATTTTTTTTTTTTTTTTAAAGTGGTGAAGCAGGATGGATGATCTTAGCCACTTCTAGCAACAGAAATTTTTTTGGTCTGCTATGAATTAGATAGCATGAAAGGCATGTAGCAGAGTAGTTCAAGGGATGGGCTTGGGAGTCAGATGGCCTCTGCAGCTTACTAGCTGCCTGAATGGACACCACACACTCTCTCTGGCTTGGCTTTCCCCATTAGTAGAATGAGAATAATCACACCTGCCCCACGGCACTGTGGTGAAGATTAAATAAATTAACACATGTTCAGCACTTGGAATGGTGCCTGACCCAGTAAATGATCAATTTCAGTTATCATTGGTAAGTGCAAGAGAATTGTTCATGTAGATAAAGGTTCATTCATTTGTGGCATAAATCTTCTTTAAAAGTGCTACAGTCACTTCATTTCTCTTGTTCATTATATAAAATTGTTTTGGCTACCCATTACATACCAATGCATTTGTACCTAGCACTGGGAGCAAGTCATAAATTTCATATGTATATAAATGATCTGGCTTCAGTAACTTGTGATCTGCTGGTGGAGAGAGACTAGCGGAGAGTTAAGAGGAGAGTGCGCTGTGGCCTAGGCTCAAAAGGGCCCTGCGTGATCCCCACTCCACTCGGGAAGGGGACAAAGAAAAGTCTAAGAAAACTTTTTGGGGTGCCTGGGTGGCAGTCAGTTAAGCATCTGACTCTTGTTTGGACTCAGGTCATGATCTCAGGGTATTCAGCCCAAGCCCCGTATCTGGTTCCGAGTCAGTTTCAGACTCTCTACCCCTTTCCCTCTGCCCCTCTTCCCCACACCCTCTCAGTAAAGTAAATAAATAAATCTTTAAAACAACAACTACTTACTCTGGTTACTTTAAGTGGCAGAAATTTTTTTTTTTATTAAGATTTTATTTATTTATTTGACAGAGAGAGAGATCACAAGTAGGCAGAGAGGCAGGCAGAGAGTGGGAGAAGCACGATCTGCTGAGCAGAGAGCCTGATATGGTACTTGATTCCAGGACCCTGAGATCATGACCTGAGCTGAAGGCAGAGGCTTAACCTACAGAGCCACCCAGGTACCCCAGTGGTAGAAATTTGTAACTAACAATACTGGAAGGGAATCTTCTGAACACGTGCCTCATCATTCTTTGCAGATTGCCCAAGGTGTAAACTTTTCTTGCAGATTCACGCCCTTCATTACAAATACCAGTGATTATGCAAGGCTACAAGGTATACGCACCTCCAGCAGCTTAATAAACTGTGTATAGAGCTGTTTGCTCTTAAATGAACTCTTACTGCTATGATTTTTTAAATTTATTTTTATAATACCTTATTTAAAAAATAGTTTATTATTATTATTATTATTATTGTTATTTTTTAAAATAATCTCTACATCCAGCGTGGGGCTAGAACTCACAACCCTGAAATCAAGAGTGACATGCTCTTCTGACTGAGCCAGCAAGGCGCCCCCCTGCTAAGATTTTTAAATTATTGGGTCTTTTTTTTTGGGAGGAGAACTGGAATGTTAGCTGTTGTTTGGTGAAGCTCCTACTCTGCTTACATTTCTAAATTTGTTATTTGTAGTTTGCTGTGGATAGGGAAATAAAGCATAGGTATTGGGATTATATTTAAAATCCAATATAACAGATCTAGTGGTTTCACTTGATAGGAAAGTAAAAGCATTAGTGAATGTGACTGGGGTGGGCTGCAGTGGTCTTCTGGAGGCTGATTTGTTTATTTCATGGTTCTAGGTTGCATTTGATGGAATAGTGACTTCTTGGTAATTAAATTACCAAGAATTATCCAAATTCTTCTATAGTGATTATTTTTCCGAGAGAAGGAGTGCTCCTCTTCCAGGATTTCAGTATGGAGTAGGTTCACCTTTATCCTGCTTATCACTGCCTTTATTTCTTATGAACTTGAATCGTATCCTCAATCACACTTCCTGGTCTCTACAGTCCTCATAACTTAAGTCTGCCACAACAGTTTCTCTAGATTCTTGACTTTGTTAGTTGCTGAGATGGAAGGAAACCTGGCACACTCCTATCTAGCCTTCAAAGCCCAGTTCAAACGACCCACTTCGAGAAACTTTTTCTGAGGACAGTCATCTTTCTCATGCAGATTTGTTTATATCTCTACTTCCATCAGGCTTTTAATCTTTCTACTGTGACTCTTAATTTGCATAACACATTTATGTCTATGTGCTTATATTTTTATTTGGACTATGGCTCTTTTGAGGTCAGGTCCATCCATCTCTCAAAGTCCATTACACAAAAACTTGTCACTTGGTAGTTGTTGATTTTATAAACATGGTGTTTTGTGGTTTGCCCTCAATCCTTTTTTGATAATGCCTATCATTTGTGGGATCCTTCAATTCCCCCATCATCTTAATCCCCCCCACCAGCATATTGAACTCATGCTTATAGCATCAAAAATTATTTTTTAATTGTATTAACTTAGTTCACTTATTCAAAACTCCTCCATATAAGAAGCCTTGTATAGAGCTGCCATTTATAACTCTTGGTTTTGCATTTCAATATGTTTTGGAGTGAAGTTTCATCTTATTGCTTTAGCTGGCAGGGTAAATTTGGGAGTTCTGTTAAACAGGAGGGAGGAGCTGACAAGTACTGTATATCGAATGGGCTAGAAGTCAAATTCCAAGATGCGGGGAGGGTTGACATCTGTTTGTATCTGTCAAAAAGTCATTTCCCTGGAAACACATTTCTCTTCCTTTGAGGAGTTGCTGTTTGGCCATACCAACCACGTCAATCTGTTGAAGTTTAACTTTGGTGATTGGTCAGCAGCTCTTGATCCAGACTGAGTCACAGTCATTTTCTGAAACTTCTAAAGTCTGGAAAAGGAGTGGGTTGGGTAGGGTTGGAGGTGGGACATGTGATCTGGTATAAACATGGAGCTGTCCCCTCCTTTTATCTAAATGAAGACCCTTTAAGGGGAATAAGAGCAGACCAGTACCCCTCATGCTGGCAGAGACCCTGTAGAAGAAAGAGAGAGGTTAGGATCTTAGGATTCTATGAGTAGGGCAAGCGCGGTTCAGGTCAGAATCCAGTGGAAGCCAAGCTCCAGCAGAGCATCCTTGTATGTTTCTGGCTTCATGGCTCCACTCTTCTCAAAATGGTGGGAAACTGACTAGGTACCCAGGTGGTTAAGAGAAGTATCCTGGGGGCACCTGGGTGGCTCAGTGGGTTAAACCTCTGCCTTCAGCTCAGGTCATGATCTCAGGGTCCTGGGATTGAGCCCCGCATCAGGCTCTCTGCTCAGCAGGGAGCCTGCTTCCCCCACCCAACCCCCCTACCTTTCTGCCTACTTGTGATCTCTGTCTGTCAAATAAATAAATAAATAGATAGATAGATAGATAGAATCTTAAAAGAGAGAGAGAAGTATCCTGAGGGAGAGTGGGCAGGGAAAGGGAGAAGAAAAAGGAAATGTGGGTGTTTCACTGTACTTACTTCATTCATTTAATTTTTAAGAAGATTTTATTTTTAAGTAATCTCTACACCCCATGTGGGGCTTGAACTCACAACCCCAAGATCAAGAGTCACATGCTTTACTGACTGAGCAAGCCAGCTGTCCTTCACTATACTTATTAATCTTGGATTGATCCTTAGGGACTCTGATGAAGGTATCTGTAGAAGAGTTTGTCTGTCTAGCAAACTAGTTTTCTGCTCTCTATTCAAGCATCATGGAAGCACAGCTATCTTTAAGTTATTCATGGAACTCTATCAAAAACTTTTAAAAAAGTAAATAATCTTTCTTTTGAAATAAGATTTCAGTTAATATTTACTTATTTGATCCACATTTATTGAGTTCCCACTAGTATCGGCCATCATAGCACATGTTTAAGAGAAAATGTCCATTTAAAGATTTTTTATTTATTTATTTGACAGACAGAGGTCATAAGTAGGCAGAGAGGCAGGCAGAGACAGAGAGAGAGGGAAGCAGGCTCCCTGCTGAGCAGAAAGCCCAATGCGGGCCTCAATCCCAAGACCCTGGGATCATGACCTGAGCAGAAGGCAGAGGCTTTAACCAACTGAGCCACCCAGGTGCCCCGAGAAAAGGTCCATTTAAACAGATGGACTTGAAATGTAGGTAGCTTACAATCTAGCAAAAGAGTGAAAAAAATCCCAGTAAGTGCATACCTAACCACAATGCAAGGTATAATGTGATAAAGGTTATTAAAAAAATCTAATTTAACATGTGAGTTTGGTATAAAAATACATGATTTTTAGCTGAGGGGAATCCGGGCTGGCTTTATTCCAGGTCCTTGGAAGGCTCGGGTGGCCCTATTGGGTTATGCTGATTTGACTGCATTCCAGATCTTAGCCAGGTTTAGGATATTCAGCATATGTAGTATTTCAATGTATTTCTTTTCTTTCTTTCTTTCTGTTTTTTTTTTTTTTTTAAGATTTTTATTTATTTATTTGACACACAGAGAGAGACAGATCACAAGCAGACAGAGAGGCAGGCAGAGAGAGAAGAAGAAGCAGGCTCCCTGCTGAGCAGCGAGCCCGATGTGGGGCTTGATCTCAGGACCCTGAGATCATGACCTGAGTTGAAGGCAGAGGCTTAACCCACTGAACCACCCAGGCGCCCCTCAACATATTTCTATGTCTTCAACTTGTCTAGTAAAAATCCCTTCTGGATTACCAACTTTCAAGGTAGCACAACCAAGATAGAAAATAATGTCTTGTTTTGTTTTATAATTTTTAAAATGCAATATGATTCTTTACAAATCAGATATAACCTTAGTATGTTATTTTATTGTTTTGAAGTTCTCAGGGTATTGGAGAAGATATAGGAGGGGATTGGGGTAGAATTTAGGAAGCTAATTATTTCACAGCTTTGAAGATTTTGTCTTCTGAGTTTCTGTCTTCAGACTTCTGTCTGCAGAGTTTAGGCATCTGTTGAGCATCCAGAGAAGACACCAGGTTCTGGGAAAGCTAACAGTTCAAAGGAGGTTGGTGAAGATCAAGGCACCTACGAAGGGTTGAGTGAGGACTAGCCAGTCAGCTTAGATTTGGAAGCCTATAGGAATGGATGAGCCAGCAGGAACAGAGGACGATGGAGAGATGGAAGAGGAGGCAGAGATAGAGACACTTGAAGGAAAGTATAGTACTAAACTCATGAGTAGAGTTGATGAATGCTAGAATGCAGTTTTGTGTAACATCATGTGGGGTGCATCATGAATGATCAATCAGATTGGTTAGATATGGAGACCCCTCCATCCATATTCCTTCACTTTCCTTTAAGACCAATGGCATGCATTTTCAAATTTCTGACGTCTTCATTGAATGTGAAATCAAGGTGTAGGGGAGGCGATATTTTCCCTTCTTCCCTTCTAGATGCTTTTGGCTGGTCTACCAATTAAAGTAAGATAAGACAGAATATAGGAGAAAAACAAATTTAATTAGGTAGGTATGGGAGGCCCATAAAATAGGACACCCAAAGGCAAGAGAAGCAGTTGTGGCTTACAGGCCATCCTAGGCTAAGGAATGGAATAGGGGCATGGGGTATCAGAAGAGATGAGGGCAAGTCACAGGACAATATGAGGGGAAGATGTTTGCTAATTAGATATTTTCCTTGCCACCTAACTTTTAGAAAAAAGTTATCTCTGGTAATAGTTCTCTTTCTGCGCCTTTATCTAAATTCTGTAGGTAGTTAAGGGAGAGGTAAAAGTTTTTCTCGAAACTGCTGGGTCATCACTGTCTTCACCCCAAAATAATGCACATGCCAAAATGGCATATTTTGGTGTCATATATTCTGTTCCCCATCAAAGGTCAATCAAGACTTTGATTTCACTTCTACACTGTAGCCAATGACTAACTAGTTACAAATTGCTAAGAGAACAGTATAATTTTAGTTAATTTGGTTAGGCAATGAAAAAAAAATGTGCTATATAGTACCGTATATCCTTCAGTGTCCTACAGATTGCAATCCCACCTGGGAACTAGGGTTTAACCAGATGCACAGCACCTTAAAGACAGAGGCTGGTTAGTGATCACCTGGCTGATTGACTGAACTATTCATCTATCTGTTCCATAAAATTTGGCTGAACATTGCTCTGACCAGGCACTGTTCTAGGCATTGGGAAAAGAACAGTGAACAAAAGTCTCCAATGAATCAAGTGTTTCAGTGGAAGATGTTAGATAAGAAAATAAGCAAACAAAATACACACAATATGTAAATGCAGGCATAGCTCAGAGATATCATGGGTTTGGTTCCAGCTCACCAGAATAAAGCAAATATCACAATACAGTGAGCCTAATGAGGTTTTCAGTGTCCCAGTGCATATAATAGTTATGTTCATGCTATACTGTGGTCTATTAAGCATGCAATAGCATTATGTCTAAAAAAATACATAATTAAAAAACTTTATTGCTCAAAAGTGCAAGCCATCATCTGAGTTTTTAGTGAGTTGTAATCACTGATCACCATAACAAATATAATAATGATTAAAAAAAAAGTTCAAGGGGCGCCTGGGTGGCTCAGTGGGTTAAGCCGCTGCCTTCGGCTCAGGTCATGATCTCACGGTCCTGGGATCAAGTCCTGCATCGGGCTCTCTGCTCAGCAGGGAGCCTGCTTCCTCCTCTCTCTCTGCCTGCCTCTCTGCCTAATGTGATCTCTCTCTGTCAAATAAATAAAGCTTTAAAAAAAAAAAGTTCAAAATACCATGAGAATTACCAAAATGTGAGAAAAACACTATGCTATCTGGAAAAAGGTGCCAACAAACTTGCTCAGTGCAGGTTTGCCACAATCCTTCAGTCTGTAAAACACAGAAGATCTGTGTGTATTCACTTCAATGAAGTAAAGTGAATATTGAGTAGTGGAAGACCCTATTTCCCATAGGAAGGTTAAGGAAGGTCTTTTTGACGACGTGCCTCTGAGCGGCTCTCTGAACAAAGTGAGGGAGAGAGCCGTCATGACTGGGAAGAGCGAAGAGGGAGTATACTTGGGAAATTGTAAGCTTGGGAGCTCAGAGGAGTAGCACTGAATAACAGGGAGTGGGACAGGGTGGTAGGGAAGGTATGGATATGTCTTGGAGATATAGCCAGAGGCTAGATTTGAAGAGTTGTAGGGCAGGCTAAGATTCTTGATGTTGCCAAGTGATGGGGAAGCCATTGGTGGGCGGTGTGCGTGATTGGGCTTACGTTTGAATAGGATCATCCTGGCTGCCACAGGGGATGGATTCAAGAGTAAGAAGCAGAGTGATGAGAGGCTCCTTTGATCTTCCTGAAGCACCATGATCGTAGTTTGAATTGGGATGTTGGGGTGGGGAAAAATAGTAGTAGAATTTGGATTATACTTTGAAAGTACATCTGAAAGAATTTTTTGATACCCTGATATATGACGTGAAAAATTCAAGTCAATGATGACTCCAGGGATTTTGGCTTAAGTAACTGGATGAAGAAACGACTAGCTTACTGGCACAAGGTAGATTGGGAAACAGGCTTGGAATGTTGTTTGCTTTTGGACAGGGTTAGTTTGAAATGACTGTGACATCTCAGGAGAGGAGTCAAGAAGACACTGTGATACATGAGTCTGAGGTTCAGTGGAGAGGTTAAAATAGGAGATATAAGTTGTGGACTGGTCGGCACACAGCACTGTGTTGTAGGATACTGACCAAGTTTTAGTACTGATGTACAACAAAGCGACATTCTGCATTGAATACTCACAATACACAGAATGCACTTCACTATCCTCTTTAAAAAAATCACCCTCCCACCGATACAGCTTAACCTGATTGCTCTATAAAATAGAGTTCTTTTTTCTCAGACATTTGAAGGCACTTGAGAATTCTATGTGTTGTACTCAGCGACCACAAAGACAAATTAGTGCACCCTATCCAACCAAATATTCTCTAAAACATTTTTCAAATATATGTAACCACTACCATGTGTCCCTGCATATATTTATTCATCTTTTAATCACTAAATTATTCAATATGTATTATGAATATTTGCCATGAATTTATATTTACAAATATGGCATAGTCTATAGCTTAAAGAACATTTGTCATCAGTTTGGAAAAGAGAAAAATGTTACCATTAAAAAATTTTGTGTAAATGCTAGACTATCTTAAATTAAATGGCAGGATTTATGGCATAAATAAAAAATAAAGAAGCTAAACCCCCCAAAACAAATCAGTGCACCCCAAAGTTGCCAAGTGTACAATTCTGGAACACCTTGAAGAGCTTAACTTAAAAGAATTGTAAAGCAATTCTGAAGTGCTCTCCAGACTAATTCTCCAATTGCTAACCCTCCTATTGAAGGGCATTTCAAGATCACAAATAATGTGGCTTCAAGGTCATTCTGAAACCATTCTGACCTAGTGTAGCCTGAATTGCTTTCTATCTAAAATCCCTAACATGACCCCAGAGGACAGATTCAGGATGTGGTAACAAGGGAAGTTCAAGGACAATTCCTAAAGATATCCACTAATATCACCAAGTCACTTTTTGGGGACATACTTGCCTGGGCCCTTTCCTCTCTCCTTCATACTTGGATTCAGCACAAGAAACTCTGGGTATCTAAGGGGTTTGCAACTTCATAATGAGAGACCTGTTCTGGTGAAGGGTACATTTCACTCTGTGTGTGCATGAGGGAGGGAGACATAATACGGGAGATGCCAAGCATTTGTTATGTTATTTATAGCTTTCTTCTCCATATAAGTTGATGCAGGTTGGATGTCCCTTCCACAAATTGATAGAATTGCCTTTTAGTTGGTAGATGCATTTTGGCTACTGGATGCCTGTCAGTGGCTGCTGGTTCCCTGATGTTACCAGATGTCTGTTGTCTCTATCATCTCTTTCCCTTGGATGCCAGCAGCTAGAGTGGTTCATCCTTTCTGTGCTCCCCAATGCTCTATATTTCTACAGCAGAGAATGCTTTCAAAGTTACAAAGGTACTTTTCCTTGATCCATTTAAGATTCACTGAGTTAACTGAAGAAGGATCACACGAACAAATAAATTTCCCTTTTTCAGGAAAGGGTCAGCTTTGGAGGTCATAGCTGGAAAAAATAATGTTCTTATGTGGCTTCTCAGTGTATCAATGAAAATTAATTTTCTTTTACTGGAATTATTTTTCAGAAACAATCAAGCAAGAGGACACACCCAGCACTGTGGTTCTTTCCTCCTTTTTCCATGCTACTCTGCTGTCTGAATCGTTCCATGTTGTTTTTATACAGAATTCGCAGCTTCTCGGCTGTCCTTCAAATAATAATGGACTGTATCACATTGGGTAGAAATTTACTGGATATAAATTGAATTATTCAGGGTTTTTTTTTCAAAGACAATTTAGATAGTTTTAATTCAATAACTTAGGATCAAGGCTTCTATCATAAGACTGTAGCAGCATACAAATGTGGCAATGTCATTTTGACAGGTGCAGATTGAAAATGAAAGCTTATCTACAACCAACATTTCTTCAATGTGGTAAGTTCTGAATGCACCCAGGGATTATTATTTTAAAAATATGCTTGCTGCCTGCCACTCTGCTACCAAAAATAAGCTAGTCTGAGGGGGGCTAAGTGTTAGAGGACATTCCTGGGAACTATTTCATTCAGGACCATTTGTGACAAAGCATTTCTGAACTCTTTTTTACTACTTTCTTTCTCTACTTTGCAGCCAAACCAGTTTACGTCAAAAGAGCTAGGACTGTTCTTTTTGCTGTTGCCGCTGCTGCTGTTCATATTTTAACAAACAGATTTTTTTTTTTTTTACTGCCAAAATGTGTAATGGACAAATTAATTTAAGCTGGTAGTTTGTCTCAATCGTTTCAGAGCATCTATTAATGGGAGTCAGCGCCATCAAACATACCATGTACTATAATACTGTTTTAGGAGACAATAGAGGATGGGGGGGAAATCATTAGGTGTTTTGAGCCAGAAAATCTGAGGTCAAGGAGCTCAGAGGTTCTTTGTTAATAGTCAGGTGACCTTGAACAAGTTACTTTGCCTATCTGATCCTGGGTCTTCAGCTATGAAATGCAGCCCAAAATGCCTGCCCAGAGAGAGCAGATTGTGCCAAAGACGTTAAATTGTTAGGACACTGAAAATCACCATTGATTTGGATGGGCACATTGCACTATATAAATCCAGTACTTCATGAGTTTACTCTGAACGGATTTGGAAACTACTGCATGTGCACGCTTTTCCGTTCAGTTTCATGCAGGTATGGCAGTTTTTTTTTTTTCAGAAAAGAACTGAGGGGAAAGTTGCCCTGCCCATAGAGCAGTCCCAAAGAGATTTTGCGGAGTGGAGATACGGAAGCTTTGGGATGCTTAAAATCCCGACCGGAGGACACAGCCACTTCTCCAAGAGGAGAATCCTTTAAAAAAGGGCAAGGATGAAAGTGACCACCGCCGCACAACGTGGCACCAGGGTTCACTAGGAGGAACCATCCCAGGCAATGACCCAAGATTGTGACAATGTCACCAAGATATTTACAAATAAGCCAGGATACTCACTGCAGGTAGGAGGGGGCGAGGAGGACGCGGGGAAGATTCAGGGGCGAGACGGGCAGAGGGAGGATATAGGTTCCAGAGGCTTCGGTTTTTAGGGCTCTAGTGGATCCGTGAGAGTGCCCTTGAGGGACAAGGTTTTGAGAGGGCTGGGAGCAATCGCAGGTGAGCCCAGGGCATCAGCCTGCGCCCCCCAACTCCCACGCGGGTCTCGGGTTCGACCATCCCGGCTCCACCCAGCCCGGCGCAGCCGCATCCCACTTGCCTTCCCAGTAACGGTTTCTGGACCCGTGGCCTCCGACCCCTCCCCCCATTCCAGGCTCCCGAGAGCCGCAGTGCCGCGCCGTTTGGAGAGGGGTAATCCGCCCCGGAACCGACGTGAGCTGCCCCGGGGCGGGGTCCGCGGAGGCGGCTCGGGGATCTCCCCTCCCTGAATTCCGGCCGGAGGTCTCCGCACCCCAGCCGGGGTTCGCACCCGCAGCCTCCACATCCCCCCGCACTCCCCCGGAACGCCCCCTCCGCTCCTCCCCGTCCGCCCCGCGCCCGCTCCCTCCGCCTCCTTCCCCCGCCCACCACCCCCCGCGGCGCGGCTCCAGTCCCCCCCTCCCCCTCCCCCTTCCGACCCCCCGCCCCCCCCGCGGCGCGGCTCTCACGCGCAGCCGAATTCGGCGCCGCCTCCATCAGAGCCGAGCCGGCGGCTCCGCGGAGCAGGAGCTTCTGCCGCCGCCGCCGCCGCCGCCGGGCCCTCCGCTTCCCCTCCCCGTCCCGCCCCCCAGCCCCGGCGCCCCGGTCCCCCTCCCCACCCTCCTCCCTCCCTCCACTCCTCCCTCCGTCCTCCCGCCCCCTCCGTTCTCCCTTCGGCTGCTGCCCGAGCCCGGCTCGCCGGCTGGGCTGGCAGGAGGGCGGCGGCGGCACCACCATGAGCTTTGAGGGCGGCCTCAGCGGCAGTCTGCGCCGCGGGGCGGAGAGCGGGGACACCGAGCCGCCCCCGTCGCCTCCCCCGTCGCCTCCCCCGCCGCCGCCGCCGCCGCCGCCGGGAGAGCCGGCCTCGGTCCCCGCGCTCCCACGCTACCTGCCACCGCTGCCCGCGCCGCCCGCGTCCCCCGAGCGCGCCGCGGGACCAGACGAGCCGCCGACGGAGCTGGTCCCGCGGCGCCGGGGCGCGGACGAGCTGCCGCCGCCGCCCCTGACGCCGGCCGGCCAGGAGGTGTCCGCGGCTGGCGACTCGGGGGAAGGTCCGAGGCGCCTTCCAGAGGCGGCGATCCCTGAGGCGGCGGCGGCGGTGAAGGGCGTCCCCGGGGAGCCTGAGGCCGGCGCGGGCGGGGAGGGCGAGCGGCGGGGCGCCGGCGACCAGCCCGAGACGCGCTCGGTGTGTAGCAGCCGCAGCAGCAGCAGCGGCGGTGGCGACCAGCGCTCCGGGCACCAGCACCAGCACCACCAGCCCATCTGCAAGATCTGCTTCCAGGGCGCGGAGCAGGTAAGGCCCTGGGGGACCTCAGAGCAGCTGGCAGTGGGCTCGGGTCTGGACTGGACCGGCTCCTGCCCCGGACGGTCGACCTTTCAGCACCGCGGACAGCGCTCCCTCCTCGCCAGTCGGGCTTATCTAGTCCGGCCAACTGAGCGGCTGCTACTTGTATTCCCTTTTCCCTTTCTGCGAAGGCAGATGAAAATGTCCCGGGGGCGAATGCAAGGTTTAATTTGATCTATACTTATTTTTTCCCCCACCTGGTTTGCAGTTACGCATTCCTCAGGTGCTTTAAGGATCAGGTCCTAAGTATCTTTTGTAAATTGCTAAATGGATTTTGGTTTATAGAGAAAAACAAACCTATATCCTTTTTTCTACAAATGTGTCCTGAGGCAGATAGTCTTAGAATACAAACTGGGGGTGAGGCATGCCAGAACCAAAAAAGGACAGAGCTCTTATATATTGCAAATAATGTTGACTTAATCTCACTGATGTGAAGAACATGGTACAGTTTTTACAAGAGAAATAGGAATGTACTTTGACCTTGTGAAAGAAAGCCTATTTAGCTAACAATGTATTTTGTATTTTGTTAGAAACATAAATTAAAAACTAAAATTAAAAACTCCATTAGAGGTGCATGCAAACTTATATGAGAGTAATCATAGAGACAAGAGGATAATTTGTCTTTACGCGATCTGAGAATACATTAGGTTTAATATTTTTAAAAGTAAGGAAATTGCATAAGAATATGCAGGCTTTCAGGAATATAGTGCCCTAAGTCAATATTTATGATGCTACATTTAGAAAAAAATAAAAGCATAATGCTATTGCAAGCTACTTTCTGGGATGCCACGCATTTCTTCTTTAGCGATGATTAAGAATAACTGCAGAGGAAATGCATCTGACCATCCACTTAAAAGTTATTAAAGAGATTTAATAGTACAGCTTTCCCCCAAGGGTATTGGGAGCTATATCTTGCAGACATTTTGAATGTTGGTAGAACATTTATGTCATAAGTCTAAGCAATATCTTTGAAATAGTTTTAAGACTTTAGTTTCATTCCCACCAGAGGTATAAAAATTTAATTTTATTTTCTAGGATAGTTTGATGCTGATATCCTTCCGGGTAAATGGCTTTGAAAGAAAAGAAAGCAAGTGTTGTGTTGTGTTATGTTGTTTTGTTTTTAAAATTGACACACAAGTGTAAATATTCTCATGAGCTGTTTTCTTTTCAGGGGGAGTTGTTAAACCCCTGCCGCTGTGATGGGTCAGTTCGATATACACATCAGCTGTGCCTGCTAAAGTGGATCAGTGAGAGGGGTTCCTGGACCTGTGAGCTCTGCTGTTACAGATACCATGTCATAGCCATTAAAATGAAACAGCCTTGCCAGGTAAACATCCATAACTTTTTTTTTTTTTTCCTGAAATGCTTTTGCTAAATATGTGTGCATTTGAGTTTAGTGACTACTAAGGATATTTATTTATATATGCTACTTACAAACATTTATGCAAATCAAAATAAGCCAAGATTTAGAATTTGTTGAGTTGTGCTTTGAGAAATTTGTGACATTTTTGTCTGAGAAACTCAAGAGACAGTTTATTCAAGTGGTTTCCTTTATTAATTTGTTGCTTTTTGGTAAAGTTATGCCCATCTTTGTTTCTAAAAGGGCAAGTTGGTAAACTGTCTTATGTTCAATTAAATCAGTTATTATTAATTCGAAAGATTACATAATTTATTTTAATAATATTTTTGTTAATTTAAGCATTGAAGCTCAGAATGGGCTCCATTTACAGGAAACACACGCAAGTAAAGCAGAACTTTACGAGTCTGGAAACTTCAGTGGAATCTATTAGCTTTAATCTGAAAACTCTTTTCACTTAACTGGGCTCTTTTCATATGATGCTGCATTTGGAAACTTTGGCTACTTTCATTTGCTGTGTTCAACTGCATAGTGGATGCAGAAATATTTCCAACAGTTACTCTCAATAATACCACTGAAATTGCGTATATTCTTAAACTTTTTGTGTATAATCACATAAAACAAAATACCCATAACCCTACAAATGCCCTTGGAAAAACAGGCTTTGGTTTTTTCACGGTGGAATTGATTCAGATTCTTTGAAAAGACCGGTGGGATGTAAAATTCAAAATATTAAGAATGACATATTAAATTAAAGCAGAATAGTGTGTAATTGATGAGATCTGGTAGTAACATGGGGCTGAAGTTAAGCAGACATAAAAGATTAAGTTCAAAACAGAGACCAAGGCTGCAGTAGCAGGAAGAGGGGGAAGGGAACTGAAAAGTTAGGAAGGGAAGAAAGTCATAGAATCTAGTGTCCCTTGTTTCTGTTTAACAAATGTAGTTTAAATTGAGCACTATAAAATAGGTGAAACTGTTAGTGACTGCAGAAGGAAACTGGAAGCTGAATTACTACTGCATTAATAATTTAAATTTCATAGATTTTAATTTGCACATCCTTCATATGGTCTGCAATTAATTTGCATCTCTGATAGTCATCATTTAAAGCATGATTAGCAGGCATGAGATGAAAATGTGGATTTTTTTCAAGTTGACCAAAGGCTTATAAATAGTTTGGAGAGAAGAATAACTCATGTGGAAAAGTGATACTATCATGCTGAAAATAGGCACAAACCTGACACTTGTTCCCAGAACCTCCAATTGACTGAACTCCCTGGGTATCAATTTATAGATCTATCAAAGTTGTCCGGAAAAACACATGGAATCATGTCTGGATATAAGGATAAGAGTGGTATCACGGAATCTCCAATAATTCTATGACTAGAAACATGGGGAGATGAGAAGGGGGGAGTTTGGAACTCTAGTGAAAAGCCCATAAGAAGCGTTATGGCCAGAAGTTCAAGAGCTCAAATAGAATGCTAAGTATTTCAGAAACGTATGGCTATCATATATTAACTCATGTGGGATGATCAATTTTGAAGTCAACAGAAATAGGTCCTTGATATAATTTTAAAATAGAGAAGAGACAACGGGCTGGAGCAAAAAGTACTGTTTGGTAATTCTATAGCAAAATGAATTGATTTGCTATTATGTTTTCTTCATTCATAAAACGAAATCATTCAATATCATTTTAACAAAAAACATTTCCCCAAAGTGCATGTATAATATGACCAAAAAATTTTAAAAATGACCCAAACCCCCAAACTAACCCAGTGTTACTAATACACTAGAATTAATTTTATTATGACATATGCAAATACTACCCTGATCTGTAAGGTGACCTGTTTGTTAGAGTGAATTACAAAATAATATTCAGAAACAAAGTTGATATGAGTGTGATGATGATCGCTTAGATCATACCCAAGAAAATAACTTGTTATATGCCTAAAAACTCAGTACATTTAATGAACGGAAATCAGTTATAAGGTTCCTAGAGTGTGGATTCTTCTACGTAGGAGCAATTTATTTTCAGAGGAAGTTTTATTAATTGTCTGACGCTTCTCTTATGGATCACCTACAGAGTGAGCATTTACTCTGATTTTTGGCTTTCTCCCTTGCTGGTGTGAGGCCTATCAGATTTAGCATTTATCACATGCACACTTTTATGACCTGGCAGAAATCCATTTCTTCATGGTGTAGGATCAAACAGGAAGTATGTTTTGGCACCCGCCCTTCACTTTCCTTATCCCTCTGTCCTAAGTATAGAGCCCTCCATGGCTGCGAGTGGGTGGTTCCTTGGATGTAGAACAGAAGAGAGAATCAATAATAATATTAACAGAGAACACTTGCTGAATACATACTCTGTGCGAGGCACTGTTCTAAGTGCTTTACATATGCTGATACTGATGTTTCATCTTCATAACAAACCTATGAGGTAGGGAATAGTATAATCATTATTTTACACAGATGCAAACTGAGACAGACACAGAAAAGTTACATAACTTCTACGGGTACATATCTAGTCAAAGGCAAAGCCAGGATTCCAAATTTAGTCAGTCTGGTTCTGAGGTCCATGGTCTTAGTCTCCATGCCCCATATTAGAAGGTGATCTCAATTCCATCATGGCTTGTCCTGTGCAAAGGTGAGTCAGGAACCGGTTTTACCCTGGGTCTCTAAGATGGTCTAGAAAGGCTTTGACCGTTTATTGTTGTATAACAAATCACCTCAAATACTTAGTAGTCTGAACAACAATCTGTCATGATCTCTCCAAAGCCCGGGCTGATTGAGGTCAGCTGGAAGGTTCTTCTCCATATTTGGTGTCAGCTGGGAGCCATGGTCATCCAGAGGTTTGACTAGATTGGAGTATCCAAGATGGCTCACTCGTAGGACTTGTTCTTGGTGCTGGGTGTCAGCTGGAAGCCCAGCTGGGGCTGTCACCTGGTGCCTCAGTTCTCTTTCCATGTTTTCACAGTATACTGTACACAGCATACAGATTTCTTAAGGTCCAATCCTGGAAGTGACACAGTTTCATGTATGCTGCCTTCTCTTGATTAAAGCAAGTCACAGGACCAGCCCACATTCAAGAGAAGGGAAAATAGACTTCACCTTTGGAGTCTGTCCTTCTTTTAAAGAGAATCACTATCTTTAATTCACAACAGGAGATAGCTTCTAAAAATAGCTCTATCTACCTACCCTGGTCTCTCTGCTTCAAGTACTTGTTAAGCCCAGATAGGTCAACAGGAACCATGATGTACCTCCTAGTGCTCAGAAATAAGGAAACTTAAAAAAAAAAAATGTATGGGAGGTTGACTCCATCAGTGAAGCTTGATGCATACCCTGAAGCACTTTCAGAAATGATTACTACCGTGGAGTGTCTCCTGGTGCTCAGAGGGATATGGGGACAGAGAAGGGCAGCTAACCAAAAGTGTGTGTGTGTGTGTGTGTGTGTGTGTGTGCGTGCGTGCACACGCACCTTGTGCTGCACAGTCTAAAACTTAAGTTTTACTTGTTTTTCCCATTGAGATTAGAGTTCTTTGAGAACTTGGGTGTAAAACTCCCCATTCCTTTGGATGTTAGTGGTGTTCAGCAGCATGACCCAGTAGAAAACCTGATGTATCCTCTAAGCATATTTAAACCTTAATTGCTGTGTCATTAGCAGTAGCAGTTAATTAAGACAATCCAAGTAATTAACATGCATTTACCCTCCTACCTACTTGTAGAATCTATTTCATTGGTTAACATATTCAAGATGGTGCACTGGTAATATTTTAAGAGTAAAAGCTAATTCTGCTTTGAATCTCATAGCACGGTATAAAATTAGTGGAATCTAAGAATATATCAGATCAAATTTATCTTGCGATATTGGTGACATTAATTAAGCTATATTCAAGTTTATGGAAGCTTTCAGAACTTTTTCAAGAAATACGGATGTTTGAAGAGATAGCGTTTATTTGGTAACCTATTGTATGGGAAACTCAAGACTTGTTATAAAAGACTAAGCGCATTGCTTAAACAGAAAAATACACTGTAAATGGGAGGTACTCCTGGTATTACCTTGTACAATTTACTGAACTCTTTGTGCCTCATTAGCTCATTTTTTAAAAGTGATCTCTAAACTCAACCTCAGGCTGAAACACTGGATTCAAAAGTCTCAGGCTCTACCGACTGGGCCAGCCAGTTAACTCATCTTTAAAAGATCATAAGGGCAACTATTTTATCTACTATTTTGAGGACTAAATATATATGTATTTATTATAACATATATATTATATATGTACATATATAATATATAATATAATGTATGTTTTGAGGACTAAATACATAATATCTGTAAACTGGTTAGAGTAGTGCCCAGCACAGAGTAGGTGCCATTTTAATATTGGCTCTGATTATTATTACCTGTTTATTCAGCTAACAGATGGGGACCTTCAGTCATTTATGGGTCCCTGCCGTGTCCTTCAGTCTCTTGTCACCAACATGAATTTAAGGACTTCTCTTTCCATATCATTCTTTTTCACTAGATGTTTACCTCTCCGCTTTTTCTGGGAGAGCCCATCTCAGTGTCTGAAAAAAATTGTTTTTGTAAATAATGAATGAATCAGCATTTAAAAAACTCAGGGCTGTAATGCAGTATAATGTTCTCAGCACACAGGAGCATCTGTACTTTTCAGATACCCCTCCCCAGGGGTCCTTATTGAAGTCTACTCATAAGTGGAGTTACGAGATGCCTCCACAGGTAGCCAAGCACACAGCGCTGCTCAGCTTCTCAGGTGTCACTTGTTTACACTGGGAAATCTCCGTGCTGGGTGGGATGTGTGTGTGCATAAGAAGAGGTTGGAGAAGCCCCCAGAGGTCCCTGGGGAGCATCCCGAAGAGGCACAGACAGTGGGCAGAGCATCAGTCAGGGTGAAGTGTGGTGTCCATCAGCTTTCCTTCTTCCCGCCTTACTTAGAGTACTGTAGGAAAGGCCTAAGAAGGATCTTGCCTTGGACAGCACTGAAAGTTGCATGGGGCACAAATACCTTTGTGAATATTAGGCCCCTGGACGTTTTTACTAGCCTGTAACATTTTTATCTGCATTCCCCTTATGGCTTCTCCTTTCAACACTTACAGCGTGCTGTCTGCAACAGGTCGGCTCAGAGCAGTAAGAATGACGGGAAAGTCTCTTGGGAGGGAGAACGACTTGGGAGTGTTTTTCATTTTTATCCATATTCTTTTCATTTTGTCTCATCATGACAGTTTTGAATTACAGAGGAAGCTGGCACCAGGTAGGTTCCTCAGGGCTCATGTTCTGGGGCATATTTGTAAAATGTTTATAGAACTTTAACTTCTCAAGGACCAGGGCTGTGTCCCGAAAGGGGTGGTCTGCCTTCAGAAGTGATGTAATCATTCTCACGGTGTAGCTGATGCACTAGGAGAAGTTGGCAAGTTACTCTAGAAAAATGACTGTGGTTTTGAAAATGTAATAAGAAAACATCAGAGCATGAACTTTAGCACTATTGCGTGCTGTCATTTGAAGCGCTTCAGAGCATTTGCATTTTATGGCTTAAAAATGTTGGCGTGGTGAGCGTCCCCTTTTCTTTTTTTCTTTTTCTAACTGTTGCTATTACTAACATTCTCTGAAGGGTTGCTAGCGAATGGCAAGTTGAGAAGCTTTTCATTACCATGCCTGAACAACCGAGAAGCAACATTAAAATGTAATATTTAAATGCATATGTTGGCATATTTTATAGGTAATTAAAAATGTCAAAATAAACAAAGAACACATCATGAGGCAATTTGCTCGCCTTTGAAATTATTTTTGTTTCATTTGCTTACTAATTCTCAAAACACATGAATCTTCATTTTACTCACTAGAACAGATTAATGATTCTCTGCTGAATAAAATATGTAAATTACCCTTTGTGTACTACTTATAAGCCATCTACCTTATTGTATAGGCCACATGTAACTGGGATTTTACAATTTGTCTCAAAGCCAGATTGTTCTGAGTTGATAGTAAAAAGAGATGGAGTCCATTTAGGCATTGTGTGTCAGCCTGGGCCTCTACCCTTTGTTGAAAGAGGATTGGGGATGGTGTCGCCCAGATGGGTGAAACTCTCCAGAACTCTCTGCTACACACATTTGCTTTTCTTCATTTCCTACCTCTTTTTAAGTGTATTTCCATTTTGATATCTTCCTCTTCTCTACTCTCTTGGCCCCTCTACCGAGTTGCCTGTAGAAGAAAGAACCCCTGCCCACAACCCCCGCTTGGATCGAGCTTGGGCAGATGTTTTTGGTCAAAGCAAGTTATGGTGGCGAGAAAATTTGGGAGTAGTGAGGTCGAGGAACCTTGCTGTTGCTCTAAAATGTCTTCGCTTGATGACATTTATCTTATTATATAAACCAGAGTTTAGAAAATCTATAAAGGGCCTGAGAATAAATAGTTTAAGATTTGAGGGCCTAAAATATTATAGTTACTGTCCTAACATGAAAGCAGTCATAAACATTGTATAAAGGGATGGGTGTGTCTGTGTTCCAGGAAGTCTTCACTTGTAGGTCCTGAAATCTGAATTTTATGTAACCGTAATGTGTCAGGAAATCAGACCCTCCTTTTGTCTCTCCTCAACCCCAACCATTTAAAAATTTAAAAACTGGGTGCCCGGGTGCCTCAGTTGTTGGGTGTCTGTCTTCAGCTCAGGTCATGATCCTGGGGTCCTGGGACTAAACCCCATATCGGGCTCCCTGCTCAGCGGGGAGCCTGCTTCTCCCTCTCCTACCACCCCTGCTTGTGTTCCTGTTCTCTCTCTCTGTCACATAAATAAATAAAATCTTAAAAAAAATAAATTTAAAAACTTGTGGACAACACAAAGAGGTGGTGAACTGGATTGGGCCCACATAGATTTGGCAATGGTTTGCCAACCCCTGATTTAAACAAATTGAGTATCAGTATGGACAAAGGTGTTTTTTTCTGACCTCTTAGGAAATGAAATGGGTG
This sequence comes from Mustela nivalis, assembly GCF_964662115.1. Taxonomy (NCBI): domain Eukaryota; kingdom Metazoa; phylum Chordata; class Mammalia; order Carnivora; family Mustelidae; genus Mustela; species Mustela nivalis. Next base: position 167,773,856 of record NC_139022.1, read on the forward strand.
AAGTGTTCCAAAAATGTGTGTTTCTTTGTAATTTTGAGTGAAATCGTCATAAACCTCTGTCATTCAGAAAATGGTGGCACTGTAGCTCCAAAAACAAAATGCTATTAACTTTTTAATATTAAATATTAAAACCATTGTTTCTTCTAAACCATTTTTCGGTTGTGTCAGACTCAACCCTCCATTTCCAGGAGGAGCTTTAGTTAAGTTAGAAGCAGAAGGCAGAGACGTCCCAGAGTAAGCCCTCAGCATCCCTGGAATAGGCCACCTTCTCATCACCTTGAGTTGTAGAATGCATTTTAGAGAGTGTTCACAGATCCATTCCTAAAACGAGTCCTTCCAGACTATCTGCAACCCAACAGATATGCTTAGAATACCACCTTTTGAATGCCTTAAAGTAATATTTAGTTTGATTGGGGTTTCCAAGCTTGCCTTCTAGGAGTGCAAGCTTATCAGTGAGTGGGAAGGGTTTCAGAACAAATGTAACACAGCTCAACATAGCTTGGGAAAACTTCTCTTTCTTGGTCACTCTGTGGTCATTCAATGAATACTTGTAGAATGAATGAATGAATGCATGCATGCTTAAGCGAACGTCTTGAAAGGGGAACTGAACCATTCCTATTCCTATTCCTGCAGTGAGAATGTGTCGTAAGGAAAGCGAATTACCTTCTTTGCTCACACGTTAGCCATCTACTGGTTGTTAGTTCTTAACTCGTTCTTAAATTGCTCTTCTAAGAATTCTGTTCTCAACGTGCTAGGGCAAAGTATGTTCAGTTCTTCAGACCACAGGGAAAAAACCTGAAGGGTAATAGAGGGATCTATTTTTAAAACCTAAAATTAAAAAAAAAAAAAGTTTCCAGAGAGACATGTTTGCTCTTTTCACAGAATAAAATGTCATGAAAAGAGTCCCTGTGAATGTGGAATTATCCATGTGGAACACGCTTGCGAAATTCTTGAGGTTGTCATTGGTTGAAGGATTTAATCGAAGGTCTGTCCTGAGAATTTGAATAATTAGTCAGAAATTTTGCTGTATGATCATGGGTATAGATCAGCTGCTAAGAACGTGTTCTTGGTAGAATTTTTTTGGTGTGGAATCTTTTCACCTGGCTGAAAACAAGGTGACTTTTTTTTTCTTTGACAAAAGGTCTGTACAGTTGTAAGATAACTTCAAAGGTGCTTTCCCACTGGTGATAACAATACTCCAACACAAGGAAATGTGGTAAGAGAATGGACTGTTTCTTCCTTGCTCATTTCCTGCTTGGTGTGTGGCTTTGTTGTGATGTGACTGATAAACTTGGCTTCCTTCTGTCTTTGGACTGTGTAAGCGTAGAACGTGGTATGCCTGCAGGCCAGGGGAGTGTGCTTCTATGGAGGGGACCAACAGGAGAGGGTCACCTACAATTACGAGTAAATGGATGGCAGACTCAGAGATCTCTCCAGGAAAAACTGTACTGTGGCTTGAGCTTTCTGTATCCTTGGATATTTGACAGCATCTCCCCTGCGAGCGTAACTTATAATTCAACAGCTGTTCAACAAGATTTATGGAAACGGAAGTCCCATGTAAGTAGAGGTGAATGGCCTCCGCAGGAAGCAGTCACGTGGGAAGACATGCCACAAACCTGGCAGCGTTTCTCTATAGACAAAGTAAGAGAATTTACTGAGGAGACACTTCTTACTCCATCCTTCCTTTTGCGTGTGGTATGCTCTGGAAACTACTGTATAAAAACCATGCTCTCTCCAGTTTTTAATCTCTTCAAGACAATTCACTGTGATCACAGTTGGGCAGTGTATCCTTATCATAGTAAAAAGTGCCCTTGCCTTAATATGCCTTTCGGTTTTGTTTCTCATTTTGGTATGCTAATTCTGTGCAAGTGGCCAAAGCTTAATTTGGGCACAGGGGGCCCTCCCATATGCATCTAGCTCTAATTACAGGAACCTTCTGGGCACTCCTTTGTTATATATGGGCATGCACTTGTGCCACAAAGCTCATTTGTGTCATGACTCTGAGTTACAATCTAGTTCAAATAAACAAGGAGCTATTTCAAGAAATGTATACAGGACCGCCTTGGTTTGTTCAGCCTGTTCAAAAAATTTTTAAGCATAATAACATTTCTCACAAATATCAGGGAATTTTACTTACTCTCTTCTGAAAGAATACTCCAGATTATTCCCGGAAATACTTTTGTTCTTGTGCTCTTTTCTCTCCCCCCAATATTAACTTCTTTTCAATGTTACATTTGCAACTTTTTACATAAATATGCATGTAAGAGGCATCTCTCTATTAGTATAAAGAAAAAAATAACTTAAAAAGTTGATAGACAAGAGCATAGAGTTTACTAGGAATATATGTGGCATTCAATAAATATTTGTTTCACACTCATTCCATCTTTCTCTTCCTTTTCTTGACATCTTCCCTTATTGTTTTACTGGGAGCAAGTAGATGGGAGATTGCCAGGGGAAGCTCTCGTCCTTTTAGAGAGGAAAGGTTATTGATCTTTACCCACATTGTATCCTCTAGGACCAAGCTCAAACCTGGAAGCTGAAAGAAAATTTTGAGTATAAAATCACCTTTTCATCCCTTCTGAAACTGTTATTCTTTCTTTTTTTTTTTATTAAAATTTTAAAAATTTTTTGTAAACATATAATATATTTTTATCCCCAGGGGTATAGGTCTGTGAATCGCCAGGTTTACACACTTCACAGCACTCACTATAGCACATACCATCCCCAATGTCCACAGCCCCACCCCCCTTCTCTCAACCCCCCTCCCCCCTGCAACCCTCAGTTTGTTTTGTGAGATTAAGAGTCACTTATGGTTTGTCTCCCTCCCAATTCCATCTTGTTTTGTTTATTCTTTTCCTACCCCCCAAACCCCCATGTTGCATCTCCACTCCCTCATATCAGGGAGATCATATGATAGTTGTCTTTCTCTGATTGACTTATTTCGCTCAGTATAAGACCCTCTAGTTCCATCCACGTCATTGCAAATGGGAAGATTTCATTTCTTTTGATGGCTGCATAGTATTCCATTGTGTATTTATGCCACATCTTCTTTATCCATTCATCTGTTGAGGAACATCTAGGTTCTTTCCATAGTTTGGCTATTGTGGACATTGCTACTATAAACATTTGGGTGCATGTGCCCCTTCGGATCACTACATTTGTATCTTTAGGGTAAATACCCAGTAGTGCAATTGCTGGGTCATAGGGCAGGTCTATTTTCAACTTTTTGAGGAACCTTCATGCTGTTTTCCAGGGTGGTTGCACCAGCTTGCATTCCCACCAACAGTGTAGGAGGGTTCCCCTTTCTCCGTATCCTCGCCAGCATCTGTCATTTCCTGACTTGTTGATTTTAGCCATTGTGACTGGTGTGAGGTGGTATCTCATTGTGGTTTTGATTTGTATTTCCCTGATGCCAAGTGATGTGGAGCATTTTTCATGTGTCTGTTGGCCATCTGGATGTCTTTGCAGAAATGTCTGTTCATGCCCTCTGCCCATTTCTTGATTGGATTATTTGTTCTCCGGGTGTTGAGTTTGCTAAGCTCTTTATAGATTTTGGACACTAGCCCTTTATCTGATATGTTGTTTGCAAATACCTTCTCCCATTCTGTCAGTTGTCTTTTGGTTTTGTTAACTGTTTCCTTTGTTGTGCAAAAGCTTTTGATCTTTGATTGATCTTGATGAAATCCCAATAGTTCATTGAAACTGTTTCTTTTTTTACTTTGATGGTAGACTCTCAGTTCTACTGCTCTAACTTCTATTAAAGTCATTTTCAGATCTAGACAAGACTTCTCAGTGATTTGAGAAGGAGTAAAAAGTGAAAAAATGCTAAGCCAACAAGATTTTAAGTAATGGTGCCAAATTTGTTGGGTAGCTTTGGATGACATAATGGTTCTTAGACTATGAAGGGAAAGACTATTGGATATTGAGAACTTTTTGAGTAATTTGGTGAAACAAGTAGCAGTGGGTGACTCATCTCATCTCCCTGCTTCCTGCCTGGTTCTTCTCTCTGACCTGAACTCTACTGTTACAGAAAAGGAAATTTGAGATAGAAGATGCTACTTTGGGGGCACCTGGTGGCTCAGTGGGTTAAAGCCTCTGTCTTCAGCTCAGGTCATGATCCTAGAGTCCTGGGATCGAGCCCTGCATCGGGCTTTCTGTTCTGCGGGGGAGCCTGCTTTCCCCTCTCTCTCTGCCTGCCTCTCTGCAAACTTGTGATCTCTGTCTGTCAAATAAATAAATAAAATCTTAAAAAAAAAAAAGAAGAAGATACTACCTTCATTTTGGACATGATTAAGCTCTGCTACAGTAAACTTTAGGGGGAAAACACCAACCATTCCTTGAATTGCTTGTAGGGAAAATTTCAGTGCTAAGTGATGATGAATATGTAGAGGCTATTAATATAACAGGGCATAGCAATGGATTAATATGTGTTTATTTTTGGTCTAAATGATGATTTTACTCATGTCAGGGTTAATTTCAAAATATTCCATCTTTGTTATTTCCTACTTAGAATTATATAATCAATACTTTTCTGTTGATTATTTTTTCACACATCCAACAAATTGATCACCAGTACATAGCAGACAGTTTTAGGCCCTAGAGCTACAGAGTTAGGTGAACCTTTGCTTCTTATTTTAAATCCTTGATGGTGAGAGATAGACCATAAAAAAGTAAGCAAATTTTAAAAAGTAGGTAATTATAGATTATGTTATTATTTCTATTAGTAGTTAAAACAGGGCATGCTAGAGTGAGCCGCTTGGCCCTAGATTAGAGTTGGAGACATCTGTATAAATTCATGGTTTGCTCAAGATAGATGTAAATATTTATAGATATGTGCTTATGCATGGGTTAGTATACATACCTCCATTTCCTAGCTCTGTCTGCTGAGAGGGCCTAATGGTTGTGACACTCCAGTAATAATAAACTCACCTAGCACTAGGTCTTGGTTTCCATTTTCCAATCAAGGGAACCGGTCACATACAAAATGGTGTTCTTACACAAGATGAGGCTGGAGTACTTCATACTAGAAGGTAAAGAAATGCTCAAAAAACAAAAGGATGAGGAATAGCAATGCAACATAAAGGCCAACCTGAAATGGCTAAATCTGGAATACTTTGAGCAATGAACTAAATAATGTAGTATTGGATGATAACTCATACTATCATATAAACATCCATGAGTGCATATTGATATAAATAAATGATTGAATGAGTGAATGGAAGAGAAGAGACAAAACTCCTTAACTGAAGAACTCCAAATATATATATATATATATATATATTTGCATATCGCATGATGGAGTTGTGTTCCAGCTGTACCTTCCTGCGTATGGGATATACTAAGTGACCTGCTTCCCAAGAGTAGATTGGTTACAAGGTATAAGGGGGCAGGGGAGTGACCTTCCAGTAGAGAAGCCTGGCAAATAACGATGTTAGCCAGGTGGTCAAGTTTAACATTACTTGTGATGAGTCCTATTTATAACGTATGCTGTTGTTATGATGTGAATGAGACTACTTTACCTTTGTGGTCATCCTCTTCAGAACCTATAACCTAGTCTAATAATGAGAAAAACATCAGCCCCAACCAAATTAGGAGAGAGACTACAAGTACCTGACCAGGGCTCTTCCACACTGCAAAGGAAAAATATGAAAGTCCGAGAAACTGTCACAGACAGAGATAGAAGATATCTCAAGGGATATAATGACTGAATGTCCTGTTGTGGTGTCTTGGATGCAATCTAGAACAGAAAAAAAAAAAAAAAAGGACACTGGAGAAGAACTAGAGAAATCCTAGTAAAGTGTGGAGCTTAATTATACTGATGCACCACTGTTACCGTATTGGTTGTGACAAATGTATCCTAGTTATTTAAGATGTTAATGAGGAAAATGGTGTGTAGAGTACATAGGAACTCTTTATACTAGTTTTGTAACTTTTATGTAAACCTAAAAATATTCCCAGGTCCCTTTTTTTAGGAAAAAGTTATGGGGAAGTCTAAGTCTATCTAGGTAGAAGGGGCAGGGAAAGTCTTTCAGGAGGCAACGTCTGAGCTTAGACCTAAAGGTTGATGATAATCCCACCTTTGAAAAACCCTTTGAAGAGTGTGCTGAGAGGGAGAGCTGCTGAACCAAAAACTCTTAAGTAGGAAAGAGCTTGGTGAATTGGAGGGAATAAAAAGAGGACCATGATGGAGGAGGAGCAAGTGATGTCATTGGGGAAGCAGGAGTGTAGCTCACCATGTAGGCTGTCATGAGGAATTCACGTTTCATTCTAAGAGCAAGGAGAAGACATTGGAAAGTCTGAGGTAGAGGAGTAATATACTAGTAATAATAGTTGTCTTTGATTGTTTGTGGAAACTGGGTTGGAGAGATGCTGGGCTGAGGCAGGAATGCTGTTAGAAGGCTTCCTTGGTGGGTGGATAGGAAGGACATAATAGTAGGTCACGATGATGGTAGAAACAAGGGAAAGTGGATCCGTTTGGAAAATGTTTGAAAGTTGAAGCAACAGGTGTGTTTTAATTTTTTTTGTTTTTGTTTTTGTTTTTTTTTTTGTAATTTATTCGAAGACAAAATATTTGAATTGACTTGAGGCTATCGGTGGTCTTTAGCTATCAGTTAAGATCAATATTCATGTGTTTTGTCATAGAAATATTGTGTTTAGTTAATAGGATGTTGACCTAGACCTTGCTGATGATGTGGGAATATGCCATTTGTGTTGAAATGCACCATATCATATTTTAAAAACATGGACAATTTCAAATTCTGAAACATATGTGGTCCAAAGTATTTGGGGTAAGGGATTTGGGCCTAATACACGGTCTATCCTAGAGAATGTTGCATGTATTTCTAAGAAGAATGTGTACTCTGCTGTTGTTGAATGGTGTATTCTATAAATGTGTGCTTGGTATAGTTGATTGATAGTGTTGTTTGAAGATTCTGTTTTCTTTTGATCTTCTGTCAATTGAAAGTGGGGTCCTTACATTTCCAACTATTATTGAAATGTCTATTTCTCTCAGTTCTGTCAGTTTTTGCTTTTTGTATTTCATGGGCTCTGTTATTAGAAGCAAATATATTTATGAGTGTTCTACCTTCTTGAGACTTTGGCTGTTTTATCATGACAAAATGTCCATTGTCTCTAGTAGCAATTTTTATATTAAAGTCTGTTTTGTCTGATATTGTTGTACCAACCACAGGGATGGTATAGCCACTCCAGTTCTCTTTTGGTTACTGTTTGGGTATATACCCTTTTTCACCCTTGTACTTTCACCCTAGTTGGTCTTTGAATCTAAAGTATATCCTTGCAAAAAACATATAGTTGGATTGTTGGCGGCTAAGGGAGCTTAGACCTGTATATGGTTATTCCTGGAATGGAGCCTTCTGAAAATCAATAAATATTGTTGAGCTAGCTTCATTGTGAAGTTATCAATTTAGAGAGAGTCTGTGATTCTGCAATCATGGTGATTATGTGCTAAATGAGATTATGTGTTTCAAATCCCTAATCAAATTCTTCTGTTAACCCATGTATTTGTGCAGTTGTCCTTTCCCACAATCGTGAAGGAACTGTGTGATTTTTCATTATCTTCTCTTTCCCCAATCACCTGAGACTTGGTGTGAGTAATTGAGGAATTGTGGGACTCTATGCTTTTCAAGTAAGTGGGAGATACTTACTACCATTCATAAATATTCAAGTGCTCCTTCTAAGGTCTCCAGAGCCTTCCAAATATGAGTATGTGGACAAATTAGCTTTTGTAACTTAAGCCCATCCTTTAAAAATATTGTTACACATCTTCTAGAGGGATTGAGATTATATGAGGGTCAGTGTGATATAATAGACAAAAGTGTAGCCTTTAGCAATAGGCAGACCAGGGTCCACATTTTAGCCCAGTCACTTACCAAGCTCTGTGATCAACAGCAATGCCATAGATCTTAATTTCATCATGTTTTAGAAAGGTTAAATCAAGTAACAGTTTCAGAGTTCTTGGCATGTGATAGTTCTTTATTAATTCCAGACTTCTAACCTTGTTAGAACAAGAGTTGTAACACATGCAATTCTGCCAGATTTTGTATTTGTTGTTTATTCATTATTTAAGTATTACAACAAATTTTTAATTACTAATTGGTAGGCACTGTTCCAGGACTACAGATGAACAAGAGAGTAAACAAAAGAAATAAAAACCCTGCCTTCAGAGGGCATATAATCCAGAGAGGGATAAATAAATAAGCTCTAAATAAAATTAGTTAGTGGTAAGTGTTAAGGAAAAAAATATTGGGGAAAGAACGAGAGACATGAAATCTTGGGAAAGGATGGTTAAATTTTTAGGTTGGTCAGGGAAGGCTTACCAATCCATGATCTTTGACTTTGATTCTCAGAATATTTTAATTTATGGCTTTCTAGAGATAGGGTATGCAAATGAATACTCACCATGACTAATTTTCCCACTGAAACACATTTTATTCTGGGTTTCAGTTTTCTATGAACTGGCAAGGTCAATATTTATTGCCTATAATTTTATGATTTGTATCAATATTAAAAGCCTCAGTAGTGACCAATCTCCTAATCCATTGTACTATCCAGGATATCATGGTACAGATTCAATATATTGGTTTTAGGAGCAAGGAAAAAGAGTACAATCAGATATTAAGAGAAGGAGGATAGTGAAGATTCTTCTTGAGTTATTCTCTGTTCCATCTACAGAATTATCAAGAGGTTAGGATTTTAAAATAAAAACTATGATATTTGAGAAATTCAGTTATTTTGGATTATAATTATTTTTTAAAGTAATCTCTATGCCCAATGTGGGGCTTGAACTCAAGGCTTCGCAGTCAAGAGTCGTACACTTCACCAGCTGAGCCAACCAGGCACCCCTGGATTATAATTGTTTTTAATAATGATTTTATAAGTATAGCGATAATAAAATAAGTAAAAAATGAGTATTGGGCCAATTTTCTCCTGGTGTTGAAAAACATACAATTTTTGAGATGGATCATTTTAAAGAGAAGCTCCATTATCTCATTGAATGTCATGTAGGAAACTTAGCTATTTGGAGAATGAATGTTTGAGGCTGTGATTTTCAAGATAATATAATTGGGAGATAACTGAACATAAGTTGGCCACTATGAAAGTCTCGTATTGACTTAAAGAGGGGAAATGGCTTTTTATGTCGCTTCTGGAGCTACGGAAACTGGGCTCCCAAAATCCATTTGAAATAAATGGCTTCCATTCATCAGTGCAACAGGATGCTGGGCAGCCCATCTTTTTAAAATCTCTGCCATTGTCAGAGAATATGAATATAAAGGAGTTTTGAAGGGTGAACACTCCATAATATGGAGACATTTTGTTTGAGCTTGTGGTACTTAGTCAACGAAAATGGAATAATCAGTTCTGCAAATTTGATGGGAAGTGCCATCTATAACGTATAACCCTTAGCTTTCAAAGGCCATGAACGAAGTGGGTTATTACAAATCCTTTATTCAGGAGAAAAGTGATGGTCATTTCATGGTCAGTAAGATTTGTATTTCTCAACACAAGCAAGAGGTGAGATAGGTCATCCTGCGGATATGTATTGTCCATGGAGTCCTTCTCTGGGTCTCCCTGAATTTGCTTGATTGCCTTTGTAGTAGATGAGTTCAGGTCATCTGTTCAAAGTTTAAAGTCTTTCAAAATAAGTCAGTTATTGGCGGGTCTTGTCGATTTGTCTGAGCAGGCATCTGAGTGTAGGTATCCCCAGTGAGATGTCAGAAGAACTTCACTATGCAACTCCGCCCTCTAGTGTTTCCTGTTAACTCCAGTTACATTCCTGAAATGTGTCTTGAGGTGTACAGAATTCCGTCATCTTACAGACGTTTCTCTACTTTTTGCATCTTGTTTGAAAATACATTTGGCCCAGGTTCCATTTACTTAATTGACATCTGTTATTGGTTCACCTGATTTGTTTCAAAAAAAGGTGTCTTTTTCTATTTGATTAAATCAAGTATTTGTTTTCTTTTTTTACACTTTGCAATTTGAGGGAGTTAGATTTTACTCTGTTCAGAGATTTTGGAATAGCCACTTTTTATAAATGGCTTAAAAGTGTAAAGTATGTGAACTCAAGCAGAATGTTAAATCCATTTAAAGTGATTTTTGGGAATGCATTCACATTTTGATTGCCCATTGACTATCTGGGCACAAGTTTAAACTGAAGATAATTATAGCACCTATTCGTCTCTGCCAAAATATTTGCAATATATTGATGATTAAATATTTCATAGATACTTTTGTCAGCAAGATACAAAAATCCTTTATTCGGGTTCATAAATAATGAAGCAGTTTTTTAAAAAAAGATTTTATTTATTTGACACACAGAGATCATAAGTAGGCAGAGAGGCAGGCAGAGAGAGGAAGAAGCAGGCTCCCCGCCAAGCAGAGCCCGATGCAGGGCTCGATCCCAGGACCCTGGGATCATAACCTGAGCCAAAGGCAGAGGCTTTAATGCACTGAGCCACCTACGTGCCCCATGAAGCAGGTTTTTTACTTGAAAAACAGTGAACTGCATTTTGGCTTTTTTTTGGGGGGGGGTGTTGGCTTTAGTTTTTTTTTAAGAGGGTCTTTTTTATTTTGTTTACGGTAACATTTTAAAAGAGAGTTAGAAGAGAAGCAGTTTTCTTGATGTAAAACTTATGAACTATATTTGAAAATGAGGTTTTTAATTACTACTGATTGTTTTACTAATGGCAAGTCATCTTGCTTGAGGGAGAAAATTTTCCAAGCAGCTTGAGTTCTTAGTTAACAACCAGAGGAACTGTAATTAAGCAGTAACTAGGCACTCACTGGCCATCTCCTGGGGTTCATCCCTGGTGGGAGAGGATGTGAAGAATGAATCTCTGGTTGTGAATCCTCAGGAAGGTCTCCGTTGCTCTGTAAATAACTGGAAACAACCAAGAAATGGAGGAAGGAAAAAGAGATACGTAGAGTTTTCTTTTTCTAAATGGGAGATATGGGTGTTTTAAGACCACTAACAGTGAACATTAGACAAATACTCTTTGTCTGGACTCACCTGCATGCCCTTTCCATATCAAGGAGGCTACAATTACTCTTGTTTTGATGCATAGAAAATAAGACATATTAGTTACTAAAAATTAACAATGCATAAATACTCAAAGAACTTGGTTTGTAACACTGTCTCTGACTCCTTGACTGAGTAACTCTTTTATCAAATAGTCCAGGAGAGCATGGCAAAAGGTATAAAGAATGTTATATTTGGTCAGGGAAGACCATTTCAACTGTAGTTTCAAGGGTCTTTGGTGGGACTGGGGACTGTAGGAATGTTAAACTTCTGTTAGACAGTGATGTGGCCATAATGTTCATTAAATGTATATTAAATAGGGTTAAAGTATAGGGGATTATAAGTGAATAAATAAATAGATAAAATAAAAACAGTATCTTTTACATAAAAATGTACATATGGTACTTCTGTCTTATCAAAAATTGAAATGTATTTCTAGGCCAAAACGAATTTTAGAGAATACTTAATAAAGCCAAACATGATAATAATTGCATACATTAGCATGGTTAATTTGCAGCTCAATATCTTGGTAGCTAGTGTGTATATTTTAGTTTGGATGGTCAGAAAAATATTCTTCACCAGATTTTGATACACTAAGAAAAATGATTTGTATTGCTTATTAAGTGTCTTTTTTCTTTCAGCTGCAAACCATGGGGTACTAAATGACACACACAGTAAATTAAAATAGTTTTGCATGGTCAACAACACGTTTTCAGCAGCTAAGCCTTGAGCAAATGCTGAGCATGTGAATTTTTGTGGTAATATTACAGCAAAGGGTTGGTACAGAGTTGGGATGGTTTTCAATAAAATAGCATGAAGTTTCACTGAAAGTAAGGAGAGAAACGCTTATATTGATAATGTCTCCACAATGCACATTCTGTATTAACACCATTTCCTAGTAGCTCCCTGCTCACAGGTCACTATTCCAATGAAGGACTAAGAGAATATTGGCTATTGTTGGAGGTAATTTTAGTTTGTAACTTGAAGACAAGGTCCTTTATGCAGATAAGGGGCTAAATCTACATGGTACAGTTGTATGCTATGAAAAGTATACGGAATTCCTTATCAAGTATGAGTCTGAGTTCTTCTAGCTCTTCAGACGTGAGCGAGCTCACTGCTCGTGTGTTATCAGAGTCTGATGATAGAATTGCTTCTAGATGTCTGATCAAAACCAAACCGTGATGGCAAAGAGACTATACCATAATGAAATGATACAGTTAATCTCTTTTAACTTTTGTATAGTCAATCCATTCAGAACTTAGTGCCATGACTATATTGCTTTATTGACTTGCAGCTATTTAAGGATTAAAGATGACTTGATTGCATAGCAAACAGCTATGGAAAGTGATGTAGATTAGACACATATTTACTTGAAGTGAAACTCAACAAGTCATTTCCAGGACTGAAAGTATTTCTTAAGGATGGTCGAGAGTGATTTGGAGTGGGAGGTTAAAAATCTGTTTGGGCACCTCCCCGTGGGCACACTTTCTCAGACTGACCACCCCTGAACCTTGGATGAGCCTGGGAAACAAGCACATTTGTTACAAAGTCTGTGTCAATGGCTATTTTTAGAGATAATTCCTGATAATAGGAGCCGCCATTTTCTCAAGCACTTGTGCACCAGTCACTTTGCAAAGTGCTTAAGAGGCATTGGCCTTTGTCCTTCCCAGACTGCTGTAAAAATGAGCAGTCTAGAAAAATGTATCTTACTCAGATGCTTCATTTTAAGTTGTGTCAAAATTTACACGATCACACTGAAATCAGTTTGGGAAAAGGGGAAGAACGCTTCCCTGTCAGTGATCAGTGAGGAAGGCTGAATACTAGTTCCTGAGCCACTGTGGGATGTGGAGTAAGTCTAATGATGGACTAAACAGATTTAAACTGCACAAATAGTTCAGGAAAATGTGATATTGTTAAAATGTTTTTTTTTTTTTTTAAGATTTTTATTTCTTTATTTATTTACTTGACAGAGAGATAGAGGACAAGTAGGCAGAGTGGCAGGCAGAGGGAGAGGGAGAAGCTGTCTCTCCACCAAGCAGGGAGCCTGATGCAGGTGTTCCCAGGACTCTGGGATCATGACCCGAGCCAAAGGCAGACACTTAACCAATGAGCCACCCAGGAATCCCAGTTAAAATATATGTTAAAATTTAAATTATTCAGACAGGAAAGAAACCAGCAGAATAAAAATAGATAATCCCTCCTGTGATTTACCTCCCGGGCCCCACCCCTGATTTATGACAATCCTGGTGATCCCTGTTAAGACTTTCTCTCACCTTCTAAGACTTCCTGAAGAATGCATTTACACATGTATATTCAAGGTCTGTGTATGTATAGTATTTCTCTTTCCCTGCTACCTGCCTTGTTCTGTAATTTCTTTCACTTGACAGTGTATCAGTACATATTATTTTTTAAAACAATGAATATCTTCTTCACAATGAATCTAACAAGTTATTTAACAGTTTTCCTGTTGAGGAACATTTAGGTGGTTTATAAATTTTCATTGTAGTAAAAATGCTGCAGTGAACTCTATACACACATTGTGTCTATTACTGTAGAGTAGGGTCAGATGGAGTAATGTTGGGTTATGGAGTGTTGTACCATTAGATTTTTGAGAAATACTTCCAAATTGCCCACTATCAGCACTCTATGAATATGACTTTCCATCAGCATTGTAGGACAGTGGCCATTTCCCCTGTTCTGAACAACATGGGCATTACCAGTTATTAATTAGTAATGTTACATAAAAGTGATCTCTTGTTATTTTGATTTGCATTTCTCTGATTACTAATGAGGTTGAACATTGCTTTCCATGTTTACTGTCCATTGGTATTTCTCTGTGCTTGTGAATTATATGTTCATATCCTTTGTTTTTATTGAGATCAAGCTTAGTCATTTAAAAAATTTATATTTACATCATTAAGATTTCTCCCCCTCTTTTTGGCCAGCTTGATCTTTCAATTTCTGTTATGTAACTTACAATCTAATTGGGAGATAGGCATTAACAAATCATCATGCCATTAATTTTTAAACTCTATATTAGGATTATCCTTGTGTTTCTGCTTTCCAGCTTAATTGCCTTGTGTCTAGAAAACATAGATGCTATGAATTCATTCTTTCAATATTTGCTGAGACTTGAATTTTGGCCAAGTATGTGGTTAATATTTACATTTATGTTTCACGTGTGCTGGAAAATAATGTTTTTTTCTCTAGTCATTGGATGTAGTTTCTCAGGTTTGATTGGATTTTCCAGTAGGACGTGCTCCACCCCTTACAGACTTCTTTTGAGTTCCTACCTAGGGAGGAACTAACATTTGCTGGACATGAAGCTATAGAAAACTCCTTGCATTACTTCCTAACCATTTCAGGTAAGATCTGCTTTAGACGTCAGTGGTGGATATTCAGACTGCCAGAAACTCAGAAGAGATAGGATTTTCTTCTTTTCAAAGAAGTGTCAGATAAAATGCCCCTGGGCTCTGAAGGTGCTCCATGTGTCAGAGCCTAGGCTCTTCCTGTCTTAGTGTCCTGATAACATGAGACTTCCATTCCCAAGTTCATCTTATTGTCCAGAATCGCTGCTTCACCTCATATCCACATGCCAGCTGGGAAGAAGGAAAAAGAGAGAAAAGCACATCTCTCTAGAAAAGTCTACTCATATCTAGAGGCCATTTCCCAGAAGGTGTGCACAGCACATCAGACTATATCCATGGGCAATGGACATATGGGCCACTTGACTAACGATGATCACATTTAGCTTCAAGGCAAGCTGGGGGGAATGTGTGGGGTTCATTCTGGTCAGCCTGTGACCAACCGAATTTTGGGAATATTACTGAACAAGAAAGGAATGGATAGGTACTGAGCAACAGCTAGCAGACTTTGCCATAACCAATTCTGTCAGTGGTACATCCATCAGTTAATACCGAATTTATCGAATACAAGTGTCTTGAAGTGTAAAGAATACCACACTTCATTTCTTGTGCAATCTTTGTTAAAATGCTTAGACTTTCACCTCTGCTACATCTTAAAACACAACTTCTTAGGAGCCTCTCTGGCAGTGCCTGGTTGCCTGCAGAGTGACGCTGGTGTTCCTAACATGGCAGCAGGTCTTAAGGAGCTAGCCACATCTTGGCTACCAAATGTATACCCACTTCCATGCTTCTGATAACCTGTGATCCTGCCAAAGAGTTATCCTTGTTTCTCCAGTACAAACCAGGCCCATCTTAGTTCCTGAGCTGAAGACACTCCTTTCTCATCTAGAATTGCCCCTTCTCTACATGGAAAAGCTCCCTCTTGCTTTCCAAATCTAAACTAAAAGCCACTTGTCTATCAAGACATCTTTGAAAACTCCACCATGTGTGTAATCTTCTCTGCCCTGCCATGGCACTTTATATTTTCTGTGCTTCTGTGATGGGGCACACATTTTTATCTTGGCACTTGAGGGCAGGACTGGTACCCAAATTAGTGTTTTGTCCTCCATGGTGTCCTACCGTGTGTATAACATTGGACAAACCGTCAAGACAGGAAATTAAGTGAATGATTGACTGCCGGTAAGTGTGTGCATTTAGTGTCACAATGCTTATTTTATACAGTGTCAATTACCATATCACATTAATATAACTTATGTTCTTTGTGATCCAAATGACATGGTTGCTACTTGATCATTGTAATAAGCTAAAAAGTGCATTTAGTTCAAGGATAGCCCTAGTGGCTGCCGGCGGCAGGAGAGAGCAGGATACCACTTACTGGCACATCTTAATATTTTAATAGACTTGTTCTTAGCCAAATAGAGGAAGCAGAATTTAGAAACAATGCCAGTTCCTGCCATTGGCTTCATCAGGGGACACTTTATTCCATCAACACTGGGAGGGAGTGATGAAACTTCTTGGGCTCCATTTGTGTCTCTGACTGAGGATAAGAAACGGATCCCTGATTTTGCTGTGAGAACTGTTTGTAGGTGATCTAATCTTGTGTTCTTAAACCTTTCTCTTTTCAATTGGGATTTCTTGGTATGTGACTGGATCTGGCCAGAATTTGGCTTAGTTTCTTTAAGATGAATTAGTAAACAGAGCTTGATATGGTTTGGGACATGGCTCTTGATAACGCTGTTAGTGTTCTTAGGCCATATATAAACTCAGAATGTGAGTTTTAACTATGTTTTCCCATGTTGGTTGAAAACTTGGAACAAGTCCCAAGTTTGAACAAACATTCTCTGTTAGACAGGTATGCAGGTAGAAACTGTCTGACTTGCCTCACACCCATCATATGCATATTAGTTACCGTGTCTTTATCTTAACAAATACAAAATGCATTTGGTAAAAGTCATTTGTTTATAATAGAGCTGTGACTAAAATATAAAGCTCAACTAAAAACCTCTTCATGCTTAGTGAGTGAGATAGTGGAAACACAGCCAGCACACTCTTATCTGAGGTAATTCTAAAAGTGCAAACTAATGCAGTTAAGAAAGAGAACCAAAAAATGGGCATGGGCACCTTCTTCACAGTCAACATCAACAAAGAATATCGCTCTTTGCTTTCACCCCCAAAATAACAACAACAAAACCCTCCAAAAGCCCCTTTATTTTATTTGCATTCCTTTGTTAGTGGGGAGATTAGATATCTTTTCATGTTTTATTGGCAATGTTAAGAGTGAGATAGGAAATGTTTACTTGTGGCAATAACTGGAGACATGGGAGGAAGAATTCTAATTGACACTGGCCTTCAATAGCTTCCATGTCTCTCTCTCACACACACACATACACACACACAAACACAGGCTCTAAAGGCAAAGATGCAAGACTGTAATTGGCCAGGCTTTTGTCCTTCTAGAAGACAAAATAATGAATCAGACTCAAAGAGTGGGGTATGGTGGAGGAGTGATTCTGGGAAAAGGATTTGGGGCCTATAAACTGATACTGTGTTTTTAGAGAGTGGTCTAGAAATGTTTATCTGAATATAAAATAAAATATGTTCAGCTCTTTGTCTTGGCAATCATACATCAAGAGGTTTACTCTAAGGATATAATTATACAAGTCTGAAATGATGTATGCATGAAGATATTGGTTTCAGTCTTGTTTGTGACAGAGAAATATTGAAAAAGATCTAAATGCTCATTTGTAAGGACTGGTGAATGGTTATGTGGTGGAGTACTGTGGAGTACTGTGAAGCCAATGAAATGTGTTGACTTGGAGAAATTTTCGCAACCTCTTGTTGAGGACAAGAGCAGGTTACAGAACCTGTGTGTGTACTAATTCCACTTAGTAGTTGAATAGATAGGTAGACCCAGAGCTATATATCTAAGCATATCTGTGAATGTATAGAAAAAATGCTAAAATAAGGACATTGGTAATTAAAATCCAGCTGGGAAGACACCTGCCAAAAAGAGGCCGTTGGAGAATAATGGAAGATATTTGCAATAACTCAAGGTCACAGGGTTTCAGAGCCGGGAAAGATCAGTGTAGCAAGAGAGATAGATCAAAGAGGGGCTTGCACAGTAGGAAGCACTTGAGTTAATTCATTTACCAGAGTCCGGGTTTGACTGGCTGGAGAGGCAGGAGCAGCATCATAGAGAAGGGTAACAGTGTTCGTCCTGCAACGTTTGTGTGAAGCGATGAAGCAGATGCCAGGAATCATGTGTAACTTAGAGCTCCCGGCCTGGAGGAGCCTACAGCCCACTGGAGAAGGAAAGCAGAGAAATTACAGTCCAATGTGGAAAACACATCTCTAAAGGCACTGTGGGGGTGCTAAAAATGGGTACCTGCCTAAGCCTTGAGTGTGACCAGGGTGAACAGGGGTAGACAGTGAGGTGCAGCATGAGGGAACTTTCTAGAAGAGATGAACATGAGATAAAACTCAGGATGAGTTATCTATGTGGAGAGTAAAGAATACTAGAAGCAAGCATGAACGCTTACTTCAGACTTGACTGTTACATGGGTGGAAAATACCATCTCCAGCTCACTGACAGGTAGTGTGTTGAACCTGTTTGGAAATAGCATTACTTTTCCACTCATGGAGTCCATGCGGTCTTCTCCGGCTTGCCCACAGAGGCCATTTAGTTTGTAGGCTTAACACCACATATCAAGTTGCTTAGGTGAATTGTTTTCTGGGTCTGGGGAGGTGGGAGACATATTTTTCTTCATCTCCATTCTCTCCAGCTTTGTGACTGCCATGGACACAGGGCAGGGTGAAGAATTGGGGCCATACGCTCTAGGAGGCACTGAGTCACGGGGCATATTGTATAGACAGCTTCAGTAGAGACTATCAAGAAGTTTTCCAAGTGCTTGTACAATTGATACTCCCACCGGGAATATAAGAGATCATTTCCACATCCTCATCAAGAAGCATCTGTAAGGTAAAAGGGCTCTTCCCTCATCTCCGTTTTCCATGGCTTTTTCTCCTCATTTCACTTGAATCCTAGGTCTTTAAAACAAGAAATGCAAGTGACTTTCTGGAAAAACTCCACTTATATTTCAAAAGAAAGCCCTGGAAGTTGAGGCGAGCCAGGGCTTGGGGGAGGTATGGACCAGCTCTGGGCTGGGGTAAGCAGGACACTGGGTGAGGAGATGGGAGGGGCCTGCTAGCAAGGTGCCTTGGTGATGGCGGGAAAGACTCAGTAGGGGCGTGGAGAACACGTCATGGAAGGATAGGACGCTTGCTCTCTCTTCCCCAGACTCGCCATTGTGCGCATATTTTTGGATGAGGGTCAATACTGATTATAGTTGGAAGTTGGTACCAGGGGTAGGGAAAGGTGGCCAAATGTTAGTGAGCTTGTGTGGACCTGTGAGGAAAGAAGGAAAGAGGAGAGGAAAATCCCATGTAGTCCCTGAATTTGGTTGATTTCTGGTAGCCATTCTTTTGTCAGGTCTATGGAAATCATACCTGAGATTAAAAAATAGTGGTACATTTATGATGTTTGTAGTTTTACTCAATATATATATTCATATATATGTATCTTTTAATCCTACATGTTGGTTTTCTCTCAACTAAATTAATGCCTTCTCTTTCCTAACAGTGCACTTGCTTCATACTCTGATTATTTATTAAATCTGCTGTTGATTGCCCCTCCCCCAGTTTTTCCTTAATATTTCCTAAAGTGTGAAGTATAAAACAGGGGCAGACAACGAAGAAAAACTCCCTTTATAGACTTTGCTTATGGCCAAGGGTGTACTGCGTGGCCTTGTGGGGGGCAGAGATTTTTCTGGAATTTACAGTCTTGTAAACCACGAACAAGCTGTTCCTCCTTGGGTTCTGTGGCTTATTCCCTCCATTCACGTGTGCTCATTGAATGGGTATCATATTCAAGACATAGACAACGAACCCAAATCACAGCAAACCCATGTGCAGAGTGTTTGGAATTGCTGTGTGTGCCACACAATATTTAGGTAGCAAAAATAGATCCAGTACAGTAGACTCCACTGTCTAGGACGGGCTCCTTTGAGTTAACGGGAGTGGGGGCTGCTGATTTATGGTCGTTCGACACCCACGTTAAAGATCTTCTAGACCAGCCCTCTTTACTGAAAGAAGAGATGAGGGAGCCAAGCTCCCCACGATAATTAGTGGCTAAGCCGTGTCTAGAACCAGGATCTGCTATTTCTTCCAGGAAGTGTTAGAGACAAGAGCATGATTTAATAAACCCATGGGTCAGGTTTCGAGTCTCCGCATTTATTGGCTCTGTAACTTTGGTCCTGCTTTTTAACCTCTTGGTGCCCCAGTTTTCTCAATTGTCAGAGGGGGTTAGTAATAATAGTAGTAACTGGGCCATAGCGTTTTGGAGGATTAAATGAGAATATGCATGTAATGCACTTAGCAGAGTGGTGGAAGGCAGAGAAAGACCAAGTACTGATTCAAGGTGTTCTTGAAAGTCCCTCTAGACTGCCCAGTGAAAAACTGCTCTTTTGTGGCATTGCCCTACTTTAAACGCAGTCCCCTCAAACATGTGCCTTTACCACGGTGTCAAGTGCAGGAGAGTTCTTTGAACTGTTCCTTCCTTTGAGAACACTGATGGAAGGACTACTGAGATATTTCATGATTGGCACCCTGGTATACTTCAACACAGTCAGCATCGTTTCTCTTTCTGTTTCTGTGTCTGTCTGTCTCTCAGTGTTATTTAAGAAGAGCTAATCTAGGATTTCCAGTTACCTCGCCTCCTCCAGAGAACCATGTAATGGAAGGCAAGAGTTGTGTTGCTGACAACGTATGAGTGCTCAGCCTGTGTTTCTGCACGAGCCAGACTGCTATAAACTGTTCCAGCAGACATGTTCCAAGCCTACATGGAAGTTATTGGTTACCCTCCAGTTGGGCTCTTGTGCCACAAACTTCAAAACTTGGGAACAGCCCACCCAGAAGCGTTTCTTCTTCTTCTCACAGTCTTTGAAATTAGGACTTGGGATTAATTTAAGGTTTTTAGTAGTTAGGGTATCTTAGTCCTCACATACTCCAAACCCCCCAGGGTCATGAAGCTGGTAGAGTGAGCCCTAAAATCCTGGCTTCTGGGATCCAGGGGCCTTTTCCTTCTCCTAGTGGTGGCGAACCAGTGAGGGTTCTCCAGTTCTGAGTTGACATCTTTCTCTCCGCGTGAATACTTGTTGTGAGACTATTTCAACAAACAGAGCTAAAGAGAAAAGGTTTGCAAATTAAAGGTTTTGCTTAAGTGTACCTTGTTTTTTTTTTGTGTTGTTGTTGTTGTTGTTTTTCCATTTGTGATCTTAACTGATGTGTAGCAGGCATTAACTTCCATGAGTTGGAATGATTCGGTGGTAAATATAAAGACAGTCACTGAGAGAGGCTGTAAGGAATACTGCCTGGTCCTTTATTTTGACAAGATAGAAACAAACTGAGTCTTGACATTTAGACAGTGAAATTAACATCATCGCCTGCTCATGATTGAGGAGGTTGACCTTATGTTCCGATTCTTTTGATTATTGACGAACTCAAGCAATTTTCTGCTGTTCTTGAAAGATGGCCACATTTATGAAATTGGGGAGAATGCTCATTGAATTTAGGTAGAAGAAACTCAAAATTCTTCCACGCAGAACCCTCTTAAAGATCCAAGGCCTAAAAAAAGGTAAAGTTTATATATAATTTTTTCCCCCTGGGCAAATATGGATAAAACTTATCTAAAAATGGAAGGCCATTCATTACTAGGACACCCATCTGGGGTCATATACTGTGAATATTGAAATTTACAGATAGTGATTCTGTGAAAAGTAGCACTTTTCACAATTCTTCATGAAGAAGAATATATCTTCCTGCATTTATTTGGTAAATGGCATGTTTTAGAAGGGGAAGAAATGGACAGGATTTATAGTTTTCCCCAAATATACTTCTGTCAATATTGACAAACTGATCTTCTCAACATACGTATCATTTTATGTTGTAATTATGTTTGGTCCTGTATTCTAAAGCCACCTTTTCTTTCAAAAAGAACTCTATTAGTCCGCTTAGGCTGCTGTAACCAACACACAGACTGGGGGGTTTAAGAAATGTATTCCTTATAGTTGTGGAAGCCACGAAGTGCAAGATAGGTGCTGGCTGATTCCATTCCTGGCCTGGCTCTCTTCCTGGCTTGCAGAATGCCACCTTCTTTTACTGTGTTCTCCATGGAGGGCTATCTTCTTAAAAGGTCACAATTCTCTCAGATTAGGGCCCTATCTTCATGACCTTTAATCTTATTACCTTATAAGATCTTATTTCCAAGTGTGGCCTCATTGCTGATTAGAGTTTGAACAGTGAATTTTGTGGGGGACGCAGTTCTGTCTGCAATGAGAACTTACGTTGGACTGAAAGTGAGCACCTACAAAACCCAAGCTGTTTAGTTATCAGTTTCATTGGAAGTCTGGCGAGGATGCTGAGATTTATAAATTATAAACTGAATTTATAAATTCCATCCAGATGTCTTGGTGAAGAATGAGCTCCCTCACATTCCCTGGGCATGAGGAAAAAAATCCGGAAAATCTTGCTTTGCGCACCCCCCCCCCCGCCCCGTTTATTGACCTTTCCCCCTTAAATTATTCCAGGTGGCATCATAGATTACTTCAGAGCTGTTGATACATTAACATCAACAAATGGGTTAGCTCTTCCCACAGAAAAGAGAGGGGGAGTTCAAGGTGGGGATCAGGAAAGAGACTGAATTTAGGGTCCTGTGAGGGACAGCTGGTTAGATAGGCATGGAGGACAAGAAGGTGAAAGTGAAGCTCGGTCTGGAATTTGAGGATATAGAAAATGAACAGCAGGACATAGCTTAACCTGTTTTTTATTCCAGCCCTACAAAACATTTGCAATGAAAGCAGTTAGTTTAGTGTTTGGGTCAATCAGTAGAGCATGTGACTCTCAATCTTGGGGTTGTAAGTTTGAGCCCCACGTTGGGTGTAGAGGTTGCTTAAAAATAAAGCTTAAAGAAAAAGAAAGCAGTTTAGTTTTTCCAGTTGTTAGTGATCTTTAACATGTTGATCAATTTTTAATTTTAAAACAGTTTTATGTCTACAGAAGAGTTGCAGAGATGGTACAGAGAGTTCTTGTACACCACCACATCCAACTTTCCTTGTTAACATCTTGTATTACTATGGTGTACCTGTCTTAATGAAGAAAGAAACATTGGTGTGTTATTATTGACACCAAGCTTCACATTTTACTAAAATTCCACTAGTTCTCCCATAATATTCTTTTTCTGTTCCAGGATCTTCTTCAGGGTACCACATGAGGTGTAGTGGTTTGTGTTTCCTTAGGCTCCTTGTGGCTGTGACAGTTTCCAGACATCCTCTGTTGCTGGTGACCTTGACAGATTGTGGATTATTGGTCAGGAGTCTTCTAGTATGTCTCTCAATTTGGATTTGCATACTGTTCTTCTTTTAGGTAGACCAAGATTGTGGGATTTTGGGGAATGACCCGCCTAGATGACGTGCCACGTCACATCCTATCAAGGGATACATGCTGTCAACACGACTTAGCACTGTTGATGGTGACCTTGACCACTTGGCTTGAGGTCATGATTGTAAGGTTTCTCCACCATAAATTTACCCTCTCCTCTCTCCCTCTCCATAACAGACTCTTGGAAAACCAGTCCATAGATACAGCACACACTCAAAGGGTGGAAGATCTTGAACTTTTAAAATTGAACATATTCTTCGGTCTTCTGTTAATCTGCAACATTTAAGCACATCTCAATTCTAACTCTAACGGGAAGGTTTTGTCTCACAAGCTCTATATACCATCTTATTTTTTCATTTCTGGCAGCTGTCACTCTTAATTTTGCAGGTTTTCCGCTGTGTGCACATGGCATTTAAAATCTAGAGTAACACTGAAAAAGTTAGTCGGCTATCCCCTTGTTCCCACTTAATGTAAACGTTTGCCTAATAGCCTAAAAATTCAAATAGCGAACTGAAAAGCGTTTCTTAATCACAGTGTTTGGCATTGCTAAGTGAGACACTTCCTCTGGCACAGTGAATGCCTCACTCTGCTATGAAACTAGGATATCATTCCACTGGATGTGGAGCCGTGTGACTCATCTGAGCATTCCTCTGTGCGCTTGATAAACAGATTGCAATATGTTGCTTTGATTAGGAATCAAAATGCATTCTTTAACTAAGAGCTAAAACCCCCAGATCAATCAAACAGGCTGATGGAAAAACAAGAGGTAGGATTATAGGATAAAGAGGAGAGAAGGTCAGGGAGCACATGTTTCACAGTTAATGGTAGAGAGCGAAGGAGAGGACGGGGCGATGCGGGGCGATGCGGGGCGATGCTGTCGAGACGCACTGTTGTGGGGAGGGCCGTGGAGACCCGCTGTTGATTGTATGCGGAGGCAGATAGGACACTGGTAGAGAACATATGCTCTGGGCATTAAGGAGCAATTTGCTAAATTCTGTTTCAAAGAGCACAACCATTTTAATGCATATTTAGAGAGTATTCAAGAATACATTATCCACTTTTGTTTTCACTAAACTCACTTTACGGTGTTCGTTCTGAGTTTCTTTGAGAAGTAGTAACAAACATCTACTTCTTGTTTTTTCACATGTGAAGTACTTTTGCCTGCATTGGCGCATTAATCTCTTAGAAAGAATCCGAGGTGTTAATTCATCATCAGGCCCATTTTGCAGATGAGTTCATTGAGACTTACGGAGGTCTCACTTGTTCAGGGATAAAGAACTAGGAATTTCACTCTTCCAATTCAAGTCCATTGTGTCAGCAAAGGGAAGGGAGCAGCCTTCCCAGCTGAGCCTGGGGGAGCCATGCACAGGGGAATCTACTACAGTCCACTTACAACTGTCTCCTGAAGCCCACCAGTATTTTGAAGAGATTTTGCTATCAGGATGCTTAAACTTTCTTGGTGAAGAGGTTGCTTACCCAAACCAAGGCCTGAGGATTCTGACTGCACTTCCCACTCCTTGCTCTCATTCCCCTAGATCTGAACAAAATTCTCCCAAATGCCTGCATCTCTCTCTTTGACCTTGCTCTGTTGTATAATTAGTCTCTCTGGTTTAGTTAAAAGGATTAGGTTATAGTTAAGGAAAAATGCCTGTGTTCCTTGGAATACTAACTAGAGCCCAGCTCTTGGGTAGGACAGTTGTTTTCTGAGTATCTACTAAGTATCTACTCCAGTATCTACTAAGACTTCATAGTTCTGTAGACCTGCTGCATCTCTCAAGATCAGCCAAGGAAGGGTTGTCAATGTTCAGGGGTGCTGTAAGCCCACTCCTGGAAGAGGGGGGGATGGTATAGCCACATTGCCTTGGCCCAGTGGGTCAGATTTGGGTTGTTCGAGGGACAGGGAATAGCTGGGAAATAGAAGCAAAGAGGGTAGGTCAAGACATGTGTCCCCATCAGCTGCCTCCACCTGCATGGTGTCCTGTCAGTTTTTGCCTGTCTCTGCTAAAATAGGAGTCAGTTGGCGACAGAACAAAGGGAGAAGCTAGAGGAGCTGTGAATAGAATGAATGTTCAAGGGTGGATAAGAGACCGGAGGAACACAGAAAGGAAGAGAGAGGCATAGGATGTCCCCACATGCTTTTTTTTTTTTTTTTTTGGAGAGAGAGCATGCGTGAGCTGGGGGGAGGGGGGAGGAGAACACAGAGGGGGAGGAGAGAGAACATCTCAAAGAGGTTCTATGCCCCACGTAGAGCCCAACTCGGGGCTCGAGCTCGCAACAGTGAGATTATGACACGAGCGGCAACCAAGAACTGGATGTTTAACCAACAGGTGTCCCTGCTTCCCCACTTTTAAGGTCTGATGTTGGTTGCCTGTATACAGTACCTGGTAGCTTGCACAGAGAGTAAGCAGTACTGTCCTTCTGAATGGTGCTAACAAAGAAGAGGAAAGGGTCCTGGAAGCAATAACGGGAACTTCCCCAGGTCCAGCAGATGACCCAGCACACCACACTCCACGGAAGCCCTGGCGTCCACGGCTTGTAGGCTGTCTGAAGCCTTAGGGCACAGTCAGGCTGCACTGTTGTACTCCATGGTATATTTTTGTCTTCCGGTCACCTTTTGAACCATCTACTTGGTTGAAGGCACTGTTGAGTTCAGAGGAGGAATTTTTGAAATCTGTCCCAATTGTCCTAGTGTAGAATTGCTTTTAATGTCGATATTGTAACAAGGAAAGTGAGCTTGAGTGGAAGAGATGATGGCATGGGTACACACTAGATTATGCAGAAAACCAGGATTGATTGGATGTTCTTGGATGCCTTTGCCCCTTAAAAATCTCACCTTAGAAATGACTTACCTTTTTAAGATAGAGTACAATTTAATAATTTCCCCCCAAATTTAACTACTTGTTGATAATCATTTTGGTTTCGGAAATCGGGATGCCAACTCCTTCTGGTGAGGTTTTTAGTCATATTGGCCTGAGTTGATACTGTGAGACTAAGATAGAATTTGCTGTTTTTCCTCTTAAAAATGATCACAAGGCTGTCTTCTAACTTTCTGGCAGTGAGTCATGTGGGAACCATAGGGTGGCTTGTTTCACCTTTTAAAATTTTTGTATTAAAGTGATTTTCCAGAAAGATGGAAAAGAGATCCCTCCAAAAATTAGGCAACATCCTGGTTGCTGAATGCCTTGAGGGGGTCCTTGTGCCATGAGGTAATGAACGTGAACTTGGGCACTGGAAAGTACTTGCCACAGCATCGTGTTTTGGAGGTCAGGCTACTTTTTGTGCTCAAGGTCAGAATATATCGTTCTCATGACTTTCTTGGCTCTTGAGTTTCAACTCACATTTTCAAGGTGAATGGAAATTCAAGTTTATGGTTTTGTTTTTTTTTTAAAAGATTTTATTTATTTATTTATTGGACAGACAGAGATCACAAGTAGGCAGAGAGGCAGGCAGAGAGAGAGGAGAAAGCAGGCTTCCTGCTGAGCAGAGAGCCCCATGTGGGGCTAGATCCCAGGACCCTGAGATGATGACCCGAGCCGAAGGCAGAGGCTTTAACCCACTGAGCCACCCAGGCGCCCCAAGTTTATGGTTTTTTAAAAAGATATCATTTTTTCTCCAAAATGTTAAAGTGAACACGCCGTGTAGATGAGTGTATCCCAAGCTCTTTCTCCTTTAAAGGATGTGTTTTCTCTCACATTTCTGTTTGATGACTTTCCAAGGATATCCTTTGATTCTGCCAGTAGAACATGGCTGAGGGATTTGCAGTTTGCTCGTTTCCAGACGGCCTTCATGTCCTTGTGGACACTGTGGGCTCCTCAGAGAACGGCCATGTTTTTGTTTTTACTGCACTGAGTGCTTGAGATCTGTTTGGGAGTGTTTGCTACCAATAAAGAGGGTTTATGCAGCTGTATTCTCTCTGCTTTTAGATTTAGGACCAGAAAGAGAGCTGGATGAGGACAGTTTATCTGTACCACTTTAACACCTCGAGCAGTGCCTGGCACCCAGCAGACACTCAATAAATATTTGCATGCTGAATGAATGTGTCTGCCATCTGATGTGTTACACACCCGTAATTAGAGGAAGCGGGGTGTTTTATACAGTCTCTAAGGTGTCCTGTCAAGAGCACTGAAAGAATTCTGTGAGGTGGACTTTGGATGTTTCTACTTCCATTGGTTTGGCAACTAGATGATTCCTTCCTTTCAGAATAAATCAAGAGTCCTGGAGTGCTGGCTCTGGCCACTGCCCCTTCATTCCCACTGCCCTTGCCTTATCTAACCATGGCTTTAGAAAAAGGAAAGAGAACAATTTTGAATAGGTACACATCCACTTACAGCAACACCAGGCATGTAATATGCACTTTATAAATGCTCATAATATTACATTACTCGTTATTATGATATTAGTGATGTCTCCACATTTTTCTATCTTATTAAGTGTCTTAAAAAATAAAAAAGGGATAAACGTTAAATTTTACTAAATTTTGTCCCATTATTTCCCAGTGTTAATAGAGAACACAGTTTCTTTTTACTTACTAATATGAAGAATTACGTGGACATATTTTCTAATGTTGAACATTCCTTGCACACCTGTTCTGAGCACCATTGTGCTGCATAATTCAGCTTGTGCATATTTACTTTGAGATTTTTTGCGTTGAGAACATAAGTAAAATTCGCCTGTAGTTTCTTCTCGTGTGGGTGTGTTGTCTCTTTCAGATGTTGGTGTGGATGTTATGCTGTATTTTTAGGAGAAATCAAAAGCTGCCCTTCATTTTCTATGTACATGGTAAATAGCATTGAAATTATCTGTTCCTTTAAGGATTTGTAGAATTCTCAAGTGTGAAATTGATTAAATCGGGTGCATTTTGGGAGGAGTTATTCTTTGAAAACGTATTTCAGTTTCATTTGTGGTAATTGGTAATGTACGACATCATCCATTCGTTTAGGTTTTTACATTTATTATAATATTTTGGAGCCCAGTACTTTTTATGATTCATATATTCCATAAAAAATTTATGGTTGTTTCTATATTCTCAATTTTTTTCCTCTTTATTTTGGTGAGCTAAAAGTTTAATCTCATATATTGGCCCGAGGTCTCTTGACTTGAGAAAAAGACTCTTTGTCTCTTATTTATTAATACGAGCAGTGTAATCTGTTTAATTTCTTCTGAGCACATCACAGCTATATCCCAGAGTTTCTGATCTAGAGCATTCCATCTTTGCTATTTTCTGCATAGTCCATAATTCTGGGTTTTAATTTTATTTTTGACACAAAGTTTATTTTGGAGGCTTAAAATTTTCACATGGTAGGGTCCTTTGATTTTCTGGTTTTGTTACAGATTTCAATTTTTATTGCATTGTGAGCAGAAGCTATTTTTCACTCCATTTCTGACTGAAGCTTTATTTTTGATTCAATTAATGATCAAAATATTCCATTAATTTGGAAAGAAGTCACATTCTTTCTTTTAAGATATGGAATTCCATTTATAAATCAGAATAGCCCTGTGATTTTATTCTTATTTTTTGTTCATGTGATCATTCTTCTGCAGAAAGAGATAAATTTCAATACTTCTGTATTTCATACTTTTTTCTTCATATAGGTTTTGCTATATAAACAGTGATGCCATATTTATAACTGTTAGATGTTCATTGTGGATTATAGTCTCTACAGTTTTAAAGTAGCTTTTTCTTATTAGATGCAAATTGCTTTGAATTCAATGTGTCTGAAATTTAGATCAGTATTCCAAGGTTTGGGTGGTACTCATCTGGCATGTCTTTGCCCAGAACTTTTATTTTCAGCTTTTCTGAGTCACTTTATTTTAGGTGTTTATCAAATAGATCATGGCATCTGTTTTTTTTCTCTCTGAGAGCCAGCCTGAGGGTCTTTTTGTTTTTATTTCTTAATATAGTGTAAATGTTTGTTTATAAAATAGACACGTTTAGTCTTAACTCTGTAATCCTATTTTATGTTATTCTTTTATTTCTTGACTTTTTACATATGGTCTTGGTTTCATTGTATGTTTTTTCCTCTTATTTAGAAAGTTCCTATCTGTTATGGCATAATTCTTTTGGTAACAACCTTTATAACTATAGCTTCTTAGATAGATTTAGTTAATATTTCTTTAGACAGTATCTATTTATGCCCCCAAGACTCATGAAGAAATAAGTGTCATTCCACTTGTTTCTGTTTTCCATTCCTTCTTTCTACCACCTAATTTTAGATGATTCTATTTTTTTTAGCTATTCTCTATTTACCTTTATATTTTTCATATACTTATTTTTTTTCTTTTCCTTTACCAGATTTAAATGTTATAGTTTTGCTCTGTTTGTAAGGGATGAAATAATTGGTGTTTGCCCCCTCTCTTTCTGCCTTCTCACAGTACAGAACATTTGCATTCTGTTCTAGAGTTCTCATAGTGCTTTAACTCTCATTCCTTATTTAAATGCAGCGAAGGATCACCACTAGTCATTCTGCTAAGGGTTTTTAGTTGCCTCTTGAGTTTCTTTGTCTGAGGACTTTGGACACCTTCTGCCATGTCTCAATATTGAATGTTGCTGGGGAGCAGTCCAAGGTTAGCTGATGTCTTCCTCTTCGAGATAAATTTACCTCTTTCGCTTAGCTGGATGCCCAAAGGATTGTTCTTTATCACTGAAGTCTATAAACTTCATGTTTGTTGTTATATATCAGATTTATTTCTGGCATCCAAGGTATACTTTCAATCTGTTTCTTCATTTCTTAAACATTTTCTTGTATTACATCATCTTCACTCGCTCCCACCTGTCCTTCTTCCCTATCTCCCTTTCTCCCTACTTTCTTTCTCTGTCCTGATTGCTCCCTTTTCTTACTCTGGGCCAAATTTTGTACAGATACAGTTTCTTTCTGTCAAACTGCTACCACTTTCTCCTTGAAATTTTAAAGAGCATATTGCTTAATTTACAGATGAGAAACGGAGGCATGGTAAGTGACAGGACTGGCTGGCATTAAAAACCATGTGTGCCTCCTTTATCTGTCTTTTCCCATGAGCACCTTTCTTCCTACTTCAGATCCTTCCTAGTGTGTCCCACGTTCCTTCTTTCCTTCCTCCCTCACTCGCCCCCTGGCCCCTCTCTCTCTTCCTGTCACTCTGGTTTCTCTTCCTCTGTTCCTTCATTCTTTCTTACTGTTGATATGTTTTCCCACATCTTTGCACCGGGGAACTATGTTCAATATAAAAACGGCTGTTTGGGGGCAGAGGTGGTCATGGTGAGAGGTAGGGAGATGATGTGATTATCACATGATTGACTCATGCTATCTGGGGGACATTTTTTCAGTAGACCACCTGGCCATTGCCAGCTATGTAATAATTGCTTTTCATCTATCCCAAGATTTAAATATTTTCAACATTTTTTTTTTGGAGGGGGCAGCATGATCTTATTTCCAAAGAATACTATTATTTATGTTTTCCTTTGAATCTGCTTAAATTGTGAATCCAAAAACTATAGGTGATATTCATAAAAGACTATACATGACCACCAGTAAGGTGGGGAGGAATTAATCTCATGTTTTACTTGTCAATATGTTTCAGTAATGCACTTGATTTTACACACAGCTTTTTAATTCATGTTCAATTTCTGGTCTACTAACTCCTAGATCCATTTCAGGCACACCTGCATTCATTGTCTATTACATTGTGTAATTAACTTATCCTCTGTGAATGACCCAGCAGCGGTCCCTTTTGTACCTCATCCTTTTTGCTTCTGATTACCTCAGCATTTACCCACGTCATTCTGAATTCATAAAGTCTCCAGGTTTGGTAAAAGATCCAAAGCTGTTAAGTTAATGCATTGTCCAAAGTGTAGTCACTGATGACAAGATTATAAAATGCCCCCAGCCAGGAATGACTTCTAAGTTCACCCCAAATCGTAACCAGTCATTAAAAAAGAGAATTTATTGTTCATAATAAAATTCATGCATGCTTACTATAGGGAATTTGAAAACTCTGTGTGTGTGTGTTTGTGAAAGAGAGAGAGAGAGAGAGATATTACCCCTAATCCTGAGGGCATACAGATTATTTAGCATGATTTTATATTTCCTTTTAATCTTAAATATGTATATACACATTTAATTTTATTAAATTATAGTCCTGCTCTGTACCCCTAAAATTTGGTATCAAGTTTTTCTTTTTCTATTGCCACATTAAATCATTTTGGTACATATTCTTTACATGTGGTTTTTGTAATGACTACATAATTTTTAAATGATAAGGCTATTATAAGGCTATACCTGAATTTACTTAGTCACTCCCTCATTGTTGAAATTTTTGTGTTACCAAATGTCCATATTTATAAATATTTCATTGAGCTAAGGTCCAAGAAGTAAAGTTAATGGGTGAGCATGAAGACTTTTTTGGTGCCAAGTTTTTTGGTTTGTTTTCTAAGTGTTTAATTTTGAAAAACTGCACATACAGAAATAGGACAGGAGTGTGAACATTTTTAGTCTCAAGATGTAATGTGAGACTGATGAGAATGGTTGTGCCGTTTTATGTTCTCACCAGGAGAACGTGCTTGTGTGGTCGCTTGCCTATGCCAACCTCAGCATTTATGTGAGTCTGAAATTTTGTTGTCAATTTCATACAGTAAAAATGGCATTACTTGGCTTTAATTTGCTTATTTTAATCAATGGAATTGAGTAGATTGTTGTTTGTTAACCATATGTATTTTTTTCTGTGAATTATTTAAAGAGATCTTTGCCAAATTTCACATTACATTTTTTGTTTCTCTTTAGGTAAATCAGCTAGCTAGCGCTGTGTAACAAACATCCCCTTCCCCAAAACTTGGTGGCTCACATTAATAATCCTTTCTTATTGTTTATTTGTTTTGGGGTAGTCTATGTATTCTTCTGGTCTTGGTTGGATTCTCTCATACCTCTGTGGTCCCCTGTAGGTAGACCTGCTTCTGCTGATTTTACACACGATCTCTCACATTTAGGCATTTAAGGCTTTGGCAAGCTGTCCGGACTCTGATGACCTGAACTAAGCCAGTTGGGCATTCTCTCTGTCTCCAGACTAGCATGGTTTGTTTAAATGGCCGGCTTCCAAGAAAGCCTTGGAACTGGTACCCAGCTATGTCTGACACTTCAGGCATCCTCCTCCTCCTCCTCTTCCTTCTCCTCCTCCTCCTTCTTTTTTTCCTTTTTTTTCTGACATTCTTAATGGCAAAAGTAAGGCACAGAACCAGACTGATTCAAAGGATGGTGATATGGACTCTTACCTTTTCATGAGAGAAGCTGCAAAATACGCTGCGAAAGACAATGGGAGGAGTGGTTAATTGTGGCCATTTTAGTTTTCCACAGTAGGTGAATGGTTTTTTTTGTTGGTGGTGGTTTTCATTTTTATTTATTTTTCACTGTCTCTTTTTAGGATATTTCTTCATCCTTTTGTTTCAAAAGGATGTATTTAAGAGACATTTAAAAAATAATTTTGCTTTTTTTTTTTTTTTTCTGTCCAGGAAGGCTTTTTTTTCAGCATGTGTTTGATTATCACATCTATTCCTATTATTCTTGATCAGGTCAATTTCTTACTGCAATGTGAGTTTTGATTTGTCTTTTTATGTCTTATTTCCTTGCAGTTTTTTATTTTTACCTCTGTTGTAGCTGGTTGTTTCTCTCTGTTCCCACTGACTGTTCATCTGAGGACTTTTTCTCCTTGTTACTTTCTAATTCCAGCGTTTGCAGGGCATACATCTTTCATATTTCTTTTTCTTTTTTAATATATTATATATTTATTTGAGAGAGTGAGAGAGAGGGAGCCCAACTGAAACTTGATCCCAGGAACCTGGGGTCATGACCTGAGCCAAAGGCAGACGCTTAACCAACTGAGCCACCCAGGTGCCCCTTCTTTCATATTTCTGAAGCCTCTAAGAAGTCTTCTAAAATGTTCTTTGGGTTCCTTTCATAAGATATTAGCTGTGTTTCTTTCAGTCTCCATCCAGGCTAGCTCATCATGCTATTAGTATCATCTGACACTTTGAATAAAAATCACCCACATCCAAATGCAGCCCATTATTTTCATGTTATTCAGACTTTTTCCATATCCTAGTAGTTTGCTTGTAAAAAACTTTCCTAGTACAACCAGCTTTCTGTGCACAACCTTTCCATCACTGACTCCTTTTGGTTCTGGTAATCCAGACACTGGAGGAAGGTTAGGGACTCCTCTAAGGAAGAAGCAGCCAAAGATGGGTGCAAAGTGAAAGGTCCTAGACAAGCAAGAAATGGAGCCCTGAGAGGTCCTAAGTGGGATAGCTAGGAGACACAGGACCCGCGTGACGATTGGTGATATCAGACCAAGAGGAACGCATCCGATGGCTGCTCCTCACACTTTATCCCTTCTCCTTTTCAGATCTTTAATTATTTCCTCTCATTATCTTTGCTCTTGGACCATTTAAAGAACTCTTGTTATACTCGGTTCCGAACGGCAGCAAACCTGCTCTGCAGACAAGAGGAAGAGCTGCGCCTGCTGCAGTCTCCCTCTTCCCCCAAGGAACCTCCCCAACCAAAGTTGGGGTGCCTGGAGCTCTTTTGGGGGGCTCTCCCTTTTAGGGGTGAAAGGAATCCTCTGGGGCCGGCTTGGACTCACTGGAGGACCTCAATCGGTGGTCTTCACCTCTGCTCTCCTTTTCTGTTCTCTTTGTCTGTGAACTCTGCCCTCCCTGGGGGCATCTGCGGCTTCACCTCTGTGCTTACCCTAAATGGTAGCACGTTGCCACCAGTCAGTATCTCCCATCAGAAGTTGGAAGAAATTAGGAATTTTAGGGGGAAAAAAGGACATGTATTCCCATTCCTAAGCACAAAGTAAAATGAGCTTTCTATTTAAGTCATCCTTGGTGAAATGGCAGTATTCCCAGAATATGGGAGTTGACAAGGATCTGATAGATCCTCAGGTTGAACCGGGGGAACCTGAGCCCCAGGAAGTTGGGACTGACTCTTTCATGATTCCAGAGTGGACAGTTGAAAAACAGGATTTACATCCAGGTCCCCCCAGTCTGCTGCCCTTTGTTCTTTATCTGCGCCCCAACAGGTCTTCACACTGCTTTGCCGATAACATCACATTTTTAGATTTTTTCTTCCCTTTCTGCTACTACAGTACACATTTTTCCACCCTTGTCCTAGTATAATTACACACTTGCCTATTTATTATATTTCAAAAGTGAAACTATTTTCAGAATCTACTTGTCTAGAATATCACAAATAACAAACTGTAATTTACTATTTTCTGTTTCCATTTCTCCATATGAGGTCATTCTGGTGGGGATTATGTTACTCTGAGCCACATACTGTGTCTTCCATGATGGTTGTTCACTTTCTTCCTTACAAATTAACTAGGGCTATCACCATTAGGATTAGAATTTTGAAACTTTTTTTTTTTTTTTTTTAAGATTTTGTTTTTAAGTAATCTTTACACCCAACATGGGGCTCAAACTCACAAACTCGAGATCAGGAGTCCCATGTTCGCCCGACAGCCAGCCAGGTGTCCGTAGTATTTTGAACTTCTTAAAAAATAATTGCTTTTAGGTGTTGTAGCTCTTTCCTCAGTAGTACCTATGGATTCATGTTCGTTTGCTCCTGTCTTTAGGCTATCCTCCGTTAAATGGGACAATCAAGGAAGTACCGCTGGCTTTAAACTGTGTATTTAAAGACACATGTAAAGGGGCATCTGGGTGGCTCAGTTGTTGAGCATCTGCCTTTGGCTTGGGTCGTGATCCCAGGACCCTGGGATCGAGCCCCACAGGGGCTCCCTGCTTCGCGGGAAGCCTGCTTCTCCCTTCCCCTCTCCTACTCCCCTGCTTGTGTTCCCTCTCTCACTGTCTCTCTCTCTTTCTGTCAAATAAATAAACAAAATCTTTAAAATAAAACGAAGGATCCATCAGATCATATTTGCATGGTAAATTAACATGAGCCTTCAGGTATATGGATTAAAATAAATTTTGCCAGATAGGAAAATGCGGTGCTACCTAAACGTATTCGGAGATAGCATCAGTTTCTGGTTCCAACTCTGGCAGTGAGACTGGGTTGATTTGTGGCTGATGACGATTGTCTTTGACGCTAGAAACTGCAAGCTAGGAGCATATTTTCAGCATCCCTGACGTCCTTTGATAGTGCTTTCTTGGTTGTTTCCATCTATGAAATTGTTATTGCCTTTTGCCCTTTTATGTCTGCTCCTTTCCTGAATATCATCATCAGGAGATTTTTTTTTCCTTCTTAAACCAGAACCAAGGATGTTTTATTTTCTAAAGAGTGATTTGTCCTCTGTTTAGGAACACCCTGCACTGATTATAGTCCATAACAGTCCACAGCACTGCAGAAGCCTGCCAAACAGTAAAACCACTTCCAATGCCCAGTGTCTCAGGCACAACAAGTTGTATCGCAGTTTTCTTTTTTTTTTTTTAAAGATTTTATTCATTTATTTGACAGAGAGAGAGAGAGAGAGAGATCCCAAGCACGCAGAGAGGCAGGCAGAGAGAGAGAGAGAGAGAGAGAGAGAGGCAGAAGCAGGCTCCCTGCTGAGCAGAGAACCCGATGCAGATCTCGATTCCAGGACCCTGAGATCATGACCTGGGCTGAAGGCAGAGGCCCAACCCACTGAGCCACTCAGGTGCCCTGTATCGCAGTATTCTAATCGGTGAGCGTATTTAGCAGAGCAGAAGTGTTCAAGTTCAAGGTCTGTGCACACTCATTCTTACTGAAGAGCTTATGATCTTCATTGATTAGAAACATGGGCTAATCATGGTTAATAAATGCCTAATAAAAATATGAACACACCTATTATATGTGGGTGTTACTCACCTAGAATTTATGATATTTTCATCTATACCACAGTTAATATGAGTTGTTGGCTGAGAGATAAACCAAATTTCTTAAATTAAATATAATTATTAAATTTATCAACATGAGATTTTACCTGTATTTACATAATGCAGTTAGATAAAATCTTAGGCTCAATAGATAATTACTTCTCATTTTCTCTGTAACTGACAAAAAATATGTCTGAAAAGGAGAAGGCATGGAAATTTAAGCCATTTTGGATTTCATAGCACAAATCTGACTGCATACTCTCTGTGGTTGTGATTTATTTTTTCTTTGGTCATTGTCTCACTGAGAAGTATTCCTCACTCGGGTAACATCCCCACTGCGCCATGTACAGATCGAAGGAGATGGGGACAGGTGTCATGAAAGGACCATAAGCAAAAGAATTATGCAACTCATTGGAATGAATGTCAATTGGAAATCACTGTTTCCCTATTGAAATAATTGAAAAAAAACTCAAGAAGGGTGCTGCAAATATCTTCTTCAATTTTACATTTAACTTTTATAAAATCTTTTCTGGAATTGCTGTAACTTAGTATAAAAATAAAGTATTGCTGAGCTAGCAAGTTGTTTGAAAAATAATTTACTTACAAAGTAATGGGAATGTGAAATAATCTTAAGATAAATATTTTAAAAGTCTTTATTTGAACATCTTCATATTAAGCAAAATTAAATTTCAGGGGCACCTGGTGGCTCAATTGGTTAAGCGGCTGCCTTCGGCTCAGGTCATGATCTCAGGGTCCTGGGATGGAGCTCCACATCACGCTCCCTGCTCAGCCTGGAGCCTGCTTCTCCCTCTCCCTGCTCTTGTGCTCTTGCTTGTGCACGCTTTCTCTCTCTCCCTCTCAAATAAATAGGCAAAATCTTTAAAAAAACAAAAAACACTAAATTTGACTTGGCTATTTCAATAATAGCTTAAAAATTCAATTTTTCCCTTTGTAAACTGCAACTTTAAAAGTGGTTTATAGTAATACATTGCTTTATAGAAAAAAAAAAAAATGAAGGGCACAGACTATATGCTAGAACAAGCTTTCCCAAGCAGTGCCATGAAAATATAACCAGAGAAACACCAGTAATAGTGTGGAAATAGGATGGAAAACATTCCTAGCTATTCCACACCATTAAATACCTATACATGTCTTTGAACCCTCCGATCTACACTTTTATATTTGTAAGACGTCTGACTGCTCAGAAATGAAAGCAAAGTAGTGGACCAAGATAACCAGCAGAATAGCAGCTCCCGGCAATCACATGCCAAGTGCATGAACTGTGCCAAACAGTTGGTAAGTTCCGTGTTAGCCAGAAAGGACTGAGTGATGGGAGTGATGGTCATCTTCCGATCAGCCCTTGCTAGTCAAGGGTTAATGGGACTTCTCTGTGTAAACTATGAATGTTGGGAGGGGAGTGGTTCTACATACAAAATACAAGAGACTGTCTTGTAAATGAAAACAACGGACACGAAAGGGTAGAATAAGTGAATGTCTAAGGTTTAAATATCCATCTGGAATTGATGTTTTATGAATTACTTGAATGAACAGATGGCCAAGCTTGCTCACATTTTTTTTCCTCTAAATTTTTGAATATTGGATCAGTTATTTTTTTATGAGCTCTGAAACACACATTTGAAAGTGGTGTTCTTACACAAGTGTGCATGCGCGTGCGCGTGCGCGCGCGCACACACACACACACACACACACACAGTTTGGCATATGACCAGTGAACTCTACAGTCCATTCCGAGGAGGTTATTTCTTTTGTTAGAGCACATTGTTTGCTCAGAGACTTTTCCCACACCACCTTCTCCTGGAAAGATGATCTTCTGGGCCACATCAGCTGAGAATTACATGGGTGGTGACTGACCTCAAAGAACATTCGATTCTGTTTCTCTGGCTCTCATCCCTCCTTCCTATAATGGGACCCTGAGTGGCTGCCTACTCTTTCCTGTCTATTTCTGGGTATCCCCGGGGGCTCTCTCAGTGGGCTTGAGGCTGCTGTGGCTGTTAACTTGCTGTTCAAGCTGTTTGCGACGCTGTGCAGAAGAACCCAGCTAGCCTCTTGTGCCCATATTTGGACTGCCTGCAGGTGGCGCTATCCCTTCACCGCCAGGCCCGCGGGTACTGCCTCTGCGGCCCGGGGATAAGGGGGTGTTACTGATAGCCTGACTGTTTCAGATAGTCAGGCTGCATTGTGCCCGAGTCAGAGTAGGAGGAAAGCCTTACTTTCTCTGGTCATTCTTTGCCAGATAGTGCTGCCTTGTATTTTGGGGCTTACTTTTCAATAAAGATATTCGCCTTTTTAACTGCATGTAGCCCGCGTCAGCCCTGGTGGGAAACACATGGATACCTTAATGGCTTTTGTGGGTGGGATGAGCCAGGTTAAGAGAACCAAACCGATGGGAGGCACTGGGAAGTGAAGGGCAGGTGGAGAGCTCCCAGAGCGCCTTCGGAGCTATAGCTGTGGAAGAGGACATGAGCGGAGGGTAGTAGCAGAACGTGGCCACTGCCCTGTTCCTGATCAGGAAGGAAGGGAGCCGGGGCGCAGACAGACTTCACGTCACTTCCTCCCTTTGGCTTCCTGCGGGCCTTGCCCATTGGCCCCATCCAACCAGGAGCCAGAGGACAAAGGAGCTAATATGGTTTCATGAAGAACATGGAAAAAAACAGAAAAGAGGCCTGGAGGGGTAACTGTAGAGTGTTTGGCACACAGCCTTTCTTTTCCTTCCCGCTGTCCCATGCCACCCTGGTTTATGGTCTTAGGAGCTGGGTTGGAGCAGTAATTTTTGCATAGGAAGAGAAGGAAGAGAGAGAGAGAAAGGGACATATAAGATGACTTTCTGGCCAGGCCTGGTATGGCTCACCTCCGGTCACTCACCTCCTGTTGACCACTTAGCCACACGGCTCTAAACTGAATGAGAAGAAAGGCAGGTTGTTTGGAGAGTATGACAGTCCCAACAAGGAACATACCCTCGAGTGAACTGGGCAATGGAATCCTCACCTCCCCTGTTCGCATATACCCGTTAATTCCTGCTGTCTTAGGAGTTATCAGCATGTCCTGTGAAATGTTTGACCAGTTACTCTAGACGTGTTACCTTAATTATCTAATTTTTAAATTATAGGCAACTTTAATTATTTCCACCATTCATTATTTGGAAGAACTGTGGAAGTTGCTTTTTTTCCCTTTTGATTGAGTTGAGATGATAGAAGAAGGTAGATTTATGTCATTAAAGATTTATGGTCCTTTAAAAATATTCCCCAAATATTAATTAAGGCAAATATTAATGCTTTAATCAAGATATTAATTTGACTCCTTATAAAATGTTCATGTCTATTTTAGGTAGGGGCTAACCAGATTCAGAACTTTTGCAGATGCCATTACTTAAGATTAGAACAAACAGTGAATCGTATTATGGGGAACGGTTAATATGGCAAATTGATTTACTGTCAGTGCTTTCAGAATCCTTACTCTGCAATTAGAATCTCAACTCTGCATGTCTACTACATGAGAAATTTTGAAGCATTTGAAACCAAATTTTTAGGACCAAAGAAAAATCCAGAGGAAGAATATATCATTTAGCTTTCCTCGCCGTAGGAAATACAGTCCCACAATCTGATGCTATTTTTTCCATTCTTATAAGCAGCTAGTTCTTATTTATAAAATGTCTATGTAAGGCACTAAAAAAAAAAAAAAAAAGGAGCTGTTGTAACAATAAGAATGCTATCAAATAGAGGCTTTGCAATTAAGAACTTCAAATCCAGATGCAAAGTATTATAATTTGAAATAAATTACAAAATAATTCATGTGTTAAAAATTAGTCTATCTGCCAACATTTTCTCGTAAATGCTTTAGCTGTTAATTAGCGGCATTTATATGGTAGATTCTTGGCATGTGAATTCATGGAATTGGTGAACACGGTGCAAATGAGAAAATTATTTCTCTTCCTTTCTGATTCTCTTTTTATTAGATGTCAGTGTCCTTGAGTGCCCCTTCCATCCACCACCCCAACTTAAAACCAATCCCTGATTTACATTAGGTTGTTCACTCATTAACGATTTCTCTGATTTCTCCTCGACTGCAGCAGGCTGCAACCCTTAGTGTGCACAGTAACTCTTGGTTGGAGTGATGTTATTCAAGAAATCCAAACTAACAAGTATGAAGTTAAGGGATTCATCTGAATCTTTCACAAGGAACATTCAGAATGATCATTTTCTAAAGATGTGCAAGCGGGAAGTTATGTCCACAAATCAGAATGAGGAAGTTCTCATCACGTTGGCTCAGTGGCTGCAGATTTCATGGGCGTCGTGTCTTCACTGTAACTTTCTTCTCTTGAGGAAAGTAAAAATGCAGGTTACCTCAGGGCTACTGGTGCTTATCAATGGAACCTGAAAGCAATTTATATTAAATCTCTGCTGACTTATTTATATAGCTTTTGTCTTTCTCACTGAGCAAGTATAGCTAGATCTCCTCACAATCAGGCCGTATATTCTGGGTTTCTTGGCTTGGTTCCCTTTGGTGTTGCAGTGAAGCAGTGGTCAGTGCAAAAACTGCAGACAGCCAGGGTGCCCCGGCTACTGATACAAGCTCCCATCCCTGGATGCCAAACTTGGGACCAGAGTCTTCATGGTCGCCCAAGCATTGCTGGACAGCGCTTCCATGCTTTAAAAGCCACTTGGTAGGGGCACCTAGGTGACTCAGTCGGTTGAGTGACCAACTCTTGATCTTGGCTCAAGCCCTGCTCTCAGGGCTGTAGGATCCAGCCCTGCCTCAGGCTGTGCACTAGGCGGGGAGTCTGCTTGGGGTTCTCCCTGTCTCCCTCTGCTCCTCCCCCTGCTTGTGCGCATGCTCTCTCTCTCTCTCTCTCTCAAATGAATGAATCTTTAAAACAAACATTTAAAAGCCACATGGCAGAGGGCCATTTTGGAGGCTCTGTACAGCACTAAGGGCTCAAGGATAGATAATACTAGGATTTATTGAACTGGAACCACATGCCGTCCTGGTTCTAAGTTGTTGCATGTATTATCCCCAATGCACACAAAAGCTTTTCCAGTTTTCAGTCTACAGTGGGCATCTGTGCCAGTGCTCAGTCCAAACCTGGGACAGTCCTGAGTGTGCCGTCTGCTCTGCCCCAGAGAAGGAGCTGTTGGCGCCCTCTTCCACCACATGCATACTACACTCCGGGCTGAAGAGACCTATCCCGGCCATCAGGGCCCGGTGAAGCCGATAGTGCGGATTACAGTACATGCTTTCAACACCACTTGAGGGGCGCCTGGGTGGCTCAGTCATTAAGCGTCTGCCTTCGGCTCAGGTCATGGGCCTGGGGTCCTGGGATTGGGCCCCGCATTGGGCTCCCTGCTTGGCGGGAAACCTGCTTCTCCATCTCCCATTCCCCCTGCTTGTGTTCTGTGTCTCTCTCTTTCTCTCTCTCTCTGTCAAATAAATACATAAAATCTTAAACAAACAAACAAACAAAACTCCTTGATCCTCACATAACTGGCAAGAGGCTAAGAAACATTCCTGCAAAGAAACTTTTGGTTGATGGAAATTATAAGACTGCAAACCTAATCAAACAATAAAAACATTTTCAAGCTGGCATTTCTAGTCCTAGTGTAGTCATAGTTCTAGGGAAAAAAAATTACAAATTTAATCCTATCTGACAAAAAGCTAAAAACCTAGAAATGAATAAGAGGTGTTTAGGAATGTGGATTTGCATCTTCTATTATTAATTACAAATCTTTCCCCTAAGTGCATTGTCGTGTACTAGAT
The DNA here is from genome assembly GCF_964662115.1 of Mustela nivalis. Classification (NCBI taxonomy): domain Eukaryota; kingdom Metazoa; phylum Chordata; class Mammalia; order Carnivora; family Mustelidae; genus Mustela; species Mustela nivalis. Next base: position 167,815,344 of record NC_139022.1, read on the forward strand.
AAAACTAATGATTGTATAAATCCCTGCGTCTGAAAAGACTTCCCAAGGGCACCAAGAGACTGTAAAATGTAAAGGAAAATACAGCGCCACCTTCCGGGCACTGGGTGAATTACTAGCATGAGGTAGCTCAGGATTTCGGATTTCAGCATAGGTCTTGCACATTCTGTTTGATGATGTCATACATTTGTGAAGCTGGATTTTCAGCGTGTGCTATGATATAATGCACGTGCCCCTCGACAATTCAGGTGGAACTGGGAATGGAAATGGCAGTGTCTTATTTCAGTCCCAGGTCTGGAAAGTTGCGCAGGGTCACATGTCCCCTTAACTAAATTATTTTTTCCAAACAGCTACTAAGTTAGGGAATAAATACTTATTAAGTTGTCTGGCTCCAACTACTCAACAAACAGAACTATAAGCTATTTCCCTTAGACTAGGAGCATCGTGAGAAAATTGACCATCATACCAAAGGTTCCGTGAACCTAGAAAATCTGGGACCTTAAGCTCTAAACCCAAGATAATTACCAAGACTCTTTCAAAGTGTAATATGCAAGACAGGGAGACAAGTCTCTTATGTTGTTCCTGCAAAGATAGTTTCAGATCATATTTGAACAGGGCAGACCAGTTTTATTCATGCGCTTGGAAGCTTTTTGAAAGTCTTGCAGAAGGGGCGCCTGGGTGGCTCAGCGGGTTAAAGCCTCTGCCTTCGGCTCAGGTCATGATCCCAGGGTCCTGGAGTCGAATCGGGCTCTCTGCTCAGCAGGGAGCCTGCTTCCTCATCTCTCTCTGCCTGCCTCTCTGCCTACTTGTGATCTCCATCTGTCAAATAAATAAATAAAATCTTAAAAAAAAAAAAAAAGAAAGAAACCCTTGCAGAAGCTGATATTTATTTCTGTGCCTACAGATTTGCATTAGGCTGATCTCAGTTCTCATTGCCCTGAATGACTGCATTTCCAAGAATCATGGCTGTCTTGGACTTTAATTGGATTAGGCAGCTAAGATGAGATGCCCCAAGTACCCAAGCACCTTTAGTTAGCACTCAAGTGACTATTGTGAGGCTCCTTGATGTAGCACATTTCACTGTTCCCAACAGGAGTAGAAAGCTTTACTAGTAGAGCGTATAAGGTCACAGGCCATGACTCTGGTTTGGTTCTACTTCTAGAAAACATACTCTTGTCCTTCCTGCATGTCCCCTGTCATCCATTATGTGGGCTCCAGATTCAACGCTCCATCTCTCATCTGACTTCTTGGGCAACTGTTTGCCCCCAGACTCATGGTTCTGCCTTCTCCTGGATTAATGAAGATTAATTAGGTTACTGAGACCTGCCTTTGTGTAAGTCCATCATCTCTGCCACATTCTAGTAGGCGAGCCCCTTGAGCCATCCTTCCAGAGCTTTGTGTGAACTAGCCTTCCTTTTCTGTAAGAGAAATTAAGTTCCAGAAATGCCTCCATGAACCAAGGCCCTCCATCCTTCCTCTCCATCCCTGCCCTTGCTGGCTTCTCCTGGGCTGCTGTGTGCCGAGCCCCGGGTCCTGTGTACCAGGTCCTCATTTTCTTTCCCTCCTCCTTCTCCTCATAGTGTATGATTAATCCCGTTCCTTAGGCCCAGGCTCGTCATCCCAGGTCATTCTATGCTCAGAAGCTCATAAAATCAGTGGCTCATTTGTGGGCAGTTTGGCTGGGCTCAGGTGGGCAGTTTTTCAGTTGGTCTTGACTAGACTCGCCTACACATCTCTGGCAGCCGCCAGGAAGGTGACATCTGACTGGGGCCTTCAGGCAGGTTGGCTTGTGTCTGGTCCACATTAGATGCCTCTCCACGTGGCCAAGTCCCTTCTGCCACATTCTATTGGCTAAAGCAAGTCTCACAGCCAATCCCAGACTCAAAGGGTGGGGAACGCCACCTCCCAATGGGAAGAACTGCGGGGAAGCGCCGGAGTCATTTTTGCAATCTCCCGTAAGGGGAGTGGCGCCACATGAGGCCAGGGAGTGGCGCAGCCTCGTGAGTTGTACGTGTAAGTTTCAATTTCATTCATAATGTAAGTTGGAAAGCCACCGGAGAGTCTAGAGCAGAGCTTTAACATGATCTGACTTCGTAATTGAAAACTCGATCTCTGGCTCGTCTGGAAAAGAAGCCAAAGAGCCGCCCGGAAGCTGAATGAGCAGCTAGGAGGCTGGTGGAATCATCCTTTCAGTGTTGGCAGCAGCTTGAACTGGAGGGTAGTGGTGAAGGGGGTGAGAAACGACCATATTCGGGTGCTTTCCCCTGCTTGTTCCTTCTTTTTGTCACCTTGATTGAAAGCTCTTTGTGGGTGAGGAATGTTTTATTTTTCACTGTGTTTTCAACACCTAGGACCATGGCTGGCACATAGTAGGTGTTCAATAGATACTTGTTGAATGAACGGGTGAGTAAATGGGTCTGCTGGACTTGTGATTTCCAAGGTCAACTTATGGAAAGAAATAGAACCCCATTCTCAGAAACTCCCTGGGACCCCAGTGGCCCTGGGCAGCCCGTGGCTGCTCATGGCATGCTTTGCTGCTGAAGGCCTCTGCTTGTTGTCCTTGGACTGGGCTGCTGGGGTGGGAGTGTCCTTGAGTTGAGCACTTAGTGGCATATGTAGGGACATAAAGCCTAGGGGAATCCATTTGTGAAGGGTTATTTAGTAGTGCATTTTAAGCTAGTTCATTTTGCTTCATTGCGTTCTGCATGTTTATTTGAATCTGTGGGTTGAGTTTTTATTACTATAAATAGAAGTAATAAAACACAGAGCCTTGGGTTTTTTGCCTTGGAGGAATAATCGGTGGGATAAACTCAGAATTTAAGCGTTCTTAAATAGTGCTGTTAGCAAGTCAGTAAACATAGTTGTTTTGTTGACTGATAAGGACTTCAGCATCTCCAAAACATATTGTGTTCATGAATAGGCATCCTTTAACGTTTTAAAAATCCCAAGGCCTCCAACCTTCATGGCTCCAGGAACTTGGAACAATGAAAATCAATTTATTTTCAAATCCCTCATAGAAAGCATGTGAGGATGATATTCCTGCAGGTTGTCTCTGCTCCTCATACCAGAGAAAACGTATCAGGCTCTTCAGGACCCATCCTTCTACTCCTGCTCCAGAGCTCAGCCCCTCGATGGCTCAAGGCTTTTGTTCCTCGGTTGTTTTTCTTCTTTGCCTGACTCTCTTATCCATTAGACTATCCCCAGGAGTAGTTATGTAGAATTCTGATGTCCCCCAGCCCCGTTCTAAGCAAAAGAACGGAAGAAGAAAGATGGTTACAAATCCACCTTCCTTTGATTTTCTTCCCCGGATGTTCCACTTAAAAATATGGAGCCCCTCACTGTTTCTGCCTCTTTCCTTCCCTGTCCTTCTTCAGCCCACTCTAAACTGCTTCTTTGTTACTTCCCTGAAACTGTCCTTGCTGATGCCAGTCAGACCTGGAAGAGAGGTGGGTCTTGAGACATGTCTGAGGAGCACGGCGCCGTGAGAGATGCCCCCCTTTCTTGTCTTGCTCTCATGCCTCTCTCTTCCTTCCCCTTATCTCGCTTACTGCTCTGTTTCCTTTTAGTTTTTATCTTGGTTCTTCTTTCCCCTTCAGATATGGTAAATTCTTTCATTCTCATAAATCCAACTACCCACTTAATGCTGTCACTAGAATGCTTATGGGAATTTCGATCTAAATGTCTGTAGCCGGACTCTTGGGCTTTCCCATCAAAGCTTGCCCTCCCCAGGCCCCCCATCTCGACGTGTGGCTTCTCCATTCACCTGCTTTCTGAAGACACCATGTGGCCCAAATCACAGCCACCTCCTATTTGGACCCGTTGATTGACCTTCTAAATGGATTTTTTTGTTTCTATCTTGCTCAGATTCATTCTCTACATGGCGATGAAGGAAGCATTCACCTTCTGCCTTAAAACTCTTCGGTGGTTGGTTCCCCAGTGACGTTGGGAGAAAACCTCAGCCTTTGAAAGGACTCACAGGCTCTGCCTGACCTTCGCGGTGCCTGAGGCTGGGAGCTCTTCTCACATCTCATCTGTGCACATGCATGTGCCTCCAAACGCCACAGGTGCTTGGGGCTCTGCCCTCTGCCAGGCACGCCTCTTCCCCTGCTCTCCTCCCAATGACTTCTTCTTACCCGTTCCTCAGTCTCAGGAGAAAGTGCCTTTTGATCTTAAACACCCAAACCCAAAAGAGCGCTTCCTGCTTTCCTCCTCCAGAGCAGCCTGTGTTGGCTCTCAGCGCCCTCGTCACAGTTCGTAGTTCCGTGCTGACTTACTCTGTGCCATGTTGGTCCAGGGTCTGTGCCTTCCACTCTTCGCAGGCACCGCATGAGCAGGAACTTGCCTGACTTTCCACCAGCACATGCCCAGCATCAGGTACATAGTGAGCACTGTTGCTGGGTGAACACGTGAATTTTATATCCGACTTTGTTATGGAAGACAACCGTGTTTGAAGAAGCCAGTCATCAGTTTCTGTGGGCCTTCCCCAGGGACCATGCAAGTGGGGACCAGACTGTGCCCTGTTGCTTCGTGTAGAGCTCTTCCAAGATGCATGATGTTTTTTCTGGATGCTTAACACGAAAATTCTTCAGGAGAGCAAAGAAGGAAGCTAGTCCTGAGGCATGCCTCCCCAAATAAATCAGCTTAAGAAAAGTTTTCCCCATTTTATCAGATGGCTTTAAAAGGTTAGTGAATAAACATGCCGAGTGGGTACAGTCAGGAATAAATAATTCACAGCATCCCAAATGAGCCATATTATAGCACAGCCAATCCAGTCATATTTTATTTATCTCTATATTGAAGAAAATCAATTTGAGAAAATTTCCAGAACAGTCCTGTGCTTAGCTGATCCCCTCCGCTCCCCCAACCCCCACTCCTCCATGTGTAAACTTGGGTGATTCTTTGCAGACAGAACAGCTGCAAAACTCATGCTTTCTCTTGCTCTTATTACTTCTGGTAAGATCCCCACCGCAGTTACCACTGCAGGACTTACACATCTGTCCTTTTTAGCATGTTTCTAACTTGTTTTATTTACTTGTTTGTGTTTATTTATGGAAGAGAGAGAGCACGTGCTTGCACATTCGCCGGGGGTGGGGGGAAACAGAGGCGGAGAAAGAGAGCAGCTTAAGCAGGCTCCACAGCTTGATATCATGACCCTTGAGATCATGACCTGAGCTGAAATCGAGAATCAGAGGCTTCACGGACTTAGCCCCCCAGGCGCCCCTCCGACTTGGAGTTTGTAATGCTCTGGGCTTCCAATTGCCGGAATGACTTTGAGTTGGGGTTTGGTTCTCTTCCATGGTCTCTGTCGAACTCAGATGTCCTGGTAGGACAACCTCAGCACTCCAGGGCTTTTGTCCCTGTGCTGCCCCTGCATGAGGGGGTAGCACTGTTTCTGAGAAAACAACTTCTGTTATAAAGGTGTACTTTGAGGGGCACCTGGGGGACTCAGTCAGCTAAACATCTGCTTTGGGCTCAGGTCATGATACCTACATCATGCCCTACATCAGGCTCCCCGTCCAGCCAGGAGTCTGCTTCTCCCTCTCCTTATTTCCTTCCCCCAGCTCATGCATGCTCATGCTCTCTTTCTCCCCGAAATAAATAAATAAACAAACAAACAAACAAATAAATAACTAAAATCTTTTATAAAAGATTAATTTCTCTAATATTGTCATAGGATCTCTTTACTCTATCAAGGTAGACAAAGTGTAATCAGTAGCTCAGCACTGTTCCCCGCCCCCCCCCCGAAGTTCATATGGTGACAGAAACTTTTCTGTATCCCTATAATGACAGTTCTTTGCAATTCAGGAGGTAGGAGTTACGCTGAACTAAGCCATCTGAGCTATTCAGAGTTGTTTGAGGAAAGCATAAGCAGGGAAAAGCAGGCAACCCCAGTTGCCTGTTAGATATCTAGGGGCACCTGTCATTTAGGTAGCACTGTGGGTGCAGGATATCCCTAGTGAGGGAGAATCCCAGCCCTGAGCACTGTAGTGCAGTCAGTTTGACTTCCCAGGGATAGATTCAATTTTGTGGTTGTCGTCAGAAAGCATCCTGTGATCAAAATGCTTCATTTCAGGACACTAACTTCAAGAATCCCATTCATTGGCTTGATCTACTTAAAGGGGATGATTTCCTTTGTTGCCTGCTGGTTCTCTTCTGACGGTCATGACTAAGTACGTGCATGTTCCAAAGGTTAGAGTCATGCCACACACAACTTTTCCCTTCTTGCCCCTAGTAATTCTCAACCTCGCAAAATGTGAATCAACCTGAGCTTACAAGAGCATTTAGTTCTCAGAGATGCCCATGCAAAAGCAGTCTCAGCAAAATTGCTTATATTAACATTTTCCTAGAAAAAATAATCTAGAAATGTAAATAAGTCCCAAGTTTCAATATAAGTGCTATAAAATTTTTATATAAACCTTTTTATTCCTTTGCTGTTCACCCAGTGAATGAAAATACTAGATCACTGGTAACATACGTGCTTTCTGAAAATACTTCCTTAAGAAAAAGTGTTCTCCTTTCACGCTATTGCTTCTGTCCTGTTTTCTACAATCCGCTCTTGATTCAGAATGATGAGCTCATTCTTTTCTCATAAACTGACAAGACTGTGACATCAAGCAGGACTTGACAGTGTTCCAGAGCTGAGGAGAAAGCCAGCCGCACACAACACGCCGTTCAGGGACGCACAGAAAGAGAATCTAAGTGCGAGTGTTATGACAGAAATGGATGAATTAGGGAAGGAGAGGGCATGCGTTAGAAAATAATGGCTTAAATTAGACTCACAAATTTTATCTCAATAAGTAGATTGGCTAAATATTTCATTTGACGCTATTCTTCTTGCAAAATGCGCTTTGCAAAGTTCTACCTCAGTCTTCGTTAAAAATGTTACTGCCAAGTCGAGACTAATAATCCTATTCGTGGACTTCACTGGTGACAGGAATGTATTCACTGCAAAAGGGTAAAAGAATCACCACGGTGTGAACCATGGTGTGCAATTAAATGCTGCAGATGAGTCTTGTCAACAAGCTGAGCTTGGTTCTCACTCCACCACACAGACGTTTTATTCTTAAAAACAATAATCCAAATAATCAAAGTAAATTGAATCTTGGGAAAAATATGAGAAATCATGTTGTATTTCATTTTCGTATTAATAATGAAGGCAGCCATTTCTTCTTGCTTGTGAGAGAGAGACTTCCTAGAGAGTTAGTCCCAGTACTCACGCCAGTCGGACCTCCGTATCTCCCGGTCGTGCAATACAGCAATTCCAGACATGAAGGAGATGTGATCACTCTACCAAGAGTAAGGTTGCTTTCTGGGGGATAAACAAGCTGGAAGCAAGAAAAAAAGGGCACATTGGAAATGATGTGCAAACATAATTAGTACAAAAATGCAACACCAACAAATCTTTTTCAGATTTTAGGTTCTTTCTATATTATCTTTCTATATTATCTTTAGTTGTATAATCTTGGCTTTCATCTTAAAAACCAAAGTCTCTGTGGCTCTGTGAAAAAGTAAGATAATGACCATCCTTGGAAAATAAAAATACTCCCTTGATACAAAATATCGGAATTAGGTGGGTGGATTATATTGTTAACAATTTCTCAAAGACAGTGCGGTGTTGAGATTTTAATACATGTCATTCTTTAATTATGCCCTTTTTTATCCTCACTGAAATATGTGTACTTTTTTTTTTTTAAACTGGAGAAGATAGACTCTGATTTAAAAACTATCTTTCTAAAATTCTATCTTTTGAGGGTGCCTGGCTGGCTCAGTCCATAGAGCCTACAACTCTTGATTTCAGGGTTGTGAGTTTAAACCCCACATGGAGTGTAGAGATAACTTAAAAATAAAGCTTTTAAAAAATAAATAAAATTCAGTCTTTTAAAAAATGGAGCAATATTAACATAGTGAATTTCTTCAGTATGCTTAGGAATATTCCAAATTTTAGTCATGCTTTTCATTTGATCACTAGATAACATTAATTATGGTTGTTGCATTGAAATGGTTAATGGTATGTTAGATGCAGATGAGCTCCTTTGGAATGAAAGTCTCAACTCCCCACCACCCAAAGAAAAAGAAAGCACGAGATACCTTGAATATTGCCAATCCAGAGCTTTCTATAAATTATGTTAAACTACTAATAATTTTAAGGAAAAAGAATATATCTGCCAAAGATAAATCTATATTAAATATATCACATATTGCCAAGGCTTTAGTTTACTGGGGATGTTGGCCACGGTGTGAGCAGTTTCCTATTATGGTTACTGTAACACTCATGTTTTCTGGTTGTGTCATCAATTCCTCAGCTTTTGATATGGAATGAATTATCTTCTTGTTGGACCTGAAGGAGTATAATAACTATTACTTCATAGGCTGGGGGTTCATAATATAAAATCACACCATTTTCTGAGTCTGCTGTTATTAATTATAGTGCTAAATTAGATCTGTAATAAAAACAAAAAAGATCTGTAACTTCTGTTCTGTGGGCCGTTAACTAGCTGTGTGATCTTGGGTAAGTTACTTTACATTTGTTCTCAGTTTATGTAAAATGGGAATTTGGACTAGATTGTTTCTAAGTACTTTTTAAAACCTCTGATATTCTCTAGTCTAAATAAATATCCATTTTCTACTCTGTTGTTTGATTATATTGTATTATAGTGTGCTTCACATATGATGCTGCTGCTCTTTACCTACAACTATTAGCCCCTATGTCACTGGTGGAAAAATGCAGAAGTCTGTGGGATGAGTGGTCTTCGTCATTATATCTGATCCCCTCTGCTTCAGTGACATGCTTTAGTGATTCATTTGTGGAAAACGATCTTACTGGGGCCCCGGGGTGGCTCAGTCAGTTGAGGGTCCTACTCTTGATTTTGGTTCAGGTGATGATCTCAGGATTGTGAGTCTGAGCACTGCATTGGGCTGGGCGTGGAGCTTGCTTGGGATTCTCTCTTTCTCTCCCTCACCCCTGCCCCCCCTTAAAAAATGATCTTACAAACTGAATTATGGGAACGTGGCCTCCCTTAGTATTCTTTGCATTATCATTTTTGTCTTTCAGAGGGGGCCTTTAAAAATTGCATATATTCTAAAATTTTCTAAATTAGTACCAAAATAGATGAATATAATCTGCCCAGTTTTTCTAGAGAACCAGAAAGAAAACATATTCCCCAAATGGGACTTCACTGATAAGTTACACTGATGGTCCTGGGAAAAAAAGGGTCATTGCTGTTACTTGTGCATTTGATAAACCATCGCAGAGCTCAGCTGGGGCGATTCTGGGAAGTCCATCCTCTTCGCGGTTAATAGCTAGATGTTGCTCATTGGGCACTTACGTGCCAGGGATGCTGCTAATAAACATTTTATAAAAATGATCTCTTGTGATGCTCACAGCATTTCTGCAGATTGGTATTATTATCCCTGTTTTGCAAAATGAGGCTCTGAAATGTCCAGCACATTTCCCAGGTTATACAGAAAATGGCAGTGAGCACTCTCACTGAGGTCCAGCTCCGCTGGGACTTCTGATGGTGACCATCATCAGGCTGGAGGACACAGCACGTGGCCGTGACTGCACACGCGCACGCACACCCACGTGCACACACTACGCAGATGCTGTCTCTATCAAGCTGTTCACATAGAGCTCCGTTTCTGTGGCTGCAGGAGAGACGCTTTGTTCCCAGGTCCCAGCTACCTGGAAATACACTGGCCTCATTCCGTGCCCACTCTCTCACCTTCCTGGAGTTGTAACGTCAGTGGGAGCAGCTTATAGAGCTCACAGCGTGGACCACTGTGGACCACTGTGCTAGCGGCCCTCCCTGCTGCCTTCTCTCGCTTTGCGCCTCCTTCTCAGCCCGCCTTCCCTGTCCCAGACCGCTGGGGCTTCTGCAAGTGAATGGATGTGAGCTTCCGGGCTCCTCCCTTTCTCCACCTGGAACTTGTCCTTCCCTGGGAACCCTTCCGCACCCCTGCAGGTCCCCTTTCTCTTCCGTGGTTCATGTCCGGACAGGACTTTCCAAGTTCTGGACCCACTACCACAACCTGATGCTCGCCCTCCCTCTCCTGGTCTTTGCCTTAAAATGCCCAGATACAGGCTTTATTTCTTTTAGCGAGGAACTCGTTTAATGTTATCACAGCTACTTCATAATTTATTAATTTTGTGGAATTGCAAGTTGCCTTTTTTTGTTATTTGCAAAACATGCTTAGTTCTGGTCGTGTGCTCCTGCTTTGGGTTGTAAAACTTGTCAGAGACGTTTGTTGAGGAATAAATTATCCTTCACCAGGGACATAACCTCCTAAAAGGCAACAATATGGTAATAGGATTTCCAAAAATAGCAATAGTGTTTCCCTCAAGCCCTCTCCTTATCTTCAAATCACTTAGTTGTTTTTTTGTTTTTATTTTTGTTTTTTCACTCTACATACCTTTCCCGGGAGGGAAAACTCTAGGAAATTTGCTCTCACATCTTCTAGCAGACAAATCTTGTTCATCAGTAAAGTGGCTTCGGAGCCAGTTGGGCTGTCAGGAGGATAATTTCATACTCATTCCTTCAACGATGCTCATTTTTTAGGATGTTTTCCAGATAGAACTTTCTCATAAGAAGTAGGGGTGAAGTTCTGTGAAAACAGTCGCATGCTGCCCAGGGAACCAGCCGCGGTCGATGGTCATGGGGCAGGAGATTTCTGCGTCCATCGTAAGGAGCCGGCTGGCTCTCCTGGAGCGGGAAGGGTTACGAGTGAATCGTAGCAGCCCGCGGGAAGGAGAGGAGCCAGCTAGGAAGGGCGAGGCGTCGGGGTCCGGCTGGAGTCCCCGTAGCTGAGGACCCATGCGTGATGCTCGTGTGCCCGTCCCGTCGGCCAGCTCGGTGGCCTTGCCGTAGAGCTCTGCTCCTCTCTTCTCCTCCTTAAAATGAAGGGCCTCTGAGGAGAGTTCTGTCTCCTTCCAAATGTGCTTTTACGAGGACAAGTTCTAAATTGTGTGTGTTCAGAGCTGGACTAGGCTGAATTTGGTCCCCAGAGCACACATTTTTCTTCTGTGCTCACCATCTCAGAACCAGAGTGTTTTGCCTTTCTCTCCTGTCTAAAGGGCTGTTCCTTCTACAACCCAGGAGTTTAGTCTGTAGGACAGGCTCCTCTCTCCAAGGCTTAAAAGTGGCCTGGTCCAGGTGGGTACCAGAGGATTAGCAGCATCCTAATCTTTTTGCATAGCTTTCTTCCAATTCCTAGTCCAAACTAGAGAAGGCCGAGAGTTTCCAGTAATCTGGGTGATCACTGTGTATGGAGACAGTGTGGGAAGGCCATACAGTATTACGGATGTTATAGTGACCAAGGCCTTGGCCTTGGATGAGGGTAGTTCCGTCTGTCTCTCTGTCCATCCATTCGTCCATCCATCACCCACCTTCCCTTACTTCTTCCCTCACTCTCTCCTTCCTCCCTCCCTTTTTTCTCTCTATCCATTGCTATCTATCTCTCCCATGCTATACAGAAATCTTTCCTTAAGCAACATGCCTTTCCCTCCTTCATCAACGCTTTATTGAATCCTCTGTCATATATTTTAAAAATTAGCATGTTGTGCTAATATATACACGTAGCTGATTGCCTACAGCATCACGGAGAGTGTGCACTTGCGTTTAGCCAGCGCTGCGAACAGACGGGCGCGTCAGTCAGCACCTGACATCCTCTCTGCACCATTTCTCACACATTTTCCAGACTCAGTGACCATGTAATGTGGTTTGCTGGCTGGTATGCTGACCCGTGGCACACCTTGGGTGTCTCTGCTGTTCAGTTTCCCAGGAAACTAAGTGCAGTTATCTTGAAGAGTCAGCCTTATTCCTTCTTGTTTCTTTTGCTTTGTGTTCAGAAGGGAAACAACTAAAACACCAACGGTCGAAACACAGCATCTATTTTAGTCTTAAGTGTGGTAGACCAGGAGAGTGTTCCATGACCTTGGCACTAGCCAACTTTTGGGCCAATTTTGTGTTGTGGGGGCTGACTTACAAGTTGTAGGATGTTGGACAGCATCTGTGACCCCTGACCCCTAGATGCCAACAGCACCATCTCCAGGAAGGACAAGTGAAAATGCCTCCAGATATTGTCAGATGACCCCTGGGGCGTGGGCAGGGCAAAGTCATGCTTGGTTGAGAGCTGCATTAGAATGAGAAAGTGAAAGTTACTTTTGGGAAGTCCCGCAGGTAAAGAGATAAAGCAAAATCTGTCCTTTTGTTGACCCCCAGTTTCTTGAGTTCTGCCGGCGTGTCCCTAAGGCGCCAAGAGACAAAGACTCAGACATCTATAAGGTCCAGCCCTGCCTGTAGAGAACTCGCAGTGAGGTCTGCCGAGGACAGATGTGTGAACAGATAGTCACGGACAATAGGACTTACAGGGAGGAAATTAGTCCTACTGCTGGATGTTCCAGCCTGATCCCACAGATGACACTTTTTACTTCTCAAATTCTTTCTTCCAGCATCCTGCATTATCAGTCCCTTTTAAAAAACTGTGCTCGGCAGAAACATCTTTTGCTCATTCTCCCGCCTTGGAGCCTTGCTGAGTTGCTCCTGCCTGGAAGGTTTTAGCTTAGATTTTCACACCTCTGAATTCTCCCTGCCAGTCCCTGGCCAGCCCGTCTCTTCCAGGAAGCTGTTGTGTATTGCGTTAGCTTGTGTCGGTGTCTATCCAGCAAACTCCCCCCATGAAACTCACAATCCCTTTTGCTCAGCTTGTGGCTTCATGACATACTGTATTGTTTGTACAGCCTGTTGCCCCCTGCTTACCATCCGTGGGTCTAATCACTCAAGAGACTCTGGGCTACCTGAAGGTGGAAACCAGATATTACACTGGATTATTCACATTAATGGCTAAGCGAGCCACTCTTTGACTGTCGTTGGCTTGCAAACTCCGTGTCAGGGGAGAACTCAAAACTAGGAGGAACAGTGACTGAAAGATGAAGGTGAATCAGACCTGAAGCTAAAGAACTGCAGGTCCTTGGGTCTCCCATCTGGCACCTTCTTTCCTGCCTAATGAACTTCTGCTGATGCTCCAAGACCCCAGAGCACATGTTACCTTCGCCTCTAGGCTTTCTGTGGCTTCTGATTATACAGTGTATCTGCTTTGATAGCATTGCACGCACAGATGTGATTGCTGAGGAGTCCCTGTGGTCTTGTCCAAAGTCATAGAGCAACCAGCTGGAAATATCAGACCCTGTATTCAAATCTCACCCAGATTCCAAGCAGAGGATAGTGGATAGAGCAGAGTGATTTTGGGTAAATGGCCTTCTGAGGGGCCCCCTCTCTGTTGGGTTGCATGGGGAATTCTATGGAATTAAAAAATTAAACCCATTTCTAGTATTTTATAATAAAAGATAGCACACACTAACCAAGCAAGTAATTGCTGAAAAGATTTCACTCATTTTGCTATTTTAAGGACTTTTTGAGGTCTTAAAAAACAGTTTTATTGAAGGGCATCTGGGTGGCTCAGTCGGTTGAGCATCTGACTCTTGATTTTGGCTCAGGACCTGATGTTGGGGTCCTGGGATCAAGCCCCGTGTCAGACTCTGCGCTCAGTGGGAATTCTGCTTAAGATTCTCTCCATCTCCCTCTGTCCCTCCTGCTAGTGCTCTCTCTCTCTCTAAAACAAATGAATATATCTTTAAATAAGTTTTATTGAGGTATAGCTTATATATAATTAAAATCACCTATTTTTTAATGCACAATTCAGTGATTTTTAGTAAATACATTGGCTTATGCAACCATCAGCACATTCCAATTTTACATCATTTCCATTTCCCCCAAGAAATCCTTGTGCTTTTAAAGACAATTTGTCTTAGGACCCCGAGGTGATACGGGGAGAAGGAGACAGAGGGAGATGAGAGTGGGAAGGTAAGGTTACATAATAGAAAGGGGTATTTGAGGGAATTATAGAGCAGAAAGGAAGCTTTCCAGGTGATTTCACTGACATCTTCATTTTAAGTGAGGAAGAGAAGGGTCGAGAAGTTGAGGAAATGGAATGAGTTGGTGACCCACCAAGAGTCGGGTTTTCTGATTCTCAGCCTGTTGCTCCTGCAATTACCATGATGCAAAGAATGATCAGTGAAGGGAGGGATCGCACTCCTCTCTTGCTGTGGAAAAAGCCATCCCAATACTTAGTGATTTGAAACCACCATTTTCTTTTGCTCATGATTTTGTGGTCAGAAAGTGTTCAGTTGGGTGATTCTTCTGTGATCACTGTGGTATCTGCTGGGGGTCTGGGATTGGAGGAGCCACTTCCAAGATTGCTTCTCATTCACATGTCTAGTGCCTCAGTGCTCTTTCGGCTCCCTCTTCACATGATGCTGTCCCTACCCAGGGCTTCTCATGGCTTGAGATATTTACACGATGGCGGTCTTGAGGTGGTCACACTTCTTAGAAGAAATGCTGCCATGACAGTTAAGGTCTGTGCTTGGAACTGATACAGGGTCACTTCTGCCATATTCTGCTGGTTAAAGCATCCGTTACTCAAGGCAGTGGAGAAATCAGTGCTCCTTCTTGACAGGAATGGGCAAGGCCAGATAGCAGAAGAGCATGTGGGAAGGGGTACATTGTGTCCTTCTTTGGAAAACACCAGAAGCAAGAGCAGCGCCAGGCAGATAAACCCCTCGGAGACATCCTGTCATCTTCAGACCTGGTTCTTCCTTGTGATTTTTCTAATAGTCATTGCCTGAGAGAATAAAGCTCAAACTCCATAACCAGTGCTGGGATCGCCTCAGGAGTTGGCTCTCACGGCTTGTCCACGTCGACCCTACTCTCCAGCAACAGTAAAAAATCTCACTGTTTTCCAGACCTCGCAGCTCGTGTCTGCCTTTCCCATCACTCCCCGTGTCTGCAGCATACTCTCCACTGAGTCAACATTCTTACCCATCCTTTCAAACTCTGCTCCCCCCATTGCCTTGTCCTAAAAGCCTTTTTGGTTTCTTTTTAATACTTAGATAGTGATTCCCGTAAGAATGGGATTTTTCCCCAGCCTAGTAACTGCTGTAGTGCCTGACAGGTACCAGGCATCTGGTAAGTATATGCTGAAGGGGGGATACATTTATACACATCAGAAATTTAAAGCAGGTGCTGTTCTATGTCCACCTTTCTGCTGGTGGTGTCCTCTCATGGTGAGTCTTCCCTGGCCAAGAAGTGAGGCGAAGCCCAGTTCCGTGTAGTGGACACTGTGCATTCAGTACTCAGTGTGATGGGCTGTGTCTTCCCTGTTCCTGACTTCATGGTCTTATGGCCATTTGTTCAGTCCCCAGAACCCAATTAAGGAAGGGGAGCAAAGCATGGAGTGTCAGTACACAATAATTCTGAGATACAATGTCAACTGTCATTTTATAGAGAACACTGGAGATCCTTATAAGAATAATTCACTTGTTATCAGAGTCAGTTCACAGCTGTGTGTTTGTACCAGCACGTTATGCTGCCTCGCCACTGCTAAGAAAAAGTCACTTTGTTAAGACTCTGAATAAATTCCACAGAAGAGCTAATGCTCCTCATGGTCTGGTTTGTAATTACCCAAGAAAAAGACTACAAGAATGTACTGTTCTGACTACGAGAATATACAGTGTTTGGGTGACATGAGCTCAAGTATTTCAAATGGGAAGATAGTTGCTTTCCATGAAAATTTTGCTCCAAGATCAAGATTGAAAACAGCAGCAGTCCACTGAGAGTTTAAATAAGCTTTAGCAAAGGTAGCTTTCAGCTCTTGGTGGAGAAAACATGTAAATAGGTTTATGGCCACCGACTAATTACTTAGATAGAAATCTCCAGGGGAATCTGTGTTTAAACATAATTAATATCAAATATTGAGAAGGGTAATGAACTAAAAATGGATTATATACAGACACACTTTGGATTCATATGGGGCAAAATCTAGTTACTAAGACTAGCTCTATGGGACAGTTGGCACTTGGAGCAGATTTCCCTGATTTGAAATAATGGATAGCACCTGCTTGTGTTACAGAAAGAGTTAACACAGAAAGAAAAGGCAGTGTTCACTGGAACACTGAAGAACTAAAGTGTATTTTTATCCTAACTTTTGGACAAATGTGGTTTAATACACCTTTAACAATTATGAAAATCGGTAACAATCGAAACAATTGAATAAGAGAGAACATTGAGAGATGAGGTGGGGAATAATTCTGGAAGAATGAAAAGAAAAAAAGAAGGGGAGAATCAATATGCTTTATCTTAAGGGAAATCCAGAATCTTTGGTATTTCTCATGCGGACTATGTGTCCTATAGTTGCTAAAGTGATGCTTGTTAGTTCAAAAGTTGTTGTTTCTGCTGGCCTGTCCCTACAGTGCCAAGAGACGAAGACTCAGACATCTGTAAGGTCCATCCCTGCCTGTAGAGAACTCGCAGTGAGGTCTGTCGGGGATAGACATAGTCATTTGAGAGATTTTTCTCAGACGAAACCTTCCAATTAATGATCCTCATCTCTTAGAAGAAAACTTTTCACACCTTCAGCTTCTTTGGTGTACCATCATCCGGCCAATCTGGAGGCAGCGAGAGAGGATTTTCTCGAGGACTTAGTCTCCTATTCCAAAAATTTGGCATCGAGATAAGAGACAGCTTTTATTCCAGGGTTTTTTCTGGACATGGGGTGCTGTACAAGGCTCCTCTCACATGCGCAGTGGTGTCGTGGCCCCCAGCCGTTCACCGATGCCCCTCCCGTGTAGCGTCCCTTCCCGTGGCACATCTCTGGGCTCCCCTAGTTTTACTTCTCAGTAACCAAACCTTGATTTGATTTTAGATTCTTTTCCTTCCCTTCCCTTCCCTCCCACTCCCCCCCCCCCCCCCCCCCGCCACCAGAACTAAATTTTCACACTTTGCAGACTCTCTGGTCACAGTGGCCTACCTAGCTCTGGATCTGTGGTCCCTTTGGTGCTCTCCGTGGCCTTGGATCAGTTTTGTCTTTGTCCCTATTCATACAGGACTTTATTCTCCTGACCCTGAAGTCAAAGGGCAGCCTTGCCTATTCCTACATCTAGCGCAATCAAGCCTAATTGTCATGAGGAAAACCGGGAAGAACCTCCTTACCAGAGTGAAGTCTTATAGGCCGTCTTCTTCTTCTTCTTTTCTTTTTTAACTTTTTTTTTTTTTTAAATTAACGTATAATGCATTACTTGTTTCAGGGGTACAGGTCTCAGTCTTACACAATTCACAGCACTCACCATAGCACATACCCTCCCCGATGTCTATAACCTGCCACCCTAACCCTGCCCCACACCCCACCCCCATCTTCTAAGGGGCTTTATTCTGGGGAAAGAAAATCTCCTACTTTACTTAATCCTAGGTCCCAGACACATAGTCCTTGACACTCATCTCAGGATCCCCCATGGTGAACCTCACCTTGAGGTTCTCAGTTTCTTCTCATTGAGCTGCAAACCATATTGACTACAATCTCTGTAGTTAGGAGACATGACTTGTCAAACCTCTTGAACTTCCAGGTTTCTGGAAGAAAGAATAAAATTTCATTGGTGCTGTGAGTACTGCACAATAATATGAAGCCCTCACAACATCCCCTAGTACACACAGGGAGGTGCCCTCCACTTTTCTGCTTTTTTGGTGGTCATGCGATCTAGTTCCAGGCATTTTAATTAAACAAAATGATGGTCTGTAGCCAAGACTCAGGTGCCTCGCAGGATATGTGTTAAGGACCTGTCAAGGGAACTGTGGGAAAGTTGATTCCCTACAAGAAAGTAGGTCCATAGGGTTTTCTGCTGAACTTCTGTGGAGATTGCTACCAACGATTTGGAGATTTGTTTTTCTTTTAATCATTGTGAGTTAAAATTAGATTGATGATGTCAGCTGATTAGCGATCATTCTAAACCAGTGGCCTCTGATTTGAAACTGTAAACAGTAACAAGAAACCATTGTTTTTCTGATACTAATTTCTTCTGCTTTAACTGTAGAACCTAAATTTGGGGAGAATAATTATCTGAACAGTAGTAAGTCTTCATAAGTGCCATTTGTTTAGGTCTTCTTTAATTTCTTTTAGAGTGATTTGCAGATTATCTTTCAAAAATTTTAGTCCTAAGTAATTAATGTTTTATGGTATTTTTTATGTGGTATTATTTTTGTAATTTCATTTCCCAACTTCTTGCTGTGGTATTTTATACAATTGATGTTTGTTTATTGAAAATTTTTTGAGGCTTTGCTGAATTAACTTCCTAATTCTGTTAGGTTTTCTTGTAGATTCCCTAGGATTTTCTCCATAGATAATCATGTCATCTGCAAATAGAAATAATTTTATAGTTCTTCCTTTACAATTTTTATACCTTTTTTTCCCCTTGACTTATTCCATTGACTAGGAATTCTAGTTCCCTAGTGAATAGGCGTAATAAGGGTGAACATCTCTGCCCACTTCCTGATCGTAGGGAGAAAACATTGTTTCTTTCCTCACGCCATTAAGTGTGATCCCAGCTTTCAGTCTTTTGCAGATGCCCTTTTCAGGTTAAGAACTTTTCTTTCTGTTCCTAGTTTTTATCCTGAATGAGTGTTTGTCATATAATTTTACGGCATCTTTTTAAAAAAATATTTTATTTATTTATTTGACAGAGATCACAAGTAGACAGAGAGGCAGGCAGAGAGAGAGGGAGAAGCAGGCTCCCTGCTGAGCAGAGAGCCCGATGTGGGGCTCGATCTCAGGACCCTGAGATCATGACCTGCGCTGAAGGCAGAGGCTTAACCCACTGAGCCATCCAGGTGCCCCGATTTTACCGCATCTTTTAAGAGGATCTTTCTCTTTCTCTTTTATTTTTTAGTTTCTTAATATCATTAACTACATTGATTAACATTTTGTTGTATTAACATTTCAACTCTAGGATAAGTCCCACTCACTCAGGATGCATTAGTCTTTTTATTTACTGCCGGACTTGATTTGTTAATATTTTGTAGATGATTACTTTTTCATTTATGCTCGTAGGGAATATCAGTCTGAAATTTTTCTTAAAATGTTCTTTTCTTTTTCAGGGTTTGGTATCAGGGTTTTGCATGACCTCATAACATAAGTTGGGAAATATTCTGTCTTTTATTTTTGGTAGAGTATATGTAACTTTGATTTTTTTTTTCTTTAATGTTTTACGAAATTCTACAGTAAAACCATCTGGTCCTTGAGGCATTTGTTCATTTATTTGTTGAAGGCTTTTAATTATAAGTTCAACCATTTTTCGAAGAATTAGTCATACATTCTATTTCTTCTTGAGTCAGTTTTGATAACTTATGTTTTTCAAATAATTTATTTCATCTATGTTATTGAATTAACTGGCATAAAGTTGTTTATTATATTCCTTTATTACTCTTTTTACCTGTAGAAACAGTCATTTTATATCTTCTCTTTTTTTCCCTCATTACCTGTAGTAGAGTTTTATCAGTTTTTCTTAATTATTTTAAAGAAGTATTTCTTTTTATCCTATTTATTTTCTCTGAGTTATTTAAATTTCACCTTTCTCCCAAAAAAAAAAAAAAAAAAGATTTCACCTTTCTCAGGCAAAGCAAATGTGTTTTGTCTGATTTTAATTTCAGCTCTGATAAGTTTCTGAAGAAGTTTTTCTAGCAGAGAGGACCCATACCAAAGCAAGAAATCCTGTTTACTATGCAGCCTATAAATACAACTCTACAAAGAATGGGCATATAATTAACTGAATGTTGTATCCTCATGTCACATTGATTACACACAGAGATGTTTTCTGCCAGCATTTCAAATCCCAGCTTACAGTGGTTCAATTTAAACACCATCTGAGATGATTGAAAATAGGTTTTAGCTAAATTCATTTTTCTGAAGAGGACATTTCTTAAGAGCAGGTGTTCTCTTCTGTGACACTGGTAAGTAATCCCGCTGTCATACGTGCCCATACAAATCATCCCACTACAAATCTATTAGCTCATGATTCATATCTGACCTGCCTTTTAAAAACAAAGGTGAAACAGTACTCGAGAATGAAGGATTTAATGCACACCGAACGAATCACTTTCTTTGAGTTCAATTTCGTTCCCTCTGAGCATGTGTGATTTTCAGGGAGAAAATTAAGTTCTAAATTGAGAAGGTGCATTAACTGTTTCAGACAATAGAATGACAGATACATCTTTCTAAATAGCTTCCTGGAGACCCGATGGAGTGGATGCCTTTCTCCCGTTCTTATCTTACGGGCTGGAAGTGATTTATATGAGGAGATGACTTGGTCTTACCTTGGATCGGGCTCCCATCATTTCTTTAAAGAAAATTCCCAGCTTATTCTTTCATCCTTTTTTCTCTGAAGGAACTTATAAATCTGTATCAATTAGTTGGATTTCTTTGGGAAAGGCAGCTGTTTTGCCATGACTTGAAAGAAGTCTGTGGTAATTATTGGGGTAATTATCTAATTTCTCATGAAGAATGCCACACTGACATAAACCCTCACATACAGTGATACCCGATTCTGGGCCATGTACCTTGTCTGTGTCTTTTTATGACCGGTGGACTGTACTTGGTACATCTCTAAACAGCTGTGTATAGTGAGAATTTTAAATAATTTCCAATGTGAATTTATTTCATTGGTTTTAAATTTCAGTAAAATAAAAGAGCTCTAGCTCCTTGAGTTTATCTTCTTTGTGTTAATATTCATATAACAAACTGCAGCTTTCAGACTGAAGAAGTATTCGAGAACGCCATTTAGAAAACAATTGGTCCCATTTTGTTGGCACTCTGCTCTGCTCAACAGCCTTTTGCGGATGTTGACTTTTCCTTAGCTGTACAACCACCTTTTCAAGAGGTATGATTATGCTCAGTTTGTTTTTGTTTTCAGATGTAGGATGTGTCAGTTTATGTAGTAGGCAGGGAGAAGGGCATTTTGGAAAGAACTTGGGCTTTGGAAATAAATTGGAGTTTAAATTCTCGCTTCTCTACTCACTGGTGGTTTGGCCAGACCTGGGACTTGATCCCATAGGAAGGACAGAATGGATGTGCAGAGAATGAGATTGTGGACCTCAGAAAGATGATGGGAACTGAAGTCAGAATACCAAGGAGTCAAGCATTTTCTGGGTGAGACTCACCTTCTGCCTTCATGAAACTTACAGGCTGTCAGTGATAGGGAGATAATCATCTGGGATGCGAGAGAGAAATCTGCATTAAACAGAAATATACAGTGGATTATGGGGTCCAGACAGAGGGATTCTGCACAAGGGGAGAATCCTGTTGAGAAGACTTGACATGTGAACCAGTTACGGATGGGTGAGAGATTTCTGCCCGTGAGAAAAGGGAGAAGGGCAGAGCATGCTGAGAAAGGAACATGCTCAAAGACAGAGAGGGACCAGAATGAAAAGTACGTGACATTTCGGGTACTATGGGGAGACAGATTAAGCAAAAGTGGGGAGTGTACCCACCCTCCCGCTCCTCCTCTCCCCTCCCCCCATTCCCTTCCTCCCCTCTCTTCCTCATCATATGCCTCTGTCCCTTCCTTTCATCCTTCCTGCGAGAGTTATATGCCAGGCACGGGCACAGTGCCACACATGTAGCCCTCCGTCACGGGGCTCTTTTCATTAGGAATGTAGACTTGGGGGTGCCACTCGGGATCAGGGAATGGCTCATAGCCAGCAGTCCAGCTGGAAAGCTATTTCAGGACCAAAGGATGGAGACTTGAAGCTGTTCCCAGGAAAACTGTAGTGTCACTGCAAAGATGGGATATATGTAGTTGTCATCAGAATGGGATCTATGTAGTTAATTGTCATCAGAGCTCAGAATTACTGTATAGTACAGACGACCTTTGGACGACAGGTTTCAACAGCGTGAACCCGCTTATACATGGATGTTTTCGGATAAATCCAGTACAGTACTGTAAATGTATTTTCTCTTCTTAGGATTTTCTTCACATTTCCCCCCTCTAGCTTACTTTACTATAAGAATACAGCATCTAATATATAAACTTACAAAATATGAGTCCGTTTACTGTTTATGTCACTGCTAAGGTTTCTTTTCTTCTTAAGATTTATTTATTTATCTGAGTGACCGTGCAGACACACGCGGTGGTGGGGGTTGCCGAGGGCAAGTCTCTCCAAGCAGACTCCCTGTTGAGCCCAAGCCCGATGCAGGTCACAACCCTGAGATCATGACCCGAGCCTTAATCAAGAGCCAGATGCTGAACTGACTGAGCCACCCAGGTGCCCTTGTCATTGCTAAGGTTTCTAGTCAACAGTAGGCTATTAGTAGTTACATTTTGGGGGATTCAGAAGTTATACATGGGTTTTTTGGTTGTGTGTGTGGGGGGGGTTGGCATCTCTAATCTCTGTGTTGTTCAAGGACATAGAAGTATATAATATAAATATAATATAAAAGTGTGAACCTAGGAGCCAGACTACTTGGGTTCAATGTCAGCCTTTGTCCCTTACTAGGTGTGTAACCTTGGGAAAATTGTTTGACCTCTCTCTGCCTCAGGTTACTTATCTTTAAAGTGGGGATAATAAGAGTACCTTCCTCACAGAGTTGTTGTGGGGATTAAATGGATTAAATGAATTTAAAAAAACTCCTAGAAAAGTGCCGGGGACATGTCAGCCCTCTATAAATATGGACTGTAATTATTAAATTGCTTCTCTACAGCAGATGAGGATGAATTTTCAGAAGAGGAACTACTTGGTCCCGTTTTTTCTAACAATACAGCCAATAGATTGTATAGATGTGAACGTCTTTTCAGGAATATAAAAGTCAAACATATTAAAATATTATGGAAAGATATAATAATGATTTATTTATTTTTTAAAAGATTTATTTATGTATTTGACAGAGAGAGAGAGAGAAAGAGACAGCAAGAGAGGGAACCGAAGCAGGGGGAGTGGGAGAGGGAGAGAAGCAGGCTTCCCGCTGAGCAGGGAGCTTGCTGCGGGGCTTGACCCCAGGACCCCGGGATCATGATGTGAGCTGAAGGCAGACGCTTAACGACTGAGCCACCCAGGTGCCCAGTAACAATTATTCAGAGTCATTCTGCTTATTGGTATGGTACTTACATTAACAGACTTGGAAAGAAATTTAAAGAAATACATACGCCCCATACATGTATCCATCCATACATACTAAGTTTTAGAGGTGAAAGGTATGTTCGGCAGTTGACAAATTCTGTTCAAGATTCAGAAATATCTTACAGACTGAAATCTAGGCCTTGGATACCATTGGGATGGGGAGAGAAGCCTCAAGAGACTCATCTTCTATTTTTATTGTCTAAGCTAATGGTCCATTAACACAGCTTCTTGAGTCTGAGCCCGCTCGATAATGTGTACCTCCCAGGGCAAAGATGCCAGGTGGGTGTTTCCTAGTGGTGGAAAGCAGCATTATTTCTCCTAGGGGAAGAATGTGAGCAATCCCACTTTTTCTGCATAATGGTAACAGTAAGAAAGAGCGTTATATAATGGGCAAAGAAATTACCAAGATGATATCAGCGTTCAAAGGGAAAATCCCTGTGTTCATAATCAGTTTAATGATTTTGGTTTCAATAAAGATTTGCCTCATTAGCTATTCAGTGGAATGGTGCTGATTTTAAGGTCCATCAGTGTATAAAGAACATCGATACACTTGCAGACACTGGCGTATTTGCATTGTTACCGGAGTGATATAAAACCAGAAATTTCAGGGAGCTTATTATAGATTTTGAGCAGTTTATCCTTCTTGAGAAAGAAGCTTCAGAAATCTCAAATTATTTCTCATCTCTACCACAAAAAACAATTTCTCTGATAATAATAAATAAGCATCTCAGTGTATTGAAATTGAGAGTTGTTCTCTTTTTTTCCCCGAGCTTTCTGGGCATAATTTTAAAACACATTAATTTCAACCTGCCAGGTATTTGAATTTTAAACCATTTTAAATTTGATGTCCTCAGACAAGGGTGAAACATCTGTGTTTCTTATTTCCTGGTAGGTCTGTCCCTTCACTCATTCTCCTTCCCTGCCAAGGAACAGCCTAAGCCTTGTGTGTCAGAAGCTTCCAGGTCCAGTGTGGCTGGCAGTCACGTTCACTCTCCGATGGGAACCACTGTAATATCCTGTGTCCCAGGAGATAGCTCAGCTGCATCCCTCCGCCCTGTCCAGTTCCCCAAACTCCCGAGTGGTTGGTAGGATCTCGCGACATATGCCCTTGGCCACCATGTTTTTCTAAATTGACGTGCAGGCAGTCTTGGATCAATTAATTAGTAAGCCTAACCGAAGCGAAATATGATTAGTTGTACAATATTGAGCTGTCCAAATTTAACTCCACTAAAACTACAGAATCAACGTGGAATGTAAGGGATTTCTGGGAAAGGAAAAACTTAAGTCCATTTTCTTTTCCTTAAGATTTTTATTTATTTACTTGAGAGAGAGCACGAGAGAGAAACAGGCCCTTGCTGAGCAGAGAGAGCCCTAGATGGGGCTCGATCCCAGGACCCTGAGCTCATGACCTGAGCCAAAGTCAGCCACTTAACCCACTGAGCCTCCCAGGCGCCCTGTACCGTTCTGGATAAATCCTTACTCACTGGGGCTTACCCAAGACTTCTGTGATTCAGGCTTATGAGTTTTGAAACAAATGGTTCACCATGTGAAAATCTCTCTCTCTCACACACATACACACACACAACTTGTGTACCTTTGCCCCATGAATTTAAAAGTATGCTTTGTTTCATCTATCTGATGTGGTTAATAAATTGATAAAGGGTAACATAATGCATGTAGACATGATAGCACCCATTTGGTGTGGATGTTAGCTGGAAGTGGTTTCCTGTGATGTTTACCATGTTGTTGTGTTTAATGCGGATTTCAGTGAGCACTGAGACAAAACAAAACCAACAAATAGTGACACTTCACACCTGTTTGGTGACACCAGATTTAAAATGGCTTTAAATTCCAATGCCTGGCTGTTCAAAATGAATGTGTTTAAAATTATGTCAGGAAACTAGCTAAAAAAAAAAAAGACATCAAATTCATATACACGTTTGAAATAAATTGATTCAGTTGTATAATAAGATAATATTGACAAATTTAATTATTACTTATCTAGAATTGTAAAAGCAGAAGTCATTTTTCAGTAAATGAATCTGCATATTAAAATCGTTAGAAATACCCTTCTTGTAGAATTCCACCAAGCTGTCCTTTGGTTCTGAAGTTTTTAAAGGAAAAATAAATGACTTTAGAGAATTCAATGTTTCGAATGCATTTTGATACTTAATTTTTAACAAATGTAGAATTTGACAATATCCATGAATATGCAAGGAAAAGGGCACATTTAAATATGGTACGCGAAGTATTTATGATGAGAGACGGAAGCAGTGAGGGAGAAAGGGAAGTAGTGACAGACTTGCCATTTGGGATGCTCGTATTCAGACTGAAAGGTAAGTAAAGAGTTTAAGGAAATATCACATTCACCCAATGGATACTGATTGTTCAAGCTCATTTGCTTTTAAAGCTTATTTAAACTGCTTTGGAATTCTTTTGACAAGCCATATGTTGCAACAGCCAGAGCTCTTTCACACAGAATGAAATTGTGCAGGTTGTTTGGAGTTTCATTGTTTACTGACAAACCCTAATAGCGATTCTAGTTTTGTTTCTTCTCAATGATGCAAAAGGGAGAACATGACTAATTAATTTTTTTACGTTGATAACACCCTTGAAAGACTTTTGATCATTTGTACTGTAAAATCCTCCCACATTCGGATACTTCGGGCACCAAATTACCCTCCCCGTTGACTAGTGCGGTACTTACGCAGTTTGAAAATTTCAAAGATACTCCATTTGTTTACAAATTCTAAATCTTGACAAAAATGGCTTCACAGATCACCCTTTAGATAATTAAGGTTCAGTAATATCTGAGTACATGAAATGTACCAATAACAGATTGTACAACCGTACAGTTCCCTTATAATTCTAGTGTGTTACTTTAATGACTTTTCACTGATGTTCTTAAGTTACTTATTTGTTTCTTATGCATTTTTTTGGTGTACAAACAAGAGACTCTTTTTGCAGTAGCCAAATGTATTAAAGAGCAAAATAAGTTTCCAAATAGAGGAGTCTTCAAGACGTATCTTCAAAGTCTATGTAATTTTGTGCATGCATGAAAGGTAATAATGTAATCACAGGTACTAAATATTCTTCAGCCATTCGCTCTCAGAACTGTTATCTGGAATAAAACTAGATTAAATTTGCAGAATGGTGAATTATGGAAAATAATGACGCCAAGGCAATTCATTAATCTTTATCTGCTTGTCTATTTTTTATAGCCTGATGAAATGGAAAAATTCATTTGGGGGCTGATCAGATTGAAAAGGGTCTAACTTGATGGAGAGAAACATGGGGCTGAAAATGTGTTTTTTTTTTTTCTTTTTAAGTTAAACACAGCACCTTTTTCTCACATGCCTCTGTTTTTCTTTTAGTGGCAAAGCATATCTATAACACTGGTTGAGAAAGTTCAGATGATTGCTGTAATCCTAGGATCCCTGTTCTTAATAGCGAGTGTGACCTGGCTCCTCTGGTCAGCCTTCAGCCCCTATGCAGTGTGGCAGAGGAAGGACATCCTTTTTCAAATCTGCTATGGAATGTATGGTTTTATGGATCTAGTGTGCATAGGTAAGAACATGATGTTGAACATTAACTTGTCGGTAATCCATTTCTTGCAGCTACTACGTTTCCACCAGTGGGATCTCGTATAGACTGTTGTGGTTCACATGATCTCAGTTTTCCAGCTACTTGACTGTCGGGGGTGTCACAATCTGGACACTTCCTTCAAAAAGCATAGTATCTAGCTTCCCATGCAGTCTAAAAAATGAACAGGAAAATGCCCATTTAAAGGGGCTTATTTTGCAACGGAAAGGAAGGAGGAGTGGAGGAAATGATTGGGGTGGGCAGGAGAAGGACTGTCATTTACTTCCAGGGAATGAGAGCACCTCAGCCCCCTCTTCAGCAAACCGGGGAAGCATTGACGGATGCCGGTGGTGGTCTGAGTGTTTGAGGGGAGGACCGACAGTCCCTGGGAGGGCTTACCTCGTGGCGAGGTGACACAGATTCCTCGAGAACATAAGTGCTCCTTGCAGGGTTGGGGACCAGGGGTCAGTTTTCCTTTCTGTCTTGGGCTTCTTTGTTTTGCTTAATCAATTCAGTGGCTTAGAAGAGAAAAAGGATGAAACATTTCAGCTTAAACAGATCCTACCAGAAAAGGTGACTTACACGTTTCTCTTGGCCGATCCGCTATTTCCCTAGTACCATGAGAAAGCAGAAGCCGGTTCATACATGTATGAGGTGCCTGGCCCTGGCGCTGTGAACGGTGTCTGGTTGGCTGTGGGGGGTGGGGACGTAGAGGGCCACAGGGTCTCAAAGAGGCTTTCTCTGCCCTGATGCAGCTCAGTAGGCTGTAGAAGAAAGCTGAAAGAGGCAGCCATAGTTGACAGCAGTGGTTCTCAAAGTGTGGTCCCGCTGGGAAATGCATGTTCTCAGGCCCCACCCCATCTGCCAAATCAGAAATTTCAGGGTTAGGACAAATACCATCACCACCCACCCCACCATCACCCCCCCCCCCCGCCCCGGCCATCTGTGCATCACAAGCCCGCTGAGATGCGCACAAACACTCAAGCTTGGGAACCACTGGTTTCAGGGAAGGGTGCGATTTGGGATCCAGTGACTTGGTTTCCAATCTGGGCCTCTGCTGGGACAGGTCAACTCTGTTTCTCCGTGTCCTCTTTCCTCGCCCATGAAAACGGAAATAATACTCCCTAGCAGACAGGCCTAAGTAAAAGAAATAATGATTCTAAACAATGATGTTATTAATTGGAAATTATAAATGAAAGGCATTTGAATAAGTCACAAATACTAAAATAGTTCAAATCACTTAAATACATGCCTCTACTAACCAGAGCCTTAATTTAACTGAAAGTTTTAATATTCTCAGTGACTTTTTTTCTAAAAGAACTCTATAAATTTTAAAATAGGATTAGCCTGAATTTCCTCTCCTTTCTTTCTCCCTTGCCACCAGTACAAGACTAATAGGAAAGAAAACGATCACATTTCAGGCCAGGAAGGAAAAAGAATGGGGGGAGGGGGAACTGTCAAGAATAATATGTAAACTGAGCAGATGTTGCCTGAGTGATTGAGCTAATCATGTATACAAACAGTTTGCATTAAATATGATAATGCACTTGGAAGCATTTGGAAATGCCACATCTCTATACGAATACAGTCTCCAGGACACCGCTTTAAATAAAGGAGAGTCACAGAATTGTTCTACAGACTCCTCAGTAAGTTCAGAGATAGACTGTGTTCATTCGGTCCTCCAGCATCAATGTTATGAAATGTGGTATTTCACTGATACGAAAAGGAGAGATGAAAAACAAAGGAACCATTAGGTTTCCAGTCCAACCTGGAGGGTAAGAGTCCAGTTGACTTTGAACCATGATATCATAACAGCACTAATGAGGAATACACACACACACGCACACACACACACACACACACACACACACACACACACATTCTGGTTGGGAACTCACTTTCCTGGTTTTTACAGGTTACATTTAGTACTGAGTTACTAGGTCTTAAATTTTGATTGCTAATGCCAGTCTTTTAATCAGAATTATTCAACTTTGGTTTTAAAAGCACATACATATGAGCTAATGATTTTTTGGCAGAATATGACATATTCAGGCTTCCTTTTGAAATTTGGGTATTTGCCCATTTTATAAAGATAAGTTTCTTAGGAATGAAAGCCAGTTGATATTTTCCTGGCTTACACTTTGGACCATGAGTTTTTACTGAAGTTTCAAATACTGACAGTACCTTTCATTACATTTTGACTCATTAAATCCAAATCTCCTCATGTAAGCATTTACTAGTATTTTGAAAAATGTTAAAGAATTCAGATGGAATGGCATTGTTCCTGTCACTTCATAATCACATTAATTGGTCTGTTCGGGCCCAGAGAAAATCACATTTTTTTCCTCGAGAAGTTGGGAAACTACTACAGTCAAGTTAGCAAATACACATAGGCTATCAGTAACCATTTGGATCATAGCCAGTAATAGCTCCTGCTGATGTTTCAAATTAATTCAAATGTCTGTTGAATTAATCGTAGACAGTAACAAGATAGATTATACTGATTATGCCTCAGATTATCCCTCACCACAGGATTTAAGAGTCTGAGTTAGGGTGGAAAGCACGTCCAGTTTGCTGAGCTCAGATCAATAAATATTTATTGAGAACTTTCTTTGTGTCACACTTAGTGCCAGGTAGGTGCTGGGTATACAAATCAGGGTAAGTCCCTTTCCTGCCCCGGAGGAGCTCCCAGCCACAGAGGAGGACAGGCGGGCGGCTAGGTAATGAGAAGATGGTGGGATGTACTTGGTTCTGGAAGGAGGAACAGGAATGGTAGTTGGACAAAGCGGCGAGACATGAGTACTGGGGTGTTGTATGCGAGCTGGGGGTGGTTCCAGGTAGATTTCAAGGGGGAGGGATAGTCAAGCAGGCTCACAGATGAGTCAGCTTAGCAAATGGGGAAGTGGCCCCCTTGTCACCATTGGACAATGTCAAGTTGGCTCCCCATTCAGAGGGCCTTAAGGTAAATTTTTCAAACTGGTTTACACCTAAATGAGAAGGAGCAGACTGACAGCTTCATAAATGTTGTTTAAAAAATAATTCTGAAAATCCACAGAAGCTTATACCTGAATGAAAAAAATGTTACAATCCAGCCAGGGATTGTACTGCTGAGGAAGAAATTATTGGTGGAATGTTAAATACAAAGTTTTGTAGAAAAGGTATTTACCTGGGGAAATCTGTTTACTCCTTTGTACACATAGTGAATTTGTCTTCTGCTTTTATTCATTATTATTAGTTAATACCCTTTCTGCTTTTCCAAGATTCAGGTTTTTTTAATTTTATTTTTTATTTATTTTCTGCATAACAGTATTCATTATTTTTGCACCACACCCAGGGCTCCATGCAATCCGTGCCCTCTCTAATACCCACCACCTGGTACCCCAACCCTCCCCCCTTCAAACCCCTCAGATTGTTTTTCAGAGTCCATAGTCTCTCATGGAGTATTATGCCTCCATCAGAAAGGATGAATATCCAACTTTTGTAGCAACATGGATGGGACTGGAAGAGATTATGCTGAGTGAAATAAGTCAAGCCAAGATTCAGTTTTTTCTTGCATTCAAGTTTTGAATTCTCCCAGGGGCCGAGGTACTCTTAGGGTTGAGATGCCTGGACTTTGGCTGTCTAGTAGAACTTACTACAGTCATAAAGATGTCCGTCTGGTGTCCAGTACCACAGACACTAGCCATGGGCTCTATTTGGCTACTGAGCACTTGAAAGTGGTTTGTGAGAAAGAGAAACTGAGTTTTAAAGTCAATTTTCTTTAAATTAGCTTAAATTTCAATAAATAGCCACCTGTGGCTAGTGGCTATCGTCTTGGACAGCACAGATCCTAGATGATGATTCAAATTAAATGTGTAAGGGTTTGATTAGCGCAGTTCCCCTCACCTGTATAAATAGGTTGTATTTCCTAAATAACAAGCTTTGTACCAAGACAGATGAAGAAAGTAAGAATGAATTGAAGAGGATTAAGAGAAATGTGTTAAAGGTGTGGGAGGAGGCCAAGAGGTAGACAGAGAGCCACGAAAGGGGGCCGGGTCTGCAGGAACTCAAAGTGCTAAGAGATAACTTTATATTACACTTGGGGGGGCTCTTTTAAATATTTAAACAGTTGGCATTCCAACTATGATTGTGTACCAGGGGAACTAATATAAAGGATTTAAATCCCTGAGTTGTGTTAGCCCGGGGCAGTCATTTAGGGCGAATCACCGAATGTTGGCTCCGTCCTGAGATTTGCACAGTGGACAAAGGAAGATTAGCAAACCCGGCGGGAAATGAAGAGCAAATGCGTGGCAGGAGGCTGTGGGCTCTGGATTTGGTTCTTACCTCCACACTCCACACACTGAGAAAAGAGAAGGCTGTCACTCTCACTGGTTGTAAGATTCAGATGAAGCTTGTTCCAAAGAAGACGGCATTTAGTGATGACTAAAATGACTGGAGTCAGCCACGAGGACAGGGATTCATGTGATTAACTTGCTTCTAAAAGGTTACCACGTCTTTTCAGTGTCTGGTAGAACTTGATGAGGTGAGTCCTGTTTCTTGTTGAAGCAACAAAATAAGACTGAAACCCCATTAGGTCAGTGGGATTCCTGAAATAGGAATAGCAGTACTTATGTCTAATCTCACTAACACTATAAACTCGTGCCAACTACGTATCTGGAAAGTGTTTGGATCCTCCCTGAGACACCAAGGAAAGGGACCAGATATGCTTATAAAATTTAAAAACTTGGATCACTTTTGTTCTTTAAAAAAAATTTCTTAATTGTCCACGTAGTATAGACATCTACGTATTGAAATAAGCCCATTTTATGAGTATATAAAGTCTAAAAGAAGACCACTTCACTCATTCTGCTCTTTCTGTTCTGTCCTCCTCATTACGGCAAGGTTCCCGCTCCCCAGTGTTTTGGTATCTGCCCGATCTTTTTTATTGGGTTGACATCCATGTGGGGATACAGACACATAGGTAATTCAATATAAGCGGGATCATATTAGTCATTGTTTAAAAAATCAGCATTTTCATTCAACGACATGATCTGGAGATTTTCCCCTGTGTTATGTACAACTGTTTACTTTTCTTCTACTGATGGATATCCTGGTTGTTACCAGTCTTCGCCATTAGAAACAATGTTGCCAATGAGTCTTTCCGTAGGCAAGGTTCCAAGAAGTACAAAGTCTGGGCTGACGAACAAGTACCTGCCCCATTTTTTGCTCTCTAAAAAAGGCTTTGCCAGTTTGCCCTCCACGCATTGTATGACAATTCCCATTCCCCCACGCCTTGACCAAAATGGATATCCATTTTCTTTTGACATTTTCATTGGTAGTTTGAGCTATATTTAAGTGCTTTCCTTAAAGTCTGTCTTGCAACTATTTAGGTTTGTGGGGCAATTTTGCCTTAAGAAAATAAGAACATCCACGCTAGGGCCCCTGCTCTTAGGGCAGCTGGTCCTGCCTGGTGTCTCTTGGGGTGTGGTGGGCAGGGGCCCAGACTAGCTCTGTCCTGTAAGTACTCCACTTCTTCTTCCTGAACATGAATTCAGAAGATAGGATCAAGGTCAGAGATGACTGCCTCTCAGACACCCCACATTCCCCGACATGTGCGCTCAGGACCAGTTTCTCCTAGCTCTGATACCATGAAACACTCCAGGAGTTCACTTCTCTGTCTCTTTTTTCATGTACAAAGGGCTCCCAGAAATTGCTTTTAAGAAAATTGCCTCCCTCTGTCACTTGGGTCTGTGGCTAAAGCACTGAGACTACTATTGCCTGTTCTCCCTCTTATTCTGTTTCTCAGATTAAAACAGAGGCGCACTGGATGGAGGAGACACGCACACAGACCCACTGGGAACCAGAAGTCCCTCTTGGGGCTCCATTTAAATAATGCAATAAACTATACTAAGATTGCTTATGTCGCCCTGCCTTTGAAAACTGCAGAGATTAGGGGAATTTTAAAAAATAACCTGATATATACACTTGAATGAAGATCAGATCAAAATAACTTTTCCTTCATGTGCCAATTATAGTCAGTAGTAGGGGAAAAAACCAACTCTCCTTCTGCAGAAATTTCATACCTCCAATGTCAGGTTTTATTTTCCTCCAGTCTCCATCTAATTAATTTAAAAAATTCATGTGAATTTTTATAGCTCTTAGTTTTGAAAAATCTGTTTTTCATAACTTGATGATCTGTCTAGCTCAAGGTTCTTGGGCACACTCAAATAAACCAGGTAGAGTTACCCATTGGTAATATATTCACATTTCATTATAGAACTTCAGATAAATAAATGCTGCATATTCCTGCAGTCTTTGATTATATGAGACGTATGTTTACATGTTAAAAACCAAGGTAATATTTTTCTCTTGCTTTCAATATTGCTTCACTGTGCTATTTTCTTCCCACTAGGCTAAGCAGCTTAAAGTTACACGTGATCGAACCTTTTACTGACACGGAGCTTAAAATGCAGCTTTTCTGATTCTGTGATATTGTATGAGGAAAAGTGAAGAATTTTGTCCAAGAATTTCAGGATAATTCAACTCTTGGTGACCACAGATGAGTTCTTCTCACTGCAGAGGGCCAGTGGTCATGCCCGGGTTGTTTTGTTCCTAAAATGATGCTTTTAGATTGTCTTCCTTCCTGTGGCTCGCTCTCCACAAATATAAACCAATTAGCATAAGCAAAGCATGATTAAGAAAGTAAATCAACTCGGGAAAAAGAATTCTAATGCATTCCAAGCAAAATATAAATGACTTTTGGAATCTCTCTTGTTTAAAATTTTCCATGCTCTCTGGCACTTCTCAGTATGATTCAGAAGTTGACAATATTTCCTGAAGGAGTTTCAGTGAAAAACAACATATTTACTTAAGGAGTTTGAAAGAAATTAGCATTGGAAGTTGGAAAGTGCCATAATATAGGGCAGAAAGAAAATGGGTTTGCCGGAGACCCCAGTAGAGCCTTTGGTTCTCGCGTTGTCAGGCAGGACCATCAACCATATGGATAAGTGTGTTTAAAGAGAACTTTAGGCAAAGTTCATAAAACGTTAAAAAAAAATAACCCTTGGGTTATTGCAGAGAGACAAACTATCTATGGATACATATAAAGTCTAGCAAAAGTTTCTGAGTGAAAAACGTAGTTACCACGGGAACAGTCCCATTCCTCACGTTCTTCGGGGCCCGTGTAGACGCTGTTCTGCACAGAGGGCTTGAGGATGTCTGGTGGAACAGGAGAGCCATGACCCTAGAATCCTGAATGACTGGGTGGGCTTCCTCTATGGAAGTGGGGAGGACAGATGTCCGCCACCCATACCCCTGCAGCCTCTTCTCAGAGCCCCACCCCGTTCAAAACTGTCAGCAAGTTTTATGGCAAGACTCCAAATAGATGTAGCTTCTTCTTCTTCTTCTTTTTTTTTTTTTTTGAAATCATAGAACACTGGGAGCCCAGATCCAGCCTTTCATATTCCCCCACCCCAGTCACACCAGCACCAGCACCCCCAAGTCTGGGATCTGAGCTGTGGAAAGCCTTCTGTGGACAGCACTTCGGGCTGCCCCAGAAGGAAAGCCCCCCTACAATCATAGGAGATGGCATTGCTGGAGGCTGT
Source organism: Mustela nivalis (assembly GCF_964662115.1). Taxonomy (NCBI): domain Eukaryota; kingdom Metazoa; phylum Chordata; class Mammalia; order Carnivora; family Mustelidae; genus Mustela; species Mustela nivalis. Next base: position 167,849,497 of record NC_139022.1, read on the forward strand.
CCAGTGTCCTAGGAAAGGCTGATGTGGAAGCATCTGCCTGACTCCTAAGGCATTTGGAAAAGGCCGCTCTGCTTAAACAGCGGTTGGCAGACTAACTAGGGAACTTGACTAGCCCCGTAATTCCTTTTTGAGTCTTCCTATCACAGTTTTCCCTCCTGATGTAAAAGACGATCAGCCCCTTCTGCTCCAAGAAACGCTTCCATTTCCTGAGCGGTGGCTCGACGAGGCATCCATATCCCTGCAGTGCCACAGTTTGGCTACTGAGGAGAACGTGGTCCAGCCGCTAATGCAGGGAGGACAAAAGCCTCCTTCTACTCTTGCCCAGAGCCTTTCTGGGATTCCCTTCAACCATCGTCCCAGGCTGAGGCTGGTCCGTCTGGGAGGGCGGCCGCTCTGCTGGGTCTAGTACCACCATGTCCATAACTGCTACCAGACTTGTGTGCTCTGCTAGCTCATTTGGAATCATTTCTTTTTTTTTTAATTTTTAAATAATTTATTTATTTTTTATTGTGTTATGTTAGTCACCATACAATACATCTTTTTTTTTTTTAATTTTTAATTTTTTTTTTAAATATATATTTTTATCCCCAGGGGTACAGGTCTGTGAATCACCAGGTTTACACACTTCACAGCACTCACCAAAGCACATACCCTCCCCAATGTCCACAGACCCACAACCAGTAAGGAGATTGAAACAGTCATTAAAAATCTCCAAACAAATAAAAGCCCAGGGCCAGACGGCTTCCCGGGGGAATTCTACCAAACATTTAAAGAAGAACTAATTCCTATTCTCCTGAAACTGTTCCAAAAAATAGAAATGGAAGGAAAACTTCCAAACTCATTTTATGAGGCCAGCATCACCTTGATCCCAAAACCAGACAAGAATCCCATCAAAAAAGAGAGCTATAGACCGATATCCTTGATGAACACAGATGCGAAAATTCTCACCAAAATACTAGCCAATAGGATTTAACAGTACATTAAAAGGATTATTCACCACGACCAAGTGGGATTTATTCCAGGGTTGCAAGGTTGGTTCAATATGGAATCATTTCTTAAATAGAGTAGAACTCCTTGGCAAGCATCGATCATTCCTTCCTGACTTGAGCGTGTCTGAGCAGGCACCATGCCCCAGGAAATGCCACGGCTTCCTTTAGACAGAGTCCGAAGCAGGAGTCCGTCCTCTGGTCCCTACATTTCTCGCTTCTCAGCACATTGCGGTCAGGCCCGTCAGGGGAGGAGCAGAGTGGAGCTTTGTAACTCACAACTGTCGGAAGAAAAACAAACCTTCACCTTTTCTATGTTTTGAGAAGTACTCCATTATTATCACTTCACTCTGGAGGTACAAATTAAAGGCTTTTCTATGCCTTAATGATACTGACGTTTACGAATTTCTCTAAAGGTCATGATCATGGCTGATTATTAGAGACATTGCTGCCTTTAAACCCCAGGAAATAGAATAGAAGGACTTGTTTTTGCTACTTGTCCTTCAGTATAGCACCTGAAATGGACCCTCAAAGCAAATTAACTCTTTAGGCCTCCTCATGGGGGAGAAAACACAAGCCATTGCCTTCTCTCCTTTGACCTTGTAAAGTTTAAGCTCTTTTGGAGAAATGTTGAATAGTTAGCAGAGCAACAGACCAAACATGCTCATATTGTTGACTTCTATTTCCTCCCGAGAAAAGGTGACCCTTTCAGCTGTCTCTCTCGACTGGGGACAGCGGAGCCGAAGAGGCACCAGTCATGTATGAAGCCAACATTTCCTGGGTGTTGACTGTGTTCATCGCCTGGACTGCAGGGTAGAGGTATTAATAGAACAGGGGCCACTGCCCATTTTTGAACAGCCCATGATCTAAGCATGGTTGTTACATTTTGAAATGGTTTAAAAAATATTGAGAGAAGAATATTATTTCGTGACATATGAAAATTACATAAAATATAAATTTCAGTGCCCATAAATAACGTTTTATTGGAACACAGACCTACCCATTCATTTATGTGCTGTCGATGAGTAGTTCCAATCTCGACAGTGAGAGACCATAATGTTCACATAGCCTTAAATATTTACTGTCTGGCCCTTTCCAGAAAGGGTTTGTGGAGCCTGGAATGTAACATGTTCTCTGCTCTCCAGCTGCTGGCGAGAGACAGGGAAATAAGCAATTGAAATGGGAAATGGAAGGTGCCAGGAGACAAATACGTGTGAGGCAGGTGTGAGGAGTTTGGTTAGACATCCTCACGGGGCAGCAGAATCTATGGGGAGGAAGCAATCTTGAGCTACACTTTAGTTTATTTGAGCTACGCTTTAAAGAAGAGCGTGAAAGGGGCCAGAGAGAGGCAGCTGCCTGAGCCTGTTGACACATGAAAACGTGTATTTTGGAGGACTCCTAGAGAATGGGGTGTGACAAGCGCAAAAGATGCTTGCTGGGGGAGTAGCAGAGGAAATGAGGTCTGATTGTCCAGAGGGATCCTGTGGGTGGGGCGTGGGTGTGGGACCCAACCCAGAAAGCTCAGAGAAGCCCTGGAGGGTGGTGGCTGCACATGCTTGGGCAGCGTGATGTTAAAGAAAGAGCTCTGGAGGTGGGGGTGGGGTCGAAGGGGGTGGCCGGCTCAGAGGACATGCTAGGAAAGCAAGAAGATAATAAGCCAGGCAAGGTTTAGGCCCATCATTAACGTAGATAGACAGCCGCTGGAATTCAGAGAGGTTGATCACAAGATAACAGCGATGAAATCCGTGGAGGCTGGGCGGAAATGCGAGGGTACAGGAGACGGGCCATCAGGTGTAATTCAAAGAGTCTGATTGGCAGATGGGAGGAAAAGATGATAAGTTCTGTTTGAGCATTTTCTTTTTGCAGAAGTTCTGAAGAATCAAGTGGAAATGGCCAGGAAGTGGCTGGATATAGGAGTCTGGAGCACAGGGTAGAAATCTGAGCTGGAGATGGACATGTGGTAGTCGAAACCTCAGTCTGCAGGGAAAAGTGGTCTCGGCAAGATGAACAGCAGTTTCAGGAACACAGAGACTCAAAGAACAGGCAGTGGGCATGACTAGGGGAGAAAAAAGTGGGTCAGACAAGGTGGGGAGGAAGGAGGGAACTTTGAGGAAGGGGAGCATCACGCCAGCAGTGTTGGGTTCCAGGAGAATCGGTGAATGAAGCCAAAATGTACTCACTGTATTTGGCAGTGCGGGTGTTGGATGACTGGACACAAAGGTTATGGTGGCCGAGAGTGGCTGGGACGGGCAGAAGGGGGCTCAGAATGTAGGTTCACAAATCTTGGCTGAACAAGGACACAGTCAAATGAGGGCAGAACCTGGAGTTGGGTGTGGAATTGAGAGAAGTTCCTGTTTATTTGTTTTAATGGTAGAGCCAGGCGGGGACAAATGCTGAGAAGAAAGATCCAGAAGAAACCAGAGAAAGATTGAAGAATGAACAGCTTGATGCCTATGTGAACGCAGAACTGGCCCCCAGCCCTCAGGGGAGGGGTTGACCTTGCTCAGGAGGGGCGTGGTGCCCCTGAGAAGGGCTAGAAGGCAGAGAGGTGGCATGGCGGGGCGTGGCTGACTGTACTGCTCCTGGAGAACAAGTTGAAGGGCTTCCTGGCAGAAGACCCCCGTTCTCAGTCAAGTTGGTAGTAGGGTCAAGGCACAGTGTGGGAAAGCATCTGAGGGGAACATTAGAAATGAAAATCAATGCTGGGTGAGGGGTTTGGTCCCTGCCCTGGGCAAGATAGAGCGCCCCCTGGAGGCTGGAATGAGGGTGGCCGTGACTTGCAAGGCCTAGTGGCTCTATTTTTCACTCACTGGGGACAAGGAGTAAGTGGAGAGAGGTGAACTTGGAGGCTGGGCTGAGATGGGGTTTGTGTAGAGTTGCAGAGAGCCGAGTATTGCTGGCAGTCTTGACTTTCATCTCCAGGGCTGGGAGAGTGATTCGGGGGTCGGGGTCTGGGGGAGGCGGTGTCTTCTTGGTGCTGGGGAAGGAACCAAAGCCAGAAAGAAGTGGCCGATGGGGAAGGAATGTGCTGTCCAGGGGCCTGGCCTTCAGAAGGTGGAGGAGGGCGCGCAGAGATTAAGAAAGTGGTTAAGAAGCCCGGGAGGCAGTGGCTGTTGGCACCCAGTGGGAGAGTCCCGAAGCTTGCAGCTGGAGCGGTTTCTGGAAGGGAAGGGCCCAGGCTGGAGTGAAAGGTGCACAGCGGAGGGCGAAGGTCCTGCACCTCAGGTCGTGGTCGGGTCATCCACAACAGCCTGAAACACCAAGTCGTGTGTGTCAAGAGGGCCGAGGGGCCCGGGAACCAGGGGACAGAGCACCGGGGATGGTTGAGAGTGGTCAAGGGGCCAGGAGGGGCTGCCTTCGTGGCTACCCTGTGTGCTCACGTGGTCACACGTGTTTTGTGCAACTTTACCCCTTCTTTTGCGTGGCTTTACTGCTTTCTGGAAGAAGAGCTGTGGGAATTTAAATGCGTGAGGCTCCTGCACAGCCAAACAACCTTTGAGGGATCCAAGCATGTCCCTAGGCCTGTGGGAGACAGGGTTGGTATTGAGGCCCCCGGCTCAGAACCAGAAGTTCTCCTGGGAGGAGAGATCAGAGTCCATTGTGTGGCAGAGGGGACCATGATATGAAGAGGCAGCTCCTGAGCCTAAAATCCTGGAGATGGGTCTTCCGAACCTGCCTCTCTCTGGATCTCCTGGCCCCAGGCTGTTCTGCAGCCAAGAGCTTTATTCACCAAAGAAAATGTGAATATGATCCCTCCTCTGATGCTGCGTCCCTGCGCAGCGCAGAGGCTGGGGGCCTGGGGCCAGTATGCAGGAACAAGGTTTTAAAGACCACACTGTAATAATGGCTCAGATTTTATTTTCTAACCCGAGTACTATACAAAAGGATTTTCCTTAGATTTCCCATTTCATCTTCACGACACTCTCCTGCCAGGTGTAAGTGCTGTTGCTGTTCCTGTCTCCCGAGATGAAAGCACTCGAGGCACCATTAAGGAGGACACCCTCACCACCCCCACCCAAGGTCACACAGAGTGGAAGAGGGCTCTGAGACTGGAATCCAGACCTTGTCCTCCAGAGCCTGTGTCAAAATATTTATGTGATTCAGTTAATTCTATTTATTATTTAGTAAATACCCCTTCATGTATGCTGAGCTTGAATGGTTCATTTGCAAGATGATATTGTTTATTCAGGAAGTGAAACCACCATCAGTTGGTGTCTCAAACACCTGAGGCTAACAGTGGGAATAAATACCTTTTTGAGGGAGGGGGGAGCTGAATTTCGATCAGGAATGGGGAAAAAAATTTCCTCCCAAACCCAAAGTAATGTAGCCATTTTGTGAAACCTTTACTCGTGTATTCTAAATCAGTAGAGCCATACAGAACATACAGAAATACTAGTAGAGAATAAGAAAGACTTAATACAGCATTCCAAGAGCAATCACTTTCCACTGATCTGAGTGAGACAATTTCCAAATAAGAATTACATATGTAAAGAATCACATCGAAACCTTGAATTTTGTTGCTAGGTCACAGAATAGAATATTAGGGAAAGCTGAGGTCTGAGCACTTTAATATTCAGGTTAAAAAATCCACTAATACTTTTGATTAAAAAAACCTTACTGAGGTTGCATGAATGAAATCAAAGCGTTAGAAATTTTATTTATGTTTAGGTGGTTGTTTCTGTTCGGAATTTTTACCCACCGCCTGTACGATTTAAAAGAAATGAAAAACAAAGCCAACAAAGATGAAGTAGCCCATTACAGTCCTAAAGATAAACAGGCTCTGGATATTTTAGTTTAGATCTTTTTAAGTATTGTTCTAGTCCTGAAAAATAGAACAGCTAATACATACATGCTTTGCTCTAGAGATGAATAAAATCATGTTTTTTGAGTTTGCAGTAGACGGTTTGTCCATTGGAGAAGAAGGCAAATTAAATTAGCTGGGTTTCTACGTGCTACTAGGAAAAGCCCACTAACAGTCTCCTAAGAATTGTGTTTGCTCGGGGGCACCTGTGTGGCTCAGTCCTTTCAGGCTCTGTCTCTCGATCTCAGTTTGGAGCCTACTTAAGAAAAACAAAAGATCTGTGTTCAGTCCATATACTAGAATGTGGGGGAAAGAACTGGAAATCTACCAAAGTAGATCCCCAATTCTAAAACCTTTAATTAAAACATAAAATGGACATTGATAGGGTTTTAACCCCATACTGCTCTGCTGAGGTTTGCAGAGTTACTTCTATAAATTGTGAGGGTCACTGTAATCCTTCCCAGTGCTACAGTATACTCTTTAAGATAAAGACCAGAGCAGAACTTACCATTCATCCCAGCTTTGGGTGTTCCTGAAGAGACTGTGATTCTATCTCCTTCATGATATAATATCTCCTGGGCCAAGGAGACACTAATGTGGACTGACTTTGGCCAAGGATGGCTCTTGAGGTCTGAGACCTTGCAGAGTATAAAGCACACTGGACTAGGCATCAAAGGTCTGGCTCTGATCCTGGGCTCTAGCACTAACTATGGACCCTTGGGCAAGCCATGTCACTTCTCTGGGCCTCAGAGTCCTCATGCCCCCAAACAAAGGGATTAGATGAAATCATACCCAGTATTTTCTAATTTTGAAATTCAGTGACTACGTCCACTGCTGATTGCTGTGATAGATGACATCATCCTGTTGCTGCAAGGTGTTTCATCTGCTCATGACTTGAAGGACAGATTTGAAGTTGTATTCAGCAGAAATTAAACTAGTTCTATTCCATGCTCCCAGATATAGGAGGACTCTAGGATATCTTTGTCATCTCTTAGGGCAATGGGCTTATTCCTTCATTTCTTTTATTGAAACAATCATGTCCATAGGTGACTTTTTTTCACAGACACTTTTGGGTAGAAACTTAGATGATATAACAATTCTTCTCTCCTGTGAATTCTCTTAATCCTTTAGAAAATGAACATATCATGTGTTTTGTAACATGTAACAAAATCTGCAGCTTTTGAGGAATGTTCTGTGACTGTGCCAGAGGTAGATTTGAGAGGCAGGACTAGCCATTGAAAGATCGGGAATCTCCCATCTACTAAGAAAAGAAATAATTAAAATGATTGATTGACGGATTGGCTTCTTAGAACAGCAGATAGTCAAATGAATGGACAATCTCTTATGCTCCCTGTTTTGCATGGACATAGCAGAGAAGAATCCACATTGACCTCTTATGCCTTAGGCCCGAGTGTAGTCCTTTTGTGACTAGCTGGGTTTGTGACTGCTGGATGTGGGGAGACATTTGATGACAAGGGAACAACACCATGGAGGGGTTGGCTACAGTTTACTGGGACTGAAAATAAGTCCTTGCAAAGGATTTGAGCTCTTCTAGCCCCTGCCAGGCCGCGTGTGTGTGTGTTTGTGTGTGTGTGTGTGTGTGTGTGCGTGTAGGCATACATGCACTTATCTATGTATGAAACATGGGCCTCGATTCCTAAGCCTTTTTCATCTCTAGTCTTGGAGTGCATGTCGCATATCCCAGTGTCTTAGTTTGATATCTTAAGGTAGTACTTCACAATTTTAAAGAACAATACTTTAATTTTGTGTTCATGGCACCATCATGACTAGACTGAAGTTGACCCTTGTCACCCCTTAAATCCCAGTGATGGCTACTCTTCTCTTTCTCATTCCTTCTCATTCAGTGAAGATTTTTGAGTTTCTGCTGTGTTTCAAACATTGAAGTGGGAGTTGGGCTCCTGTCCTCAGGGAGCACCTGGCTGATTGAGGTCATGGGCATAGAAAAAAATTATTCCAGTGCAGGTAATAAGGAAAACAGTGCAGGTATTTCCTTTGTGGTGAGGTAGAAGGTAGGAGAGAAGGATTAATTTTGAGTGGGCCAGAGAAGAAATTATGAGAGAATTTGGACCTTGAAGATGTTTAATAATAATTCATGGTGAAAATGTAGGAGAGTGGATCATTCCAGGGAAGTCTCTTACAGCTTTATCACAGATTTGCTCAGAAGATAGAATGAACAGAATTTAGTGCAAGAGGATTGAGGAGCCTAAGTGATTCCAGGGTTTTAGCCTAACTGACTTGGGGGATGGTCAGTAACTGAAATAGGAATAGCAGGTCAAGAAACAATAAATAAATAAATAAACAACAACAACAAAAAGGAAACAAATTCAACCCTTGTCGGGACCTCTTGGAAAAGAGTGTACTTCATTCCCTGCCAGTTAGTAAACTATTATCTTCCTTATTAAAATTTGGCTTTGCCATCTGGTTCAGTCGCCAGGCGGTGACATCATCAACACGGAAGATCTAGTGCCCGTGTGCTCTTTGCATCCAGCCTGAGGACTGGACTTCACTGAGCAGACAGGAGGACAGGGAGAGTGACAGGGTCATAGGACAGACACCATCAGTTTTCTTTTGTGAACTCCGAGAGGAGCAATCACTCAGGGTCTTCACTATTGTAATAATCTTTTCCCCATGGATACTCTTGCGTACTCTGCTTTGGGGCTGGGTGGGTCAGGTCATCAGTATTTGGAAATTAGCCAGCCTCTAGTTGCAAGAGTTTTTGTGCTGTGGGAAGTTTGTGAATAATTCTTATTCTTATTACATTTCTTGCACAGAAGATTTTACCAATAGTTTGAGTGCTTAAGTCCCTGGACTTTATGCTCTCATGATGAGCCTGGCATTCTCAATTTAAATCTATGAATTAACATATTCTCAGAATGACATATACATATAAAATTTATATTCAACAATGGAAAAATCAACTCATCTTTTTTAGTTGTAAGTGCATTTTATGTGGGCTATTTCTTAACATTATTTGTTCTGATATGGGCAGCACCGGAAATACATTTTCACAAAAATCCCCATATATAATCAGGACATTGTAGGTCCCAGAGACTTGACTTTTAAGATATCAGTTTATGATGGCCTTGTGTTGTGAATCTAGGGACTTCAGGGACGGTATCTATTATATCGTCTTTCAGTCTTCATCTCTGTAAGTTTTATATTTTTGCACTTCTGTTTTTTTCTTTAAGCTGTGCATATAGTTCAGTTTAAAAAAAAAAGCATTCAGTGTACAAAGAAAGAATCACTCATGATTATTTCTTCAAAGTTCATATTAACAAGATTTAACAATGGCAGAATGACTTTTTTTTTTAAAGATTTTATTTATTTGAAAGAGAGCCAGAACAAGTGGGGAAGTAGCAGAGGGAGAAGCAGATTCCCCGCTGAGCAGGGAGACCACCCCCCCACACCACCTCCCACCAACTTGAGGCTTGATCCCAGGACCCTGAGATCATGACCTGAGCCTAAGATAGACACTTAACCAACTGAGCCACTTAGGTGCCCCATGGGGGAGTGACTTTTAAAGTGTTTGCCTCTATAGTCACATCTAAGTCTCCATAACTGTTGAGCATTTAAATTTGGGGTAGGTTGGGAAAATACACCAGGAAGATCAATGTATTTTATGACACTCTAGCAAAGATCATGCAACAAAGGGTATCTTTGACCACAGTATTATTTAGTTAATACTCTTTGAACAACCATGCTCTGGTCTTCGAGTAATGGAAATTAAGGGGTCAAACATGGGTCTACTTTATGAGATTGACTCTAAATTGTTCTTAAGTGGGATTAAATGGGACCCAAAGTCCCTGGTCTGCTTCTGGTGCACACTGACTTCTCAGGATGACACCGATTGTATTTTGTAGAGTATGTGTAAATTTCACTGTGGGAGGTGGGGAGAGAGGGAGAGAGACTGAAAGAAATCTTGGCAGTGGACAGTGGTGAAATTTAATCTAGAAATCTTGGAATTTTCACAGTCAAGAGCCTTTTCTGGCCAAATATCTGCTGTGTGTTGCAAATTCTTCAGCTCTCGCAAAGGTCGTTTTGACAGAACAGCACACAGGGCTTTAGCCTTTATATCCCTTTGTGGACCTTGTACTTCTTGGGAAAGCTCAGGGTGGATGCAGCTTCCCAGATGAGGCTCTCACCAACGTAGTGTTGCCCTCAACAACTTTCTTCCCGTGGGTAGGGAGAGGAGAAAAGGGCTATTTCATTGGGCCTCTTAGAGATATAACAGTGTCAGTGACACACAAGGATATTAAAAATGGCAGCTAATTATATAACTTCGCCCAAATCACAGTCTCCAAGGCTTAATTTATTCATATTTTAAATGAGGGTGATGTAGCTCTACATGGTCTGTCTTTGTCTGTTCAAGCCTTTATAGCAAAATACCACAGACTGGATGGCTGAAACAGAGGACTTTTATTTTTTTACAGTTCTGAAGGCTGGGAAGTCCAAGGTCAGGATGGCAGCATGTTCAGTGTTCAGTCGGGTCTCTCATTTTGGTTTGAGGATGGTTGTCATACTCATGTGTCCTCACATGGCCTTTTCTTGGTTCTCTTTCATGTTACAGAAAGGCATTAATCCTATCATGAAAGCCTCCCCTCATGACTTAAAATAGCTCTAATAAGTCTCCCAAAGGTCCCACCTCGAAATACCATCACATGAAGGATTAGGGCTTCAACAGTTATTAAATCTCTCCATGTCTCAATTTCCTCAACCATGAAATTGTTCAATCACGGTCTATTTGTAGAGTCGATGTCAAGATTAAGTGAAAATCATGCAAATAAAGCACTTAGAACAGTGCTTGGCACAAAACAGATCCTTGATGAAAATTAAAGTCTTGAAGAACAACCAAACTTATTTGAACAAAAGCTGATACAGGTAACACAAGAAATGAAATGTTTTGATCGGTAGTTTGGTTGTTAATATCAAAATTTGTTTTTGACTATAAATTTGGCAAGTCTCTGTTCATTATAACACATCACTTGTTTGTATTGAAATAGACACGAACAAGTGGTGTGTGTGTGTGTGTGCGCACGTGTATGAGCATATCTGTGCCTGGATAGTCTCCCCCATCATTTCTTTGGGTAATTCATTTTCTACTACTATATAAGAATTTCAACCAACACACCACTTACAAATTGGGGAGATATTTTACCTATACACGACTACTGTGCTTTAATTTCAGTGAAACCAGAAACATTTAAACTTGCTCTTTTTAAAGAAGATTATTCCCTAACAAAAGTGTTTCTTTTGCACATCAATAAAATGGTGCTCTAGTTAAATGTTACTGGCAGGGAAATGATAACCACACACACACACACACACACACACACACACACAATTACTGAACTCTCAAAACCCCAAATTCCTATGAATCCTACCTTGTGGACATCCATGCTATTAATACTGTAGCAAGCATCCTAAAATATTTAATATTTACATTTTACAGAAATTATCATTGCTTTTCCTTTCACGTCTGGTGGCTCAGATGAAAAATATAAATCTAAGAATAAATCTAAGCCTATTCTTATATGACCTGAAATATCAAGGTGACAAGTTCATTTAAAACTTAATTTGAGGTGTTGCTCAGATAGTGAAGCAACTAGAAGAAGTGAGTTGTGAAACAAGAGGAGATAAGATCGTCGGTAAGGAAGTATGGCAGCATGATTTTTAATTGTTGGATTTTCAGCCTGTGAGCTAAAGTCAAATGAATCCTTACTCTTGAATTTCAGTGATGGGAGTAGCCATATGTTCTCATTACAAGTACAAAAGGCATTTGCTGTGATTCTAGAAGATTCAGAGAAGAAAGGGGGAAATGTACCTTCCAGAAGACAACTTGGGGGTGGAGTGCATTCTCCTGTTTCAGGAAACTTTAAGCTCCTAAAGGGCAAGGAATAATTCCAAACGCTCATGGGGGAATAAAACAAAATCTAAGCATCATTCATAACTTGAAATGCAATTAAGAAGCAGCATTTCAAGAGTCCTATGGAAATTCAAGAGTCCTATGGCTTCGTGAAAACTTCAAGTAACTCTCTCAGTTCCGTTCAAAATGTCCTATAAAGACCTGTGGCATTTATTTGTGCACATTGGGTACATTTATGTATTTAGGAAAGGGCTACCAGGAATGTATTCCCAGAAAATGACTGTACGCTCTAGTAAATGATCTGATTTGTGGCCCCTTAAAGGAAATCGATAAAAGAAGAATAGGGTCCTGTGAAATGAGTGGTTTCCTGGGGTGAAGCCATCCCCCAGAATGGACCTGTTGCAAGCTGTAATGGTTTTGTGATTCGTGTGACTGAATGTTTCTCACCACATAGATTCACTATTGACTTTTTAGTTAATAATAATGTCTTGTGTTTATAGAGCCACCATCTCGAGGAAATTTGAGTGCTTTATAATTGATGAATTTCAATTTATATTCATACTATCCTGCTGAAAGTATAGATTAGGTACTCTGATTGTGTTTTAATGAGGAAACATGGAGCCAGAAACGTTAAATCATGGCCCACAGAGATTTCAGAAGGCTAATAATAGAATCATCAATTAATATCTGGTAGTCTTTCTTCTAATTCTGGCTGTTTCCCAAAAAATATCTGATCAGTTTTGTCAATCATTCCTTAGGAAATGAAGCTGACCAAAGCACAATTTTTGCAATTGGTATGATTAACAGAAGTTTCCATTCCTTCTCATTATTTTGGTGATATTCTGCAATTATCTATTTTTATTTATTGGACCACATGCTTGTTTTAGTGGCCTATGTTCACATCCTTAGAATACTTTAAAGCCACATGTGTCAGAAGCTTATCTCCTGGGAAGGGAGTGATATAAAACTTAAATTCTGGCATTAGACAGTTGTGATTTAAAAACAAAAACAAAAACTGGGTATCTCCATCACTTACCTGTCATTGTTTCAACTGACAAAAAAATGAAGTAATCCTCTCAAAAAAACCCATGTTCAAAACCCTTACTTATTGTAGCTATGGGAAGATAACTATCATCCTTTTAATCGCCCATTTTTGCAGCCTTAAAAATGTGAGCCTCTGGTTCTTCCTGCTTCTCACATTACTATTTCTATCAATTTTTTAAAAATCTGGCAAGTGTATTACTTTGTCCCTCTAGATTTTCCTTACTGTTTCCACTCTGCTCTCCCTGTGCAATGTGCTAACCTCCCTATTTGTCGCCACTACTGTAGTTGTCTGTCCCTCAGTACATCTTGGGTAAATTTTCCTAATAAGTTCTCTGAATTTTTTAACCTATGAATTATTCAGGCAGAGAAAAGTATACAGAATATGTTGAGCAACCACATCTCCATCCCCAAAATTTAAAAAAAAGTGACATTAGAGACTAGAAAGCCTATTTGAAGCCTCTCCTGGACCTTATTTCTTTTCTTAGCTCCCCACCATCATGTCTTTCATGGTTATTATTTTTATACATGTTTTTATACTTTTATAAAGCATACCAAAGTATGCTTTATAAAAGTATAAAGTATACTAAATCTCAAGTATACTTTAGATTCACTATTGGCTTTTTAATTAACAATGATTTACTAACCCCATCATTTCTTTCTGAAACTTTCAGTTTTTGTTTTTGTTAATGTGACTTTGAGATTTCTGCTCAGTGTTTTAAGATTTCTCCATCTTCGTGCCTGTGACCTTGTTCCCTTCACTTGTGTGGCTGTGATCCAATGAGCCACACAACACAGTTGATCCACTCTTCTTAGAAGGCACTTTGAGATTGTTTGGGATTTTCCCCCTCAAATGCGAATGATTATGGAATAAGCATTTTTTAAAAGATTTAATTTTTTGAGAGAGAGAGAAAAAGAAGGGGGTAGGGGCAGAGGGAGAGGCAAGAGAGAATCTCAAGCGGATCCACTCCCACTCTTCCCCGCCACCCCCCGCCCCAGTGCCCTGTCCGAGCACAGAGCCTGATGCAGGGCTCAATCTCATGACCCTGAGATCAGGACTTGAGCTGAAACGAAGAATCAGTCACTTAACCGACTGAGCCACCCAGGCGCCCCTACATAGTAAACATTTTTAGCACACTTCCTTGTTCTCATTTGTGAGCGTTTCTCTAGGCTCTGCACTCGAAGATCTAAATACTGGGAGGTAGATCTGCTCACTTTCAATTAAACAGTGCCTGTAGCCAACTGAAGAGCTGTATTTTTTTTTTAAGAGTTTATTTATTTATTTGATAGACAGAGATCACAAGCAGGCAGAGAAGCAGGCAGAGGGAGAGAGGGAAGCAGGCTCCCTGCTGAGCAGAGATCCCGCCGTGGGGCTCGATCCCAGGATCCTGAGATCATGACCCTGAGATCATGACCTGAGCCGAAGGCAGAGGCTTAACCCACTGAGCCACTCGGGCGCTCCTGATGTGCCGTATTTACGTGCCATCTTCCATCTAAGAAAAGACGCTTACTGATCTCTCCACTGACTTTCAGTGGAATTTGAGTCTCATAAAGTAGAGTTCCTTCTCGCCTCTCAAATGAAGGGACCTCCCCGAGGAATTTCTTTTTGTGAGGGGTCACCAGTTCAAAAGCTCTTGGACCAGGCTGAATGTAACTGAAAAATGCAGGGTGTGGTGGCATCTAGGCAGGATGGTAGAGATGGAGCCTGGTGTCCCAGTTACAGGCTGCCAGTTTACGATCCCTGACCTTGTTTATTTTCCCGAGAGTCTGTCTCAGAAATGTGTAATCATCCCGTTTACTGTATGGCAACAAAGAGCAAGGACTCTAGAGCGAGCCTGGCTGGGTTTGAAACCCTCGTCCACGGCTACTCGTTGTCTGCTCTGGAGCTCCTTCCTTGTTTGTAAAATGGGGGGTGGGCTCATGGTGAAAACTCACTGAAGTGTAATATACCGGAAACTCTCAAGTCGGTGCTACATACATTTTTGTTGAATTACTGAAGACAATAAAAATAAAAAAAACGTGTGTCATACCTCCTGTGTGTCAGACATTGTTTTAGGAACTGGGAAGATGGTAATGACTTGAATATGTATTTCTTTCTAAAGTCCCCAGTACGTTTCTTGGCCCACAGTGGGCAGTCAGAGATGATGAATGAATCAGTAATCCTAATGATTCTCTTACGGCAATGTACGTGCCCAAGGTATGTTCTCAGCCGTAATGAGGCAAGTTAATTATATTCATGAGAACTTTGCTCTGTGCTTGTTAGTGTCCTTATTCTTTGGAGACTGATTATTCCTGTGTAATCTGGAAAGTAGCTTACCATTAGCCATAATATTTGAGAAGTTAGGATACTGTGTTTTTTGACGATGACGAGTAACAGAGAATTGACTATTTTTTTTCAATCCCTTACCTGTGTATAAAACAACATTCTTAACTTTTTTGATCATGACGGGCCTTTTTTATTTTTCCATGAATTTCAGGTCTCATTGTCCATGAAGGAGCTGCAGTTTACAGAGTATTTAAGCGCTGGAGAGCTGTTAACTTACACTGGGATGTATTAAATTACGATAAAGCCACAGACATCGAAGAAAGTAGCCGGGGAGAGTCTTCCACAAGCAGGACTTTATGGCTGCCGTTGACGGCTCTGCGGAACAGGAACTTGGTCCACCCAACGCAGTTAACCTCCCCGAGGTTCCAGTGTGGCTACGTGTTGCTGCATCTGTTCAATCGGATGAGGCCCCATGAAGATTTGTCAGAGGACAATAGCTCAGGGGAGGTTGTGATGAGAGTGACTTCTGTGTGACACAGTGTAAGACGGCGTGGCGCAGACCACCCTGCACATTTTGGAATGTAATTGCAATGAATGGCAAAACCATAGCACTTCTAAAAACACACATCTATGAACTTTTTAAAATTTATGCTTTTTATATGAACATTTGAATTGCAAATACATTTTTCTGAAAAAAAAAAAAAAGAGTACTCTGGTTCTTTGTTTTCTGACTTATCCCATCTTTTATAAGTTGGTACTTGAAATCATTTTACGTATAATTTAACTCTACTTGGTTAAAAGAATGATGAAAGTTATCCTTAAGGCTGAAACTATTTTTTCTTGCTTGTTTTAAATATATTTTTGTCAAACTTTTTGCTCCCTGTGTAGTTTTTCAGGCATGCTACTGACGGGAAAGAGTTTGGAACTCTGTGGGCAGGTGCGAAAGCGCCAACAGGCGACGTGATGCTGTGTACTGGCCCTCTGTGAGCGGGACTTTTTTGCTGGGTTGAAATAATCTGTCACCAGAAATACAAGTTCTAGGAATGTTGGCCTGTTTTCTAGCTTCTGAAACAGCCCAGAGAGCTTATAAAAAGTTAAAGATGAATGGAAAAAAAATAGTTTTACTCCTGTATGTATGACGTACTGTGTTACATACAAGGAGGCAGGCACTTTGGATACTCCGAGCCCTAAAACCCACCAACACATTGCATCATTGCTCATGCATAATAGTAACACTGCCTCACATTTACATAACCTCTTACAGACCGATCATAGTCACTTGGGTTAATTATTGGTGTCTTGATTTCTGTGAGCCCTATCTTAATTAGATTTTCTTTTTGTAAAAGCTTATATACCTACTTAATCATTTAAACACTGATTCTATTACTTGGTTTAATGAAGTCCCTGGAAATATATTCACCAGCAGCGAGAAATGTTTCTCTTTCGCTAGATAAGTATTTTTAAATGAAAAGAGGAAAAGAAAAATGAGGCTATTGATTTGCCAGGAACAGTTTGCTAACTAGTGGCACCTGGAGATTTTCCACCTTTTAATCCTCCTAATGGAGGGAAATGGCACAGTTTAATGAGCAATGACAGGATAAATGAAGAGGCAGGCAGTCATGCTTTCCTTAGAAACAGGAGTGGAACACGTAAGTCATTTGAAGTAATTGATGATTAGATTTTAAAGCATACGAAATAAAATGCTTTACATCCTATTCTCTAAAAATGACCTCTGAATGATTAATGATAGAACAGTTAATGTGAATAGGTAGCACTGTGATTCCAACATAACAAATCCCACCAGTACTTGAAATAATATTTTCCCAGTTAAACTGTCACAAAGGAGTTAAGGATGTGATCATTTTGCAGAAATGGGAAGGAATCCAGAAGTCACAGAAGAAAGAAAACAACTACTGTTTAGGGGCAGACGTAGGAAGAGTGTTACACATGCTCATTCTTTATGTTGTTTGTGGTTTTTCTTTTTAAGATTTATTTATTTTAGAGAGAGACAATGCATGAGTGGGGGAGGGATAGAAGGAAAGAATCTTCAAGCAGACTCCCCACCAGTCTTGGGCAGAGCCCAAGACGGGGCTCTATCCCACGACCCATGAGATCATGACCTCAGTGGAAACCAGGAGCCAGAGGCTTAACCTACTGAGCCACCCAGGCGCCCCTCTGTGTCATTTGTTTTAACCGATATTAATGACCACAACCCTGGGTGAGTCACTGGGTATAAATTTGGTCCCTGTCTTTCAGAATGTGGCCACCTGCGATCAGAGCAGATCATGGAATAGAGACACCAGGAATGCGAATCTGTTTTCAAAGAAGCAGTCCATTATTTGGACCCCACACGTGTTCGTGTTTGTCCTGGACTGTTCAATCACCAAGAGGAGTCTTCGACAACACCACGTTTAATGGAGAATCATTGTAGGCACTGCTCAGAGCCTCTCATTAAAAATACTAGACAAGGAGACTTAGACACAGACTAGACGATCACTGCTCTGTATTTAGCAAGTCTGCCTTCCTAATTAGCGTGCACTTTTGTATTCACATCAACTCACTAGAAACAAAAAGGGGAATGGATGAGAAACCCCTCGCTGTAGCATCAGGTAGGTGCAGGAAGTGGAGAGGTCACTTCGAGAGTGCAGAGTGGGTTTGTCAACCTGGAAGGAGTATGCACCCCTAGGCTCTCCTGCTTTCCAGCACCTTGCCCTTTGGATGTACGTTTTGTCTACACCTGCCATTTCTCCTCTTCACCTTCACAAACCCCACCTCCTAACACACCCACACAGAGTCACGTGCCCACATGGGACCGAGTCAAGGTTCAAATAGGATCTGGTAGAACTACCACTCAATGAAATGTACCATCAGTGAAATAATTACACTCAAAGACGTGCTCCAGATGGGGAGGGGACATGCAGTTAAAGAACTGAATTCACTGCTTAACAATTAAAATTTTAATAGACAATATGAGTTATATAAACAATTAACTTTCAGCTATAAATGCTGTAATTCAAGCTTGAGCAGCCTTAAATATCCAAAAATATTTATGTTAAGGAAAGAGTTGGAAATATTTTCATTATTTTAAAAATATTTATCAATATTGTAAAAATGTAGACCCATAGGCCCTCTGTCTCTTTTCAATCACTCATCTGAGGGACAGACATTTACAGAGTACTTCCTGTGTGCCAGAGGCTGTGAGCAGTGGGCCACAGGATAGCTCAGGTTCTCAGGGAGACTGTGGGGCCATGCTGCACTGCAGCGTATGTGTTGGGACAGAGGTGAGCAAAAGGCAGTGGCAGGCCAGAGAAGCAGATTTCCCTGGGGTAGCTGGGGAAGGCATCACAGAGGAGCTGGCATTACTTGGGTGTTGAAGCATGAGTAGAAGTTTGCCAATGGAACAAATAGAGAAGAACATTCTGGGAATAGCTCCTTGTGGGTAGAAGATAGGCAGGTTTCAGTAATGATGAGAGATTTCACGTTGTGGAGCAGAGGATACATGTGAAGACACAATCCATTTCTACGGGGTTGACTAGGTAGCTGGGACTAAACTCCACAGGGAACCATGCAACTGGTAACACTGGCAAAGTCATTTTTGGGAGAATAAATGTCCTTTAGGCCCATACCTAAGGGCAGCACTCACTTCTCAAGATGGAACTAAAATATGATGGATTGTGGTCATACCCTCAAAAGAGTTTGGAGAAATCCTACGAAATGAAGTAGTAGGCAGAGACCAGACAGAAATCTACTGCTCTAAGTTAGATAACGCAGTAGAAATATGGGGGCAGGGAATGGCCTTTCCTCCCTCTCCCAGAAGAGAGCAAAATGCGTAATTCTGAAGAGGAAAGCACATTGTAAATCTTGTGAGGTAGAAGACAGCATCTCCATTACTGAAAATACTCCTAAACGCTTCCCAGGATAAAGATTATCATCCGATTGCTCTTAAACATGATTAATTATTTTTTTATTCTATATGTCTCATTAACTAAATATATGCCAAAATTAAGCAAGCTCTCTGTGTTGCTTCTGTTTTGGACTGGGACTGCTATTCTTCTTGTTTTTTCCCCACACTGTTAGCATAGCCTAATATTTTTGATGATGTGCTAATCAACCCTCCCTTATCGATGGAGTGAAATAGCAAAATGAATGCATCTTTACTAATCCAGAATTAGATCAGATCAGCCATCATCTAACAACTGATGTGTCATTTTAAACAGAGGTCATAATTTGTATTTTTCTTTGTAGCTTAATTTTTTTTTTGACTTGCACATTTTAATGATAGTAGGTTACCAATATCTGATCCATAAAATTTTTCTTTCCAAGTTCATCCTTTATCCAAATTCAGTGGCAAAGTTTCTTTTTTTTAATTTTCAATTTATATTTGTATAAATGACCTAACATAAACATAATTTGATACTTAGCATATTAAGAAATAATTGGTTTAAAACCTTAAGTTGATACTTGAGGCAGTTAGTTCAGACCCAGTTAATCACTTCAGAAAAAATGTTCCCATCGCGCGCGTGTGTGTGTGATACAGAATTGCAGCTGGTGTCATAATTTACAGCAAAGCTCAAAGTTCTAGGCCCCAGTGGAACGTAGATATTAATTCATTATCTCGTAAAGATGCCATTTTACACACAGTGGATTTATCTAGTAAATTAGTCAAAGACTTCAAAGTTATTTCAAGGGATGTTCCCCTTAGGAAGTAGAGACTCTGGGAGGCAGTGGGAGAATGAAAGTTATGCTTGATTTCCTGTAAAATTTTGGTGATTTTTTTAAAACCATCACAAACTATACCTCAAAGCATTTTTACTGATTTTCCAAAACAAGTTAGTGGTCACTTAATTTTCTTGTAACTTTTTCAAGTTTCCGAGAAGTTTTTCTATATGCAACATGGCCTTTCAGGGGAAAATTATCTTTTTCTAGAGCTGCAAGTAGAAAAAAGAGGTTTGCTCCAAGATGCATAGGGAATGGAGCCTAATGCTTGTAGGTAGATCATGGTGACCTGGATGTTTTCAAATCCTGCCCTATGGAGCTATGAGGCAGGAATTTTTAACTGAGCTGTTGAACCACGGGAGGGGCATCAGCTGTGGGTGAGTAGAACCATAGGGAGAAACGTCTGTATAAGAGGTAATTCTAGAGCCTCATCACAGCTGTACAAGGGCTTTGGGAACACAAGACATCTGCCCAGAAGCTGCTATGATGACAAGAACTATGTGGAGGGAAGCTGGGAATTCTCTACAGGGCACACTTTCCATGATACTCTTGGGACTGTCAAGATTTATTAAGAAGAAAGAGCCAAAGCATAGATTCAGAGACCAGGAGAAGAAAAAGTAATTCCATTTAACGATGCCCTTCACCATGTGATTGGTTTTGTTAGCTGCAGTTCCCAAGAAACTTACTTCTCTTCCTCTCCCTCCTTATTCATTATTCTTGGTTTAAGACCACAAAGGGGCATGATCACCCTTATGCCATTTTTTAAAGTCCTGTGACCCAGACATGCAATGAGGTCCCTGGCTGCTGCAGTTGGGTATATCAAGAAGCACCAGCTCCCCAGATGGGCTGGGGAGGCTGCCACCCATAATGAGATAAGGAAGAATTCAGAAGAGGCAGTCATAATGGAGGGACAAGAAAAAGTGTGGCACAGTGGCAGCAAACCCAAGGGGTTGCTTGAGAGGTGATAATGAAGGAAGGCTGCCTGGGTACAGGGGATAAGCGGTTGATTTCACAAAGTTTATGATCTTGGGGAGGATGATGTCAAGTAAATTGGCAGTTCAATGAAGTGGTTTAAGCACTTTGATGCCATTAAAAGACTGCATAGAAAGGAACAGACGACCCAAACTGAGTGTTCAGAGAGAGTTTCCTAAAGAAGATAACCAAGATGGCGACAGAGGTTTCTCCCAACTTTGCTCTCCTTACAAGAAGAACAACTAACAACTATTGAAGAAGAAGACACCCCTGAGAGAATCCTAGAATATGGGATGAGGCTGAAGCACCCCCCAGCCCCACACAGACCAAGATAGACTGCTTTGGACAGCATGCTGGTCTCTTGCTTAAAATTCTACCAGAGGTAAATGTGAAATTAGGGGCAAATATGTGTAACAAGATTGAATCTTTCAATGCATAGACATTTATTTAGACATTTATTTAGGATTTCATTGATTTATCTCAATCTCATCTTACAGTTTAAAGGGTGGAGTTCCTTCACTTTTCTTGTTAAAGCTATTCTAAGTATTTCATATTTTTATGTTTTTGTGAATGATGTTTTAATTTTATCTGTCTATTGCTAGTAGGTGGAAATATATTGATCTTTCTATGTAGACCTTGTATCCTGAGACTTCACTAAGTTCTCTCATTATTCTCCAAGGTTTTTGTTGTTGTTATAGTCCTGGTGTTCTCTACATACACAGTCAGATCCATATCTGTCAATTATGACTGTATTTTTCCTTCATTCTTTGAGATTTGGGTTTCATTTTTTTCTTCTTTGTCTAGCTTTTTAAGGTGTGGTTTTAGATCAATGGAATTAAAAGCTTTCTTCTTGGCTAATATAAGCCCATGAAAATATGAATTTCCCTCTACGTGCTGTTTTAATTGCATTCTATACATCTTGACTACTGTTTTCCCTATCATCCGGTTTAAAATACTTCATAATTTCCCTAGTGCTTTCTTCTTTGATCCATAAATTACTTAGAATGATGTGCTTAACTTAAAAAATCTGTAAATATCCTAGCTATCTTTTCATTCTTAATATATAATATTTATAATTTAACTCACTGAGGTCAAGAAAATACTTTGTATAATTTAAATCCACTGAAATTTATTGAGATGCTTTTATGGTCAAGTATATGGTCTTTCTTAAGAGTATCACAGATCTATTGCTTTATAACAAGCTACCCCAAAAAACAAGCTACCTCAAAACTTACTGGTATAAAAACAGTAATTTATTATTTCATGATTCTGTTAGTTGGCTGGGTGAGCCTCATGCTAATTTCTTTTGATCTCACTCTGAGACTGCATTCAGTTGGAGAGTTCGCTAGGGCTGGGCACAGTTGGGACCCTGGTGGGGTTGGGCTTCTCTTTCAACTTCAGAAGTTAGCCCTGGCTCCCTTGTAGCAGCATTGCAAAAGTGTGGGGACAAAGGGTCAAGGCCTCTGAGGCCTTGACTCCTAAGTAGTGTAACATCAGTTCGGCCATACTTCATTGGTCAAAGCAGATAGTAAGACTGGTTCAGATTTAAAAAGTGGGAAAATGAGTTCTACCTTTTAATGAGAGGAGGGACA
Organism: Mustela nivalis; assembly: GCF_964662115.1. Lineage (NCBI taxonomy): Eukaryota > Metazoa > Chordata > Mammalia > Carnivora > Mustelidae > Mustela > Mustela nivalis. The sequence continues at coordinate 167,871,755 of NC_139022.1, forward strand.
ATTCATTTGTGGTTGCATTTAATGTATTGCATTTCATGAAGTTTCCATGAACTCTTGAAAAAATACATGATCTTACAATTGCTGGGCATGATATCCTATAGATTTCCATTATGACAAACTGGTCAATAGTTTTCAAATCTATATCCTTACATATTTTTCAAAAATTTACATGTTATTATCAATTACTTCCTTATGATTGTGGATTTCTCTATTTCGCTGCTTAGCTTGTAAGTTTTTGTTTCATGTGTTTTAAAGCTCTGCTTCTGTGTGTGTGTGTGTGTGTGTGTGTGTATATATATATATATATATATGTTTATTGTGTCTTGACCTTTTCTTCAACATGAAATGCTCTTTATCTCTGGTATGGGAGTTAACCTGGTCAATGTTAATTTTGCCAAACCAGTTTTCTTATAGTTTTTTTATTTACAATGGTACACATTTTCTCCTCTATTTATTTATTTATTTATTGGAGAGGTAGAGAGAGAGAGAAAGTACAAGAGAACATGAGTGGGGGTGGGGGCAGAGGCAAAGGGAGAGAAGCAGACTCCCTGCTGAGCACAGGGCCCGGCATGGGGCTTGATATCAGCACCCTGAGATCATGGCCTGAACCAAAACCAAGAGTCAGACACTTAACTGACTGAGTCACCCAGGTGCCCCTCCTCCTTTTACTTTTAAATTATTTGTGTTTTGAGGCACCTGGGTGGCTCAGTCATTAAGCATCTATCTTCAGCTCAGGTCATGATCCCAGGGTGCTGGGATGGAGCCCACATCGGGCTCTCTGTTCAATAGAGAGCCTGCTTCTCCCTCTCCCTCTGCCCCTCGCCCTGCTTGTGCTTTCTCTCTGTCGGTCAAATAAAAAATAAAATCTTTAAAAATAAATTATTTGTGTATCTATACTCAGATTTCATCTCTTGAAAACAGGATATAGCTGAAAATGTTTATGTTTATCTCCTTTGCCATATAAAGCGACACAGTCCCCTGTTGCAAGGATTCAAATTTGGACACGTTTGGAGGACCATTCTTTCTTTTCCTGTATCTCTCACCTCCCTTCACTTCCAGGACCAAGTATTGTTCTCCTTTAGAAGAGTTATAATTAAATAATAATAATAATAATGGAAGAAAAAAATTAAAATAAAACAAAAAAACTGTTCACAGCAGGAAAAAGTGGCAAACATAACGTTGGGAATGAGGGAATAAGAATCATTCTCTTACATTTTAGCTTTGTATGGACATATGGCAGAGAACAATTAACTAATAGTTAATAATTAATAAATTACCTCTCTATGGCTTATGCTTTTCCTGGAATTCATGAAACTCTCTCAAAATCTCTGAAGAGGAAAGTACCTTTTAGAACATCAATTTCTAGGGGCACCTGGGTGGTTTAGTCAGTTAAGCCTCTGACTCCTGGTTTTGGCTCAGGGACTGAACCCTGCATTGGTCTGTGGTCAGTGAGGAGTCCGCTTGAGATTCTTTACCCTCCCTTTCCCTCTCCCCCTCTGCCCTTTATTCTCTCTCTCTCTCTCTCTCTCTCTCTCTCTCTCTCAAGTAAATGAATATATAAAATCTTTAAAAAGAAAATAAATAAAACATCAATTTATATAATTCTTTGTTGACATCTATGCCCAAAGCACCAGGCAGAGACGGGTTTCCTGAAGTGGATGGACATCTTAAATGTCAGAAGACTATTCAGGAAGAGAGTGTGACATTTATTTCTCACAGATTTAATCTTTGCTGTTTGCCTCAGACCAGATAGCCTTACAGGAAACAGAATTCAGAGAGCACAGTTTGAATTACAGCCTTTGGGAATTATGCCGGAGCAAGTTCTATTCCATTAGAAACCTTTACCTAGCCATATTTATGAAGAATTTGCATTAACACCTTTCCAAATAAAAGCCAAATAAATTTATTGACAGAACTTTGGACTGAAAATGTTCTTTTATTTCTTTTCCCCACTTTTACTTAAAATACCCTAGGGTAAAACTTACTTTGGTCTTTTTTTTTTTTTTTCCTGAGGCTTGTAGAATGAGATTTCATCAAAAAGGCAGGCAAACTATTTTTTTTTTTATAAGACTTTATGACTCGAGTCCTTTGTATTTGGACTAAAATGGTATTAAAAACCCTAGCTCCAATGAATTAAAGCAACTATGTCCATGAGTGGTGATTTTTCTGGACGTAGTGGAGAATGCACTTTGAAATGGCTCTCAGACAGAGTAGGAGGGTTTATGTCTATGACATAAACACGTTTAGAAGGTCTGGGAGGTGACTGTGCACCATTGCCATTACTAAGGCCGGGGGGTGGGTGGCGTCCTGGAAGACTGTTCTACAGAGGCTACTCTGAAGAAATAGGCCCAGTAGACCTATTTAAATAAATATCCTAAATGCTTAAGTGCTACATTTTACATCCTTAGCTCCAGTCATTTCCTTGCTACTTGGTTGTCATTACCAGAAGAGTATGTCTGCTTGGGGAGGGAGGTGGGCATGGGTGTGGGGGAGACGAGGGCCATTTGTCAGTGTCAGTGGAAAATTCACCATCAGGACAAGAGGTTGGGACAGTCAGTGCTCAGGGTTTCATTCCCAGGTGTCTGGTGCTTGTTTGTGTCACCATTCATGGAGCCCAATCTAATTCTCACCCACCATGCCTGCTCTTGGAGTCACTTAGAATCAATTTTAGCTGTGCTCAGAGATGAATGGGAGTCTGGCTCCTGTCCCAGCTTTATGACCTCACTCAGGGCTGACAGTCTTAAATCCCAGCAGCATCCAAGACTAGAAAGGTAAAATTTGCCTTTGGGAACAAGGTTACTTCTATCTGGTAAATATTTATTGATCCTCAATCAGGAGCCAGACATGGTGAAAGACGAAAGACGGTGGGGGAGAGGGTTTGGAGGTGGAGTTAGTCCTGTCCTTAGAGCTGCGAAGAGGCATTTCTGTCATGTGTCCCTCACTAGCAGTCCCCTCTAGCTGCACCCCTTCGCATGGCACAGGGAGACTCAGCCAAGGGTGCATGTCCACCCAGAGTCCAGCCAGAGTCCGCTTCTCAATTTAGAATCCACTCTAAGCACTAACATCCCAGAAGTTTCTACCCGAATTGCACATATCTACTACCTGAGCTCGCCTAGACCTCTTTCCTGGGTATATTCTTCTAGGGCTGACTGTCCTCCCGCAGGACCATCCCTAGGACCTGGGCTTGGCCAAGAGGTGGCTGAGAGAACAGGAGGATGTGTGAATGAAGCCAGGGTGTATGAGCTGGAGGTCACCACCTGTGACCAAAGCCCTTGTGGTAAGGAGAGAATCCAGGGGTAAAAAGAAAAGGGGTATAGATAGCCATGGCATCCACGAACTCAACCAGAAATTTAGATTTCAGGTTAAGAGGATAAGACTTGTTTGAGAGTTTTTAACTTCATTTTTAACTTTTAAAGATTAGACCTCTGGTATTTGTATTCCTGCTTTGAACCCTGTAAATATTAAGAGCTTGTCTACAAGCATGGAGTTAAAAAATCAAAACAAATTATTATGAATCATCAACTGCTACATGGTTTAGTAAGGACTTTTACCTTTTTGGGGGGGAGAATATAGTAATATAATTCTGAATTCAGACTGCTGGGTTCAAAGCTCGGCTTTAGCTCTTAATCATGGAAGAGTTACATAGGACGTTTACTGAGCAGACCCACTAGTTGATCTATGTCCTCCATTCCCTCTGCAAAACATACTAATGATACCCAAAACACTCATTGGAGTGATCTACTGCGGCACAGCAAACTACTTAAACCGGCCAGCTTCCAATAATGGTCTTTTATGTAGTTCACTAATCTGTAATTGGAAAGTACTCGGCAGAGAGGGCTCCTCTCTCCACACATGGTGTAAGGTAGAAGAGCGGCTTGTCTGGGCCTGCGAGATCTGCTTTCAGTAGAGCTCATTCACATGGCTGGCAAGCTGGTGCTGGCATCAGCTGGAGGTTCACTCAGGGCCTTGGCTCCTTCCCATGTTGTATCTCTGCAGGGTGCAGAACAAGGTAGATGTGCATGGCATTTTCAGGAGCTACGTTTGGAAGTCACAAAGCCTCATTTTTGCAAATACTCTGCCAAGAAAGTTACCAATTCTCCTCCAGGTTCATGAGGAGGGGCCATAGATTCTACAGGAGCAACCAAGGTGGTACATCTAGTTGCCGCCATATTGGAAATAGAATCCTCTGTTTTTTCTGCTTTTACCAGATGAGTTTCTAAGAATTAGTTTTTACATCTCTCTCTCTCTCTCTCTCTTTTTAAAGATTTAATTTATTTATTTGAGAGAGAGAGAGAGATCACAAGTAGGCAGAGAGGCAGGCAGAGAGAGAGGAGGAAGCAGGCTCCCCACTGAGCAGGAAGCCCGATGCAGGGCTCAATCCCAGGACCGTGGGATCATGACCTGAGCTGAAGGTAGAGGCTTTAATCCACTGAGCCACCCAGGCGCCCCAGTTCTTACATCTCTTAATACCAATATCATCACATAATTTAAACAAATGTAACTAATGGTGAAATGGAGTATGAAAAAAGGTGGGTGCCTTTTTTCTCTTGGTGAACATTAGGCCGAATGCTTTGGAAGGACCAGACAAGAGTGAGCCATGCAAGTTGGATGTTGGAAAAATATCTGTAGAAGATTATAGAAAGCAGAAAAGAAATCGAGAAAGATTCTGTGTCGAATTATTTCACATGTCTCTAGGTTTATTTTGCATCGAGAAACTGAAACCAGAAATTGTTAAGCATATATTATATGTGTGGTTTCTGCCAGAAAAACAGCCCTGAATTCCATTAGCAACTTCTACCAAAAGAAAAGCCTTTGTCAGATTGACGTACATTACGCATTTAAAAAAATAAAATGTTTAAGGTATGCACGTACCTGTTTTTAACAATTCTCTGTTTCAATTTCCAGTTAACTGATTAATTCCTGGGACTTACTGAATTCAGTATAAAGCTGCAGTTGACTTGACCCCCGTTTGCCCCAGCTTACTCATCTACAAAATGAGTGTCATCATCATGATACTTATTTATTTCATAGTGTTTTTTTTAAAGACTAATTTATTTATTTATTTGAGAGAGTGAGGGAGAGAGAGAGAGAGCACAAGCAGGGAGAGGGGCAGAGGGAGAGAGAGAATCCTCAAGCAGACTCCTTGCTGAGCACAGAACCCATCACGGGGCTGGATCCCAGGACCTGAGCCAAGGTCATGAGATATGATCTGAGCTAAAACCAAGAGTTGGCAACTTAACTGACTAAGCCACCAGGCACCCCTCATAGTGTTTTTGAAATGATTAACTAATACAATCTGCTTAATTATTTAATGTATAGTAAGTATTTAATTATTACAGTTATTACCATTGAATTCTTTTAGGTCACAAGGAGGACAGACAGCCTCGAAAAACCCCAAGTGAATGGAAAATTAGCAGGGAACACTTGAGGGAGGTGAGGAAGGGTCAGAAAACTACCTTTGCTCTCCCACAGTAGATGCTACAAGGAATGGAAGCATGATTCCTGATCCTCAGGAGCTCCGGTATCCTCTTGCCCTTTCTGTCAACAGCACTGAGACCTACTCCTGTGAGTTCTCCATTCTCAACGCTGAAGTACTCTCGCTGCTTCTCTCTCTACTCTTGGGTTTCCTCCATTGCTGCCCTGTCTCTATTTCTTCCTCCTATCTCTTGTATTTCTTTTTAAGATTTTATTAGAGATAGCAAGACAGAGCACGAGCAGGGATGGGGGAGAAGGAGAAACAGACTACCTCCTGAGGTAATCCCCCTGGCATCATGATCTGAGCCAAAGGTAGACCCTAACCCACTGAGCCACACAGGCGCCCCTTTTAGTTCTTGTATTACTCATTCAGTTCTTCCAGAAAGAGGGTCCCTCATTGGGTTCACTAATCTTCACCCAAACAGAAACACATTCATCTGGTCCTTGACCATCTTGTGAGCTACTGGGCTATCACCTATGTCATGTGGGTTTTAGTTGAGGAGCCAATCTCTGGTTCAATCCATCGTGGCCAAGATATCCATGTCTGATGGCACAAAGCAGGACAACACATTCAATTCCACTCTGACCACAGGCAGAGCAAGGATGCAGAGTTTCAGGAGCTTCAACTGATGACTGGTGGTCCTCCCTCTGCAGTTACAGCCATGCCGGAAGTTTATGACTGGCGTTCATTCTATTTGAGCAGGTTGGTGCTCTTCCCTTTGTTTTGACTCCCACCTTTGCAGGTGATTATTTGATGATAACCATTTAAAAGAAAGGGGCGCTGTGCAGAAGAACATGAGTGGGAATCAGACCTTGGGTTTAGTTTTATTTATTTATTTGTTTTATTAACATATAATGTGTTATTTGTTTTGGGGTACAGGTCTGTGAATCCTCAGTCTTAAACAATTCACATAGCACATAAGCTCCCCAATGTCCATCAGCCACCCACTCTATCCCTCCCTAACCCCTGCAGCAGCCCTCAGTTTGTTTTCCGAGATTATGAGTCTCTTATGGTTTGTCTCCCTCCCGGGTCCCATCTTGTTTCATTTTTGCCTCCCCTCCTTCCATGAACCCCTGCCCTTCCTCATAACAGAGCAATCACATGGTAATTGTCTTTCTTTGAATGACTTATTTCGCTTAGCATAATACCCTCAGTTCCATTCATGTTGTTGCAAATGGCAAGATTTAGGGTTTTTTATGGTTGCCAGACCTTGGTTTTAAATCTTGGCTTCTTCACTAGAATCTCTCTCTGCTCACAATCTCTGTGGGTCTTTCTTCTCTCTCTGTCTCTATTTCTCTTTCTCTTTTTCTCTTCCTCACACACAAACAGACACACACACACACACACACACACATTTCTCATTAAAATTGATGGAACTGGAGGGTATTATGCTAAGTGAAATAAATCAATTAGAGAAAGACAATTTCATATGGTTTCTCTCATATGAGGAATATAAGAAACAGCACAGAGGACCATAGGGGAAGGGAGGGGAAAAGGAATGGGAAGAAATCAGAGAGGGAGACAAACCATGAGAGACTCTTATCTCTGGGAAACAAAGTGAGAGTTGTAGAAGGGGAGGCGGTGGGGCGATGGGGTAACTGGGTGATGGGCATTGAGGAGGGCACGTGATGTGATGGGCACTGGGTGTTATACACAACAAATGAATCACTGAACACTACAGCTGAAAGTAATGATGTACTATATGTTGGCTAATTGAATTCAAATTAAAAAATTACTCCTAAAACTAATTTGAAATAAAAATCATTTATTATCATTGCACAATATTTTCCAAGTATGTACTTGGGCAGTGATGTGGATAAGTCATCCTGCAAATTTATCCTGTAATCCCTACCCTGTGAGGATTGCTGTCTCTGATGTGTCATGGAAGTCCCAGGAAAAACATGTCATAGAAGCACCAGGAAAAACAAAACAAAACAAAAATGAGAACTGAAAAAATTTACCTAAAGTGACACCTGAATACAGCAACATTTACCACCCTCGTTGCTGAATATGTCAGCATCCTTCAATCTTTGGTGAATATGTACCTTCTATCTTTAGAACTCATTTAGAGAAGATAATTCTAAAAATGATACAAAGAGGATCCATCTGGAATCAATTGTTTAAAATACTCGGCAAAACTCTCCTTCTCTTTGGAACACTCCAATCCTCCAAATAGAGTTAAGATTAAAATAACTCTCCCATATCACTGCTGGCCAGAAAGTGGGGGAAAGGGATGTGCCAACATAATGGAGTAAGGATTCCCACGTAAAGATTCCTGTATGGTATTAACCAGCAGTCCGTCTAGCTGCTTTCTTCTGGCCTCACACCTCCCGACCGCCACTCCTAGCTTACATGAGCCTGGCAGTTCATTTCCTTTCTAAAGAGAGTAGAGGGATAGTGAAATCACCCTAAGAAAGAGAACTTAGCACCAGGAGGTACAAATAAAATGATCAATAACCAAGTGGGCCATCTGGCCATCACTGCCGTCTCCACTGACGATATCCAGAGTGTTGTTCCATGGCATGCATTTTATCGCTTGGGGCAGAAGGAAAAATGTCTTTCTAGACAGGCCAGGAACAGAAGATCCATTCTTTAATAGAAAGCCAAACCCACTCACCCTTCCCAGCTTGGACCCTTAAGACTCCTTCAGATTGGGCTTCCTGGGGTGTAGTTTTATCAGAATACGTTTTGTCCTTCTTGCGTGCACATTTCAGGACATAAATAACGGACCAGACTCTGTACGAAGTGATTTTCCAAAACACCAGGAAAAATTGGTTTCCTCCCATCAAGTGGCTTTCACTACCCATAATCCCAAGCTTCACATCGCCTAGTGTCTCTTTTTATTCATCCTAATTAGCAGTAAGTGAATCCAGTCCTGTTCTGTGGTCAGCCAACTCACAATTGGATTTTATGTGCACTTTAGACTCAGCAACCTGCCGCTCTCTGGCTCCAGACACCGCCTCATCTCTGGTCAAGGGAATTGTCTGCTTTTGATTTATTTCTACTAGAAATCAAACAGTTGATTCTGTGTGTATATCCGACACACGACAACAATGCTGGTTTTCTCTGCTTCTCATTTTTGAGAAGTTTAAAGTTTTAATAGGCAATGACTAATTGGTGCTGCTCTGCTGAGTGCACAGGCTGGTCACTGGAACTCGTTTGGTAAGGTAAAGCTATCCCAAGGTCACAAGTGGTGGCGTAAAGGTGAGTGGAATGTCAGATCACAGAGAAGGACAAGGACATTGCCAGCTGAGAATGGGCTTTCTGAGCAAGGATTTAAGCTCAGTCCTTTCTGATATAAGGCTGCTATAATGGGATACTTCTTGGGCACGTTCTCTGTATCCCTTTCTCTGTGTTGCATTGGCCCTCTGTAGCTGGGACACTCATACTAGGATGTGAAGAACAATAAATGGGGTCTGACCATGTAATCAAATTCCAGATCAAAAAACATCAGTGATTTGCTATCCAATTTTCATGGATTTTTAAAAAGATTTTTGTTTATTTATTTGACAGAGAGAGAGAGAGAGAGATCACAGGTAGGCAGAGCAGCAGGCAGAGAGAGAGGGGGGATGGCAGTCTCTCCACTGAGTGGAGAGCCCAGATGTGGGGCTCGATCCTAGGACCCTGAGATCACGATCTGAGCTGGAGACAGAGGCGTAACCCACTGGATCATTTTTAATAATATAACCCAGGGACACCCGGGTGGCTCAGTGGGTTAAAGCCTCTGCCTTCAGCTCAGATCATGATCTCAGAGTCCTGGGAACGAGCCCAGCATTGGGCTTTCTGCTCAGTGGGGAGCCTGCTTCCCTTCCTCTCTCTCTGCCTGCTTGTGATCTCCGTCTGTCAAATAAATAAATAAAATCTTTTTAAAAAATTAAAAAATAATAATAATATAACCCAGACCCTGCTCTCTTTGGAGAACTCTTATTTATCCCATCCTGGGCTCAGGCTGGGCTCCCTGGGGCTTCTTAGCTGTTTCTTAGAGTAAGAGGAGGCAACTTCAAAGCCCCAAACACCCTCCCAGGGGGCAGACCCAAGAGCTGTGAACACAGACATGCACTGGTCTCTCCAGTGCGTCCCCCAAGGCTCCCATGACCCCACAGTGTCTGGTGTCACACCCGTAATACAAGATGAAATCTCCCAGTGTTATTTATTGTAATTAGTGATGGGTAAAACCCACCTGGCATTATGCCCTCGGAAGAAGACCGGGAGGGAAAGATTCCCTCTGGGTTGGCCAGAATTTGACCTGAAGCTGAAAACTCTATTACACAGCCAGTCAGATCAGACGCCTAGGCAACTTGACCACCTCAAGTCAGCCTTCTTTTTTTTTTTTTTAAAGATTTTATTTATTTTATTTGACAGAGAGAGAGATCACAAGTAGGCAGAGAGGCAGGCAGAGACAGAGGGGGAAGCAGGCTCCCCGCTGAGCAGAGAGCCCGATGTGGGGCTCGATCCCAGGACACTGAGATCATGACCTGAGCCGAAGGCAGCGGCTTAATCCACTGAGCCACCCAGGCGCCCCTCAAGTCATCCTTCTAGAATAGCCAACGTGATTCTCATGGTTTGAGGAAGGTGTTTCCTACTCTGTCCTAGGTTGCACATGAAACTCATGACCTCAGCACCCTCGGACCGGGCCTGGCCAAAGAACTTGCCATCTTCACTGAAGGTATTTGCTGACATTGACCACTCAGAGACCATAATGTCCATTACCATCCCCAAAAAGCTGCCTTACTAGAGGCCCAGGAAAAGGGCTCCAGGGACCCACCTTGTGCCATGCTTTTTATACTGGTCCCTCTAGGGGGCGCTGCTGCACACTCCCAGGTACTCTCTCTATTTAAGGTAAACTCGTTTATTAAATAATTTTTTTAAAAGATTTTACTTATTTGAAAGAGAGAGGACAAGTTGGGGGAGGGGGAGGAGCAGAGGGAGAGGGGAGACAAGCAGCCTCCAAGTTTGGTGCAGAGTGGGATGTGGAGCCCAATCTCATGACCCTGAGACCATGACCTAAGCCAACATCAAAAGCTGGATGCCAGAACGACTGAGCCAGCCAGGCACTCTAGCTCACCCTCTTAAAAGATCTAGTATGATCATTGGTTACCCCTTGTAAGCTAGTTGTTTGCAAACCATCTGTACTTGCAAATACACTCAGTGGGAAGAGGCAGGAGCTAGACGCAGAACTATGCATTCATTCACTCCAAAAATATTTACTGAGCACCTATTATGGGCAAGAAGTGATGAGTTCATAAATTACAATTACATAGAAGACAATCTGACCCCAAGGATATGACCAATATATAGCCAAGGTCCCAGGGAATATGATAGGGTCTTGGAACAGCAAGCCTTGGGGCCATGTGGGCATGGTGGTAGTCGGACCATGCCTTGACAGGGCAAGGACTGATATCAGAAGAAGTCTACACCGCTATGTGCTGTTTCAAGTGTTGTTTATGGATCAAATACATAATACCTCCAGTATATTATCTTTTCAGGAGCATAGGATTAATTTTAAAGCTTTGCTGGATGTATATGGAATCTTCTTGTCCTCATGTGACTTCTGTCCTTCTGCTTTGCAGTGAAAGTTCACCTACAATTAGGAGAAAGTGTAGCATAGCTATTAAGAGCAGGGACTGTACAAATGGGCCATAACTCGGGACCCCTTTACCTGTGCCATGACTTTGGGCAAGCTCTTTAACTTCCCCTTACCTTGGCTTTCTCCTCTGGAAAATGCCATGATACTATTTTCCTCATAAGGATGGAATGAACATTAACAGAATCAATACACAGAAAGCACATAAGCAAGGCTTGGCACATGATAAAATGTTAGCTACAGTTATAATCATGGAGTTGGGCATGAAATACTTTGTGGTTAAAAATGAGTTTCTAGGGCGCCTGGGTGGCTCAGTGGGTAAAGCCTCTGCCTTTGGCTCAGGTCATGATCTCAGAGCCCTGGGATTGAGCCCCGCATCGGGCTCTCTGCTCAGCAGGGAGCCTGCTTCCTCCTCTCTCTGCCTGCATTGTTGCTTACTTGTAATCTCTCTCTCTGTCAAATAAATAAATAAATAAATAAAATCTTAAAAAAAAAATGGGTTTATAATAACTGGAAAAGTTTGGGAATGAAACTTTCCCCAGGGAACTGGCTGGGGGAAATGGAGCCAGTTGCCATCATTTGGCATAAATTCTATAAACTGTTGTCACCAGTCCCAAGTCAGCAACATGTTGAGTCACTTGTCGGGTTCAAACTTGTCATGTCCATTTCTTGCACATTCCCTCTGTACATTGATAAAGGCCAATGAGGACACTGTTTCCTGAGACTCTTTCCTTCTCCAGGTGTAGGGGAGACGCCAATTATTTCAGGGTATCCAGTCTCGATGGACTTTGCTCTACCCAGCTCTTTCTTCCAAGAACCTATGACTAGCAGACTCTATCCCACTCCCCCTGTGTGAACCTTAGCACTCCTGGTTTCCACATAAACATAAACATGAATTTTAGTTACCTCCCAGCTACACATAAACACACAAGGGGCAGGGGAGAGGAGGTGCAGGAATAGGGGAGGAGGCCTTTATTAAAGTCATAATGGAGATAGAGGATTGAAAACATACAGTTAGACTGGGGAAAATACAAACTCTTTGTTCTCCAGTTTTCATTTGGGCCCATTTTATCTGAGTAGGTTTAAAATTTTTTCTTCCTTACTTAGGGCCTCCATTTTCCTGCAATATCTCATTACTCAGTAACAAGAAAGAAATAGAAATCGCCCGGATCTGCAGCAAAGTCTCCCACATCCCAATGACATTTGCAATTTCCCAGGCTTTGGATTTAGAGGGATTCCAGGGTAGTGTCTTAGAGGTGGGGGTCAGTCAAGAACCGTTTTTTCAATTCCCTATCTGTCAATCTCCGTCTACCTCCCATCTCTCTCCCTCCTTCTTCCCCTCTCTCACTTTAATTTCTTCACGAGCTCGGGAGGGGGTGTGTCTAGGTGGTGCACTCCGGTAAACGTCTGGTTCTTGATTTTGGCTCAGGTCATGATCTCAGGGTCATGAGATCAAGCCCCGTCTTGAGCTCTGGGCTCAACAGAGAGACTGTTTGAAATTCTCTCATGACACTTCTCCAAAGAAGACATGCAAATGGCTAACAGACACATGAAAAAATGTTCATCATCATTAGCCATCAGGGAGATTCAAATCAAAACCATATTGAGATACGACCTTACACCAGCTAGAGTGGCCAAAATTAACAAGACAGCATACAACATGTGTTGGAGAGGATGTGGAGAAAGGGGAACCCTCTTACACTGTTGGTGGGAATGCAAGTTGGTGTGGCCACTTTGGAAAACAGTGTGAAGATTCCTTAAGAAATTAAAAACAGAGCTTCCCTATGACCCTGCAATTGCACTCCTGGGTATTTACCTCAAAGATACAGATACAGTGAAAAGAAGTGCCATCTGTACCCCGATGTTCATAGAAGCAATGGCCATAGTCACCAAACTATGGAAAGAACCAAGATGCCCTTCAACGGACGAATGGATAAAGAAGATATGGTCCATATATACAATGGAGTATTATGCCTCCTTCAGAAAGGATGAATACCCAACCTTTGTGTCAACACGGATGGGACTGGAAGAGATTATGCTGAGTGAAATAAGCCAAGCAGAGAAAGTCAGTTATCATAGGGTTTCACTTACTTGTGGAGCACAAGAAATAACACGGAGGACATGGGGAGACGGAGAGGAGAAGTGAGTTGGGGGAAACTGGAGGGGGAGATGAACCACGAGAGACTGTGGACTCTGAGAAACAAACTGAGGGTTTTGGAGGGGAGGGGCATGGGGGTTGGGTGAGCCTGGTGGTGGGTATTAAGGAGGGCACGTATTGCATGGAGCACTGGGTGTGGTGCATAAACAGTGAATTCTGGAACACTGAAAAGAAATAAAAAAAAAAAGAAAAAATAATTTCTCCATCTGTCTCTTTCTCCACCTCTCTATACCCACCTCCCCTTTGCTGCCTATCATCTGTCTAGTCTCTAGACTGAAGAGATGACTATCAGTGTTTCCAGGAGATCTGGACTTTGGGAATCAAGACTGTTGTGAATGTGTCTGTTGAGTATGAAGGACAGAAGCACATTAAAACTCACCCAGAAAACAGATAACAAAGCAACTGCTCTGTGTTAAGAACTGTTCCCAGAGGCCTCACTTAGATCATCTCATTTTGTCCCCACAACAGTGCTCAGGAAGCTTAGTCTTTCTATTTCCCAAAAGAGGAAATAGGAGGCTTAGAGAAATTAAAACTTTTTCTCAGTGTCCATGGTTAAGTAGTAAGTTTGTCTCTCTTTAACACACAGGAAAATGGATTCATGAAAAAAATAATTTTAAAAAAGTTAGAAAACTAAATTAAATAAAAACAAGGCCTACATGCGTGTTTTGAGGATCAAAATGGTCCCCAGATGCACATCGCAGTTGGACCTAGCAATGCCACATGGTTCAGCCAGGTCTCTGCCACACCTGTCCTTTCTGTCTTCCGCTAACCACGCGTTCAGTCCCCACCCTCTCCTGGATGAACTTCCTTCTCTCTCAAAACAGAGCACCTGGCCCATCAGCTCTCGACCCATGCCCCAGCCATGTTGGCTGTGGGGTTGTTCTCAGGCCATATTCAACAGTGGCCTTCACTAGGGCAGAAGACCTCTGGAATCTTCCATGACATTTGCTTCTTATGCTACCTCCATCCCCCCAAGTTCTCACACATGAACGAACGGGGAGTGTCCAATTCTGACGAGACTTCAGCGAGGTGGGATTTTCCAAGATGCTAAATATTTCAGGTAATTTTCCTGTTCAAGGCCAGTGAGCTAAAAATCTGCTGGGATACACTTGTAGATGCTCCTGTCAAGTTCAATCACACCTATTGTGCTAGGCTGAAACTGAGTCATGGGTGTTGGACCTTTCCCCTGAGAGTGGAAACAAGTCAGCCAACAACCGAAGACGTGGGTGGCATGGTGAAAAGAGTGTGGGACAAGCATCTGCCAGCTCCGGCTTAACTAGGCCTATGACCTGGCTTACCTCTCCTTTACTTCTTGTAAGATAAGGCTCGCGAGGCCTGTCCTGCTGGTTCCCCGGGGTGCTGGGTCAAGCAAATGAGATAGTGGTTGTGGGAGAGTTTTAAAAATCTTTTATATGTACAGGAATTTAAGTATGAATCTAGAAAACATGTATATATATATGTGTATATATATATTATTTATTTAATTTGCATATAAAAGTATATTATTTATAGGTATATAAATTATTGGCATAGACATAGATATGGTGTAGTCCATATTAGATAATCTCCCCTTCCATTAAAGCAAACAGCTGAGTCCCTCACACTGGCAATGAGCAAACGATGAAGAAGAAAAGATCATGGGACATCGAGATGCAACACTGAGCTGAGTCATTCTCCTGAGGCCCTCATTACATTGTGGCAAGTCAGTGGAAGGTGACACAGTGGAGGGCACATCGGGTGAGCTCAGGAGAGGGAAAGAGGTTGCATTTTTGTCTGTGAAGTGGCCCAGGGGATAGACGGTGAGTGAAAGGGGAGAAACAGATTGGCCGCTGAGGACACTCCAGTATGAGCTTTTATCACCCCCATTAATTCATTCAATTAGTCAGTCAGTCTTCTCATAAGTATCGAACACCTGCTGTGTAAAAGGCACAGGAGTAGGTACCGTCGGGGAGTCAGGCTGCATGAGAGATTCTTGCCCTCTGTCACCCAAGTAACAAAAGCCCAGTGAAGTACAAGATGAAACAGAGGTCATATATGAGGTAGGGTAACCCCTCCCCAGTCACGTCTTATTCTTTGTGGCCAGCTCAAAACACCACTGCAAGAAATGTATGTAGGACTACATACAAGAAAGTATATAGAACTAGCCCTTCCTATGTATGGGAGAGTTAGGTATTCCCAGTTAGGGCCTGGGCATGTAGCAGTCAACCAAATGGCACTGCTAGGGTAGAGGTTTGGTTGTTTTGTTTAGTTTTATTTTGGGGGGTGAGGGAGCAGAGGGAGAGAGAGAGAGAGAATCTTAAGCAGGCTCCACGCCCATCGTGGAGCAACACAGGGCTCCATCTCATGACCCTAAGATCATGACTTGAGCCCAAATTAAGAGTCGGACGCTTAATCAACTGGGCCACCAGGCACCCCTGAGGTTTGGTTGTTTTGAAGGAAGACCTTCAAAGGGATTAGGATGCAGAGGGATAGTGCTGGGTCACCAAGTATGGTGTAGAACAGCCTTAAGGCTGGCCTAGTAGAAAGGAGTCAAGGGACAGTTCTAGTCCTGCTTCCAGAGCACTAACCTACTTCAACCCACTTATGCCCTCCGTATCTCTGTCTCCATGTGCAGATTATATCCACTTTTTTGGAGCACTGTGATGATGAATATGGGAATGAACGTCAATCTCCAAACACAATGCTGGGTAGGTAAGAGCTCAGGAGAACTCAGCTTTTCCTCAGGAGTAAATACTGCCTCAGTTATTGGCTTCTGGAGGTTGATGTGGTTGGAAGGGAGTGGATGTTAATAAAACTTTTCCAACTTCATTAAAATGTCATATCGATTTCAAACTCCCCCCCCCCCATGCTTTTTGGTTGGTCTCAATCTATAGAAAGGACTCCTTCCAACGAGATGGAATGTTATGCTAGACCAGCGGTCTACAGGATAGGCTGGGGTAGCCAACACAGAGCCTTGTGGCCTTTGCATTTGTCCGAAAAAGGGGCATATTGTTCAGAAGCATAATTTTCAAGGATATTATGAGATACTTCTCTGAGTCTGCAGTAGGCCACAGCGGATGGAAATAATTTCACCTGCAATATTTAGAGCTGGGACTAATGAATCTTCATATCTTTTCAAACTCATCTATTCTTATTTAAAAGTGATGAATAGTGGCAGTTTGGAAAGATGTACTTACTTGTTCATTGGCGCAATAAAAAATAGATGGCATCGCAGCGCAAAAGTTCTTAATGTCCTTTCCCAAGGGGAAAAATAATTGCTACGAAGAATTAGAATTGAACTCCTGGCTCATTCCTTCAAAAGGTTCACCAGCATTTATATTTACCCTTTGCACAACTTCCTTTCCCCTTGTAATTAGCTCAGTTCACATGCAGAACATTTGGTGTTTCCATATCCGGATTCGTATGTTCTTACCTATGTTTGGCATATTGAAAACAAAAGAAATTTCTGTTTTTGAATTTTTTTTTCTAAAGAACTCAAAGCGCTTTACTAGCTTAAATTTAACATGCAGAATTCAGACTTTGCATATCACGCTTCCCAATTCACAGATGAGTAAATAGTACCTAGAAACAAGCTTTATCTCCTATTTCTTTCTTTCTTTTTTTTTTTTTTTTTTAGTTTTTAAAGATTTTATTTATTTATTTGACACAGAGAGATAGAGCACAAGCAAGAGGAGTGGCAGGCAGAGGAAGAGGGAGAAGCAGGCTTCTGGAGGAGCAGGGAGTCGGATGCAGGGCTCGATCCCAGGACTCTGTGATTATGACCTGAGCCAAAGGCTGTTGCTTAACCAACTGAGCCACCACCCAGGAGCCACTTTATCTCCTATTTCTAACGTGAAAAGGGGCTCAGAAGAAAAATGTGTGTAAGTAAATGCAGAGTAAATATGTCCTTGAGGGAAGAAGGGATATGTGTGTGTGAGGGAGGGGGAGTTTTTAATACTTCTATCTTGATTATGGTTTCATTAGAGAATGAATACCAGTATTATC
Source organism: Mustela nivalis (assembly GCF_964662115.1). Lineage (NCBI taxonomy): Eukaryota > Metazoa > Chordata > Mammalia > Carnivora > Mustelidae > Mustela > Mustela nivalis. The sequence continues at coordinate 167,888,957 of NC_139022.1, forward strand.
ACCTGAAGGAGAGAATAAAGTTATATTCAGGCAATTGGGATTTTTTTTATTGATGTGGTAAGAAGGGAGTCCAGATGTATTGATTCTGACTTTGGCTTTTTTGCTAACTAATTACGTGATCTTGAGAATACCATTTAATGTTTTTGGAGCTCAGTTTCCTTACCTATAAGAAGAAAGGATTCGACTGAGAGACAGAAAATACTTAGTATGTCTTTCTACAAGTCCCCAGTCTTGTGCCTACAATGGACATCAGCATCAACCTTGGTATTACCTCCTGCTGAACCCATACGTGGCTTTGGCACAGTCTCAACATCACCCTCTGGGAAGCCACAATCACTTGATAAGAGTTCACAATTGAAATAATATTTATTTACCACCCCTGGACTAGAATAATTTAAGGTACCATGTAAAATCCTAGGCTTCTCTTCCTTCCATGGCCTGCCTACATTTAATAACAAGGATTGAAAACAACTGAATATTTGGAAAGCGCCCATAATACCCTTTGTTAGATGGACGCCCCAGGGAGCATGGCCCCAGACTAATGAAGTTCTTAAAACGTCCCATGCCTAGCCCACAGCAGTCAAGTGCTAACTGATGGGCTGTTGGGGTCTGACCTCAGGATACAGAGATATCATCTGGTCTCTCACAGCACTACATGATTTTAAAACCATGCCACAAGCAAAGGAGAAAGAGAACACTTAGCAATAAAAAGATCCAGATATTGGCAACAACACAGTATTAGATCTCTGTGGAATTTGGGTTGTTGTTGAGATGACACGGCAAAGAAATAGAGCTCGGAGCCTAATTTCCCCTAGCCTCCTGGACCTCACTGCAGAATGACATATATTAGCACGCTGGGTCTATACTAAGGAATTACATATTTGCATACATTACCCCACTGACTTGCCAAGAACATATTGTTTAATGATTGCACCGATTAGGTCCCTATGAGCAGACGCTGATGCATATTGTCCTGGCTTATTTTATTTTATCTTGTACTCTAAGAGTCTCTGGCCTTGAGAAATTAAGACGTCCATAAAAGAAACAAAGCATTTTAAAAATGCATTGTTGGTTCCTACTTGCAAATGGTCAATAGTCTTGGGGGAATGGGAGCTCCTTTTGTTTGGTGTGTTACTTTGGTATGATTTGAAGCCTAGTCTCCTTCCAAATGAATCTATAAAGTGATATTGATGAGGAGGCTCTGCTTTTTCTCTGTCTGCAAGCAGCTGCAATTCTTCCCAGAACTTCCTCACTGACTGGAGAACACAATCCAATGAGACTGCTCCGGTGCCGGAAAGACAGGGCTCCTTGAGGTCATTCGGGGTTCAACACAAGGCAGAAGTGGAAAGTAATCACATCCGTTCTTCCACAGTGCCCCCTGCACCCATTCATTCCCGCCCTCTGCCCTTCTCCTCTCTGTAGAGCAACTACATACTGAGCCCTTTTATTAGTCCGCGCAGGCTGCTATAACAAAATACTACAGACTGGGCAGCTTAGACACCAAAATTTAATTTTCTTGAAGTTCTAGAGGCTAAGAGTTTAAAACTGGGCTGCCAACTGGGTTGTTTCCTCTGAAGGTCATGAGGGAAGGATCTGTTCCAAATCCCCTTCGTGGCTGACAGGTGGCCATCCCTCTTGCACACGCACCCCTGGTGTCTCTGTGTGTCCTAATCTCTTCTTATAAGGACATCAGTCATATTAAACTAGGGTCCACACTAACAGCCTCATTTTAACTTCATTACCTCTTTAAAAGTCCCTATTCCTAAATATTGTCACATTCTGGGGTACTAGGGCTTCCATACTGTTGAGCTCATAATAGCACTCATGGTTTAGGGTCTCCTAAATTCTTGATGCCCACTATCTCACCCAATCCTCACAGCAAAACTATGAATTAGGTACTATTATTGCCCCCATTTTACAGGTAAGGAAAGAGAGGTCCAAGGAAAGGAAGAATGTACCCAAGACCCCAAGAATATACACATGCAGTTATTCCATTTGATAAAGATTCATTTCTTCATTCTTTGAAGAGTGCTATAAATAAGCTTTATTATATTGGCTAGTATAAAAACAATTATCTTGTACTTGTGTGTCAACTTTAACAATTACCCTTTTAAACTTTAACAAGTATCCTTACATGGGCCTGTATCAGGATTCCTTATTGTATTCACAGCCTTATATTTTTGATATGCTCCATAGTTCATAATTGGACTTCAAGTTTTTTGAAGTCAGAAGTAGAATATAGAAACTTCTAGAAGAGGTTAGAGTGGCAGGATTAACCAGATGGCAGTTTAGTCAGTGATGAGAGGTATCACATGAGTTATCAGGATATGGAAACTGATCAATATGTATTTTTGAAAGTTTAGTGACTATAAGGAGATGTTTCTTTTTCTTTCTTATTATAGAACACATTGATTGGCATATGGATACCAATGGCTCCCAAAGAGCTTGAAGAACTAAAACATAATTGTATAACTTTTTCTAGTAATTATTTTTATGCAACTGGCAGAAAGAAGTACAGGAAGGAAAAGTATTACTTCCCCAAGGTCACAATGCAGGTGTGAAGCAGAGGTACGGCTGACACCCAACACAGTAAAGTATGTGGATACGTATTAAATATTTATCACCATGGGGGATTTAAGCTGTGATGTCTCAATTCATTATGCAGTCACGTTCCTTCAGTTAAAAGATCTGTCAGCACAGACGATGTTTCCTGCCACTTGCACATACCTCATATATGTGGAAAGGCACATGATAAACTCAGCTGGAGAGTATTTACATAATCAGTGTGTAATTGTTATTTTCTTAGTTCAAATTTGAAGTCTCCATCAGCCGCGCTATTCACACACAATTCCATAGCAAAATGTTTCTCACTCTTTATTAGAGGAAAACCTCTAAGTCCCTTTCAAAGACAGAATTTGCTTAGATGTAACTGAAGGCTTCCCTTCGTTCCAAATCCACAGCCCGAGGACAGGGATCCCATCATGTTATACTCTGGATTTTCTTTGTTCTGATCTTATCTCCCTCTTAGTTCCCACCAAGGTGCAGCGGTGAATACCATCATGGTTCATTCAGATTTTTCACCCTCCAAACTCATTAGAAGGACAATTCCTTTCAAGATGAAGACCTGGAAAGCAGGGTGGCCCATTCCTGGACTTACCACTTAGTGCAAGGGACAAGAAAATGAAACCCTAGTGGAATTTTCAACCCTACTCTCTGCTTTCCAGAACTTCTCCTTGGAGGGATTCAAAATGACTAGCGATCAAACAGCCCAATATAAAGAACCAGATGAGTGGAGGAGCCTTGGCGTTACACAGTGTGTTCTGTGGCTGGAAGACTTGGCATAACCTTGAAATTACCCAAACTTTGATGGATGTAAGCCAGGCCCTTAACTTTATTTTAATGTGGTTTTTGAGCCCAAGAGCCAAACTTACATATTGTATACAGCTGTGGCTGCCTGCAGAAGCAAACCTTTGTGATAATGGTTTCGTTTTGTTTTAGAAAGAAATACTATATGGGTATTCCTCAATAAAACTCTAAACTTCTACCACCATAGCCTTTGCGTTCTGAGTTACGTCTTCGATTTGGCCCTCATGTGAAGTAGATGTCTTGTTCAGACGTTATTTCCTTTAAAGCCTTCATTTGTCTGATTTCACTGTAAAGAGATGTCTCTATCTGTGCCTACCTTATGCTCCAAAATCTATCTGTGGTTCAAAGACCTGAGTCTGTCTATCTGAAGAACACAGGGGATTATGGGATAACTATCCCCAAAACACCCCTTTATGGCTAGGGTTGCCCAGAGTTAAATGAGAATGCTCCTCAGGGTAGTGGGTACGAAAATGTGGCTTGTGTATACATCTATGCTGCTTTAAGAAACCTCAGTGAGAGGCAGTCACAGCTTTCCTCCGAATGTAGAACTGGTCCGTCTTAGGTTACAGCTATGTGTCTGTTGTATTTCAAAAATCCAAAAGAAGCCAACAGACAAATAGACCTATTATATTGAAAACTGTAAGTTAGCAAAATAATGCTTTGCAATATCACTGTATTTCCCCCTTTAGATAATGCAGCCTTTCCTCTATTAAGTCAAGGCCAGGAGACTAAAGCATATTGCTCAGGAGCAGTGGATGAATACCATGTAAAATAATAATGATGATAATAATAGCGGTGAATGCTTATAAAGCGTGTATTATTTGCCTGGCCTTGCTGTATAGCTTGCATTAGGTCTTTACTCTTATCCCTTATGCAGAACAGGCAAACAGATACCTCTGGGCTTCCACGTGGACCATCTTAGACTACTGAAATAGGAAACAAAATGGGAACTTGGGGTCAAAGTCTTATTTAGCAATAAAATAATATACTTCCCTGACATTTTCTTTATGCATATAAAGAAATTCTAGGGATTTTCATATAGAGTCCTCAATGCAGATAGATTCCACTAGGAATCCAGTTTGGAAATGGGAATCTAGTCACGTTTTTCATCAGACACTCTGATCATTTCATGGTACACATGGATGTACTCAACTTCTGCCCCATCTTCAGGGTAACACCAGGAGTCTGATCAGATAGAATAGGCATTGAATTCTGGTAAAAATTCACATTTTCAAACATCTTCTTAAGGACCAGCTCTTTGTTCACATAAAATACAGGCATGAGTCACTCAAGAGAGCTCTAGTGGTGGTAGGAAATTCTGTCAAATTTTATTCTACAAAATGGCCATTTTCTTCACAGAGTACCTTAATATCTTACAATTATTTTTTTCCAAATTTGTTCATCCTGCATTCAGCCTGAGAAAACATGACCAAAAAGGAAAAAGTATATCCTTTCTCAACATATACATCAATCAAAGCATTGTGTTGTACATTTAAGTATCTTACAATTTTTTTTTGTCAATTATACCTCAACAAAGCTGAAACAAAACGAAATAATTTAAATCCAATTTGATTATTTAAAGACTCCATTTAGATACTCATCAGTCTTTTTTTTTTTTTCAAATTTTTGTTGTGCTATGTTAGTCACCATACAATACATCATTAGTTTTTGATTCAGTGTTCCATCATTGTTTACATGTAACACCCAGTGCTCCATGCAATACATGCCCTCCTTAATACCCACCACCGGCCTCACCCATCCCTATTCCCTAAAATCCTCAGTTTGTTTCTCGGAATCCACAGTCTCTCATGTTTGACTCCCCCTCCGATATCAACCACTTCACTTTTCCTTTCCTTCTCCTAATATCCTCCATATTATTCCTTATGCTCCACAAGTAAGTGAAACGATGTGATAATTGATTCTGCTGACTTATTTCACTCAGCAGAATCTCCTCCAGTGCCATCCATGTTAATGTTAGAGACTTCAGAACTCTAAAGTCAATCCTGATAAAGAACAAAGCTGAAAATATCACATTTACTAATTTCAAACCTATAGTAATCAAAACAGTCTGGTACTAGCATAAATGCAGACACATAGACCAAAGGGTCAGTATCAAGAGCCCAGAAATAAACCCTTCCATATACAGTCAACTAATATTTGACAAGGAAACAAAGCAAATTCAAAGGAGAATGGGGAATTCTTGGGAGGCGCCTGGGTGGCTCAGTGGTTTGGGCCTCTGCCTTCTGCTCAGGTCGTGGTCTCAGAGTCCTGGGATCGAGCCCCATGTCTGGCTCTCTGCTTGGTGGGGAGCCTGCTTCCTCCTCTCCCTCTTCCTGCCTCTCTGCCTCTTGTGATCTCTCTCTCTCTGTCAAATAAATAAACAAAATCTTTAAAAAAAAAAGAAGAGTGAGGAATTCTTATCAATTTTTATCAATAAATAGTACTGAGAGTGATATTTACATGCAAAAGACTGAAATTGGACTCTGTCTTATACCACTCACAAAAATTAACTCAAAATGGATTGAAGAATTAAATGTAAGATCTGAAAACGTTAAACTTTAGAAGAAAACATAGTGGAAAATCTTAAAATTAGTCTTGACAATGACACCAAAGCACTAGTAACAAAAACAAAAAATAAACAAGTATAACTATGTCTGAATAAAAAGCTCCCCATCATTTTTGTTAATTTCAACAAAATAAAAAGAAAACCTATAGAATAGGAAAAAATATTTGCAAACTTCCTCTGATAAGGAGCTGATATCCAAAATATGTAAGAACTCATATAATTCAATAACAACAAAACGAAAACCCCAAACGATATGATTAAAACATGGGGAAAGGACCTGAATAGACATTTTGCCAAAGAAGACATACAAATGGCTCATGAAAAGGTAATTGATATCACTAATCATCAGGGAAATGCAAATCAAAATCACAATGAGATTATCACTTCACACATGTTAGAATGGTTATTATAAAAAGACAGGAGATAGTAAGTGCTGATGAGGATGTGGGAAAAAGGAAACTCTTGTATACTGTCTGTAGAAATGTAAACTGGCAAAGCCGCTATGGAAAACAGTATGGAGGGGCGTCTGGGTGGTGCAGGCACCACCCAGGGTTGGGTGGGTGGTGGTCTTGGGACTGTGGGATTGGGCCCCTATTGGGCACACAGAGCCTGCTTGAGATCCTCTCTTTTCTCTCTCTCCCCATCCCTCCTACCACAATATCTCTGTCTCTACCTAAAATAAATAAAAAAAATCTTAAAAAAAAAACAAAAAGAAAGAAAGAAAACAGTACAGAGTTTTCTCAAAAATTAAACAGAGAACTATGATATAACCTAGTAATAATCTCACTTCTGGAGATAAAGTGAAAAGTGAAATCACTGTCTTAAAGAGACAATATACTTCCACATTCATTGTAGCATTATTCACAATAACGAAGACATAGAAACAAAGTAAGTATCCATGCATGATGGATGAATGAAAAAAGAAGATGGAGTGTGTCTATACACAGTGAAATATTATTTAGCCATAGAAAGCAATTTACCATTTGTGATAACATGGATAAACTCGAGGCATTGCACTAAGTGGATTAAGTAAAATGGAGAAAGATAAATAACGTATGATCTCGCGTATATGTGGAATCTAAAAAAGTGGAACTCATAGAAACAGAGAATAAAATGCAGGTTGCCAGGAGGTGGGGGGTGAGAAGAATGATGAGACGTTGGTCAAGGGTATAAATTTCCAGTTAAAATATGAGTAAGTCCTAAAGATCTAATGTGCAACATAATGTCCGTAGTTAGAAATATTGCATTGTATGTGTGACAGATGCTGATAGAAGAGGTCCTAAATGTTCTCACCACCACCACCACCACCACCACCACAGTAACAAAAAGTGAGGTGAAGGATGTGTTAACCAATCTTACTGTGGCCATCATTTCACAATATACACCTGTATCAAATCATCACATTGTATCCCTTAAACTCACACAATGTTAAATGTTGATTATATCTCAAGAAAGCTGGGGGAAGAAAAGAAACTTCACAGCTGAACACATTTGTCTGGGCTCTCTCCCATTCTCTAGGCCCCAAGGCCACCCACCAGCTGCTTGGGTTGGCTTTACTACAGTTTATCATGCTTTGGCAAAGAATAAGGGGTTCAACTCAAAGACCTGTACTGAATATATACATGTTAATACTTTAAGAATAAACATGTGTCGTAACTATTTGGAATGAAAAAGTTCTTAAATATACCATTACTTTACCTAGTTAAAAAAAAAACCCACAGAGAAAAGTAATCTCATCTTGATTACTTAGGATTGTAGTTATGAACAGGGAATACATACAGTATGTGACACACAGTGCCATAGAGGCAAACTGAGGAGGGAGAAAGAGTACTTTGCTCAGAATCAGACCATCCTGGGTTCCAATCCTGATTCTCCCATACATGATGTCTTCACCTACAAAATGCAGTCAATAATTCCTTGCTCTGAAAGCAATATGTGTAAAGTGTGCATTACAGCGTCTAATGCATATTTGGCACTGAGTACATGTTGGCTTCTCTTCCCCCTTCTTTGATTCTCCATGACTCGTCTTCCTTGTGATTTTCTCAGAACTTAGAGATCCACAGAACTCTTCGTTAAGTTCTTAGGACAACTGTGATGAGTAACTGATGTCTAATATTCCATTAGTCTCCGGGTTGGGAGGTCCATGTAGAGTGAGGAGTGAAGACCTTTCCTGCCCCCCACCCAACCCCAATGAAAATGCAAAACAAAAACAAACAAACAAACAAACAACAAAAACAATGACTGAGACTTTTGTGAAAGCGTTTATATGTCACCAGATCTATCCGTGCTTCCATTTAAAGGTTGGCTAAGCTCCCATTTCCAATCTATAGATGGAGAAGTTGAGTTCTTTTTTCATTGCTTTGTTTTAAGGAAAGGGAAAATGATGCAGAGTAGGAAATATTCTTTTATTTATTTATCTATACATATACAAAGAAACAAATAATAAAGTCAGACCTATATTAGGTGTCTAATACTGCCCAGGCTCTATTTTAAGCACTTCACAAATAGTAGCTCGCTTAACTTCCACAGCAGCCCTATGAAGTAGGTTGCCTAGATGAGAGAACTGAGATATCAAGAGATGAAATCCAAAGTCACAGACCAGCAAGGGGCAGGGCTACGATGTCTGAACCCAGGAAGTTTGGATCCAGAGTCTATGCATTGAGTTTCTGTGCCCCACGTCAAAACTTAATAGACATGCATCAAAATGTCATATCTATGAGTCATCGTCAAGTAAAATTTGGAAAATACTTTAGATGTAACTAGTAATAATGACTTCTCTAATATACAAACTCCATATCTTAATGTAGGATCTGGCTGTAGGAAAAACTCAAGGCAATTTGCAGGCAATACAGTATCCTCAAGCATTACAAATGGAGTGCCATATTCAAGGAAGAAAAACGGTATATCAAATTAAAAAGCTATAACTTCAGGGATCCTGTGAGAAAATCTACCCCCGCCCCCAACCTGTGTAAACCACTTACCTTTGGCTAGCTCCCAAAGAGGAGGGCCCTAGGGCAGCAAGATCAAGAAAATTGCTCTGGAGAATGATGGGCAGTAGGTCAAAGTAGGCTACCCTCACATCCATACAAATTGAGACTCTCCACACTTGCCTCTAGAAAAAGCTTTCCTGGTTGAAGGAGAGAGAAGGGTAACTAAGGGTCAGGCAGAGGTGATCAGCAAAGAATTTTGCCTTTAAAGCCAGATAGGGGAACTCATACAAGCCGGACCTCTAGGTGGGATCCAGAGAGCCTGGGGATCTTGCTTCCACGCGTCTGATTTGGGATACAATATCTCGATGTTTAAAAATCTTCCTCATTGATTTTTCTGCCAAAGATGTCTAAATCCATTCAAAAGCCTTGGGTTTCTTATTTGCTTTATATATACTTGGGCTCAGACTCCTACACGGAGCTCTGGAAAGTTTAGTGCTTGTGTTCAGCAGATCAAAAAAAAAAATCACAACACATTAACCAAGGCAATGCTCCCATCAAGTAAAAATTTTGCTTAATCTTAGTGTAAGAGATACATCACAGAGCTGACCACTCCCATAAACATATTTTAAAACCCTGCAATTTCTCCTCATCCCATCTCTAGCCTCCAGCTCTGTTTACTGCCCCGTATTTCTGGCTCCGCTGGTTAAATGAAGTGCGTCCCAGGTCCCACCCAGGTCAGAGCGCCCCAGGGAGATAAGCCCAGCGCCAAAGAGGAATGCTGCTAGCATTTCATTGGTCAATGGTGACGTCATGCTCTAAATATTTGACTCTGGAGATTAAAGTAATTGAAAACATACTTCCATTCTCTAAACACCCCTATAACTGTCTCTTACATCTGCAATATTTTCCTCCAAGTACAATTGTCGGTGTATGATTGCTTTCCTGAATATAGGGTTTTATTCTATCCTGTTCATGGAGGTGGGGGTGGGGCAGTGTTCTGTAACTTACTGAGTGGCTGATGTATCCCCTTCTTGTGTTGCCCAAATGCCCTTAATCTCTATTCACTGGCTCTTTCAGGAAGACATATGCATGAGTATGAGTGTGGGTATGTGTGTGCGCTGCATGTACGTGTATGCACGTCGATTAGCGTAAGTGCTGCAACTTAGTTACAGAATGGAGAGTGGAATATTGATGGAACACCTTATTACTGCCCAAAATAATGTAAAATACCATGACATGGCCATTTTGTATTCCATGGAGAATCTCAGACTTGGAAAAACTATGAAAGACTTTCTGGTTCAAATCTTACACGATTTTTCATGTTACCAAATGAAACTCCAAATTGTAAGCTCACAGTATCTTTTTTGGCAAAGAACATGTACTTTTTGCTAGTGATCTTTTACTCTCTCTCCATTTCATTAAGCTTTTAAAACCGTATCTGCATATATTATAGCTTGCACGTCCTCATTTCCCTGCTTTGACTGTTACTATATCTGGCTCCTATTCCTATTTTGAAGTCATTTTTCTTCTTGGAGACTTTTACTTTCTTCTCCATTGCTTATATTCTCTTTCTCTTAAAAAAAAAAAATACTGTATACCCTAATAGTTCCGAATCAGAAAAACAACAAGAACTATGAATTTTGGCCACCCTCCTCAAACCAACCACTTCGTGGCAGAATGTTGGCTACTTCTATGACCCTGAGAGGCTACCATGAGAAGATGAACGTTATCATTTCATCAGGGGGTTCAGTAATTCCTGCATCACCTTCAGACTCATCACTTTGCCAAGAGGCTTCACAGTCATAGGACAGTGGTTTACAAATGGAAGGTAATATAACACCTTAGTGTGATACTTGGGTGGCTCAGTTGGTTAAGTGTTTGCCTTCAGCTCAGGTCATGATCCTGGGATCAAATCCCTCACCAGGCTCCGTGCTCAGCAAGGAGCCTGCTTCTCCCCCTGCCTGCTGTTCCTCCTGCTTGTACGTGATCGCTCTCTCTCTCTCTCTCTCTGACAGATAAGTAAATAAAATCTTAAAAAAAAAAAAAACCATAGTTATTTAGAACTTTCTCCCCAAAGCCCAAAGCGAAATGTTTGTAATCTACTTGGGCCATATGGAGAATTTCTAAATGGTTCTTCCTCTCTAAAGCCCAAACCCAAATCTGTGATTTCATCAGTTTGTAAGAAAAGGACTCTCCAGTGTGCATGATCAATGGTGAGAGGTGTGGACCCTAAATGCAGTCACAGGTGTCTTTGTAAGAGAGTGGTGGAGGGAGATTTGACAGAGAAGAAGGAAGTCACATGAGCATTGGGGTATGAGGCTACTGCTGGCTTTGAAGATGGACAAAGGCAGGGACCAGGACCACAACTAAACAAGGGGTACAGCTCTGGGTCCTGGTGAAGGCAAGGACACAGATTTTTGCCTAGAGCTTCTAGAAGGAGCGTGGCCCTCCTAAACACCTTGATTTCCAACTAGAAGTCTGAAATCACTTTCAGTCTGAGATAGACTTGCTCTTTTGTCATTTCCCTCTAAGAGGACTATGAAGTTCCAGATGGTAAACCCCAGCCGACAATTCCAGGATGCCGCCCTGCGACTTCTCTTTTAGAATACAAGTGAGGTCCGGAGCTGACGACGAAGAAAGAATTTTTAAGATGTCTTTGGTGCAAAAAGGTGGTTTTATTAAAGCATGGGGACCAGACCTGTGGGCAGAAAAAGCTGCTACCCCAGGGTTGTGGCTGATTACATGCTAAGGAAGGTAAGGACAAAGGGAGGTTTCAAAATAACTTTCATATGCTAAAGAAGACCTACAAGATACTGGAGCCCTTGAGGTTGTCAAGTTAAGGCTGTTTTTCCCTTCTTAACAAAGTATTAACATTAAGATGGTTGGGAGATTCCTAGAAGAACGTCACAGGGTCCTACCTAGGAGTGGGGGTAGGGGGAGGTTGCAGGGTGTCAGCTTCTGCTTTGTCCTCATCCCCCTTCCGTTCCCTTGTCAGGACCAAAGGACAGCGACTACAGAAGCCCCATACTGGAGATCGTAGAGCTTCCCAAGCCCTCAAAAACCTATGCGGAGAAGACAGGACCCTGCTGATCCGGGACTGCTCAGCGGGAAATAAGCTTCCATTGCATTAAGCTGTTACTCCTTTTGGGCTGATTTGTTACAGTGGTTGCTGTCACTCCAGCTGGGGCATGATTTCTTTTATTCTCAATATCGCTCTTTACGGAGAGATTTATTCTCCTTCCTGGGCAAAGCCCACCACGGCCCTGGCTGTATTAAACTCTGGCAACGGCTGATCCTACCAGGGATGCATGCAAAATGATGCTTCTTTTCACCTCTGCTGACTCTACTCCCGAGAAAATACACGCAGAGATTGATGGTCAGAAGTCGCAGGGCGGCATCCTGGAATTGTCGGCTGGGGTTTACCATCTGGAACTTCATAGTCCTCTTAGAGGGAAATGACAAAAGAGCAAGTCTATCTACATTCATGCGTTTATTGTCTATCTATCTACCTGCCTGCTTACCTATCTATAGCTACTGTATAGGTACCATTCAGTCCTCACACTGAATACATAGATGGATAGACAGGTGATACATACACACATGCACACACATATAGGTGTGTATGTGTGTGTGTGTGTGTGTATTCTTAGAACAGTGTCTAGAACCCTGGGTTGCATAAGTATTAGTCATGTCGTGATATAGACAAGGGAAGTGTCAAGTGCTATGAAATTGCTTAGTTGGAGAATATAATTGTATCTAAGGGGTGAAAAATGTCTTACACGGTAAATCACGTTTCAAGCTGATAGCTGAAGATTGGTTAGAAGGCGGGCAATCCGGAGTGAGGGAAGGCTGATGGATACGTGAAACGAAACATGCACCGTCTCGGGGGCGGGAAGACAAAGTACGGAGTTTGAGAACAAAAAAGAAATTCGCCGGCAAGAGCAACACGTGAAGGAAGGAGAAGCCAGAGCTGAAGCTGGAGATGTGAGCAAGGGCAGAGGGTAGAACCCAACAGCATGGCGCTTCCTTGTGCTGCTTCCAGTCACTAACGCTGATAAGCTAGTACAAAGGTGCTTTTGTTTGAGGGCGCCTGGGTGGCTCAGATGGTTCAGCATCTGCCTTAGACTCAGGTCATGACTTCCAGGTCCTGGGATCAAGCCCCATGCTGGGCTCCCAGCTCAGCAAGGAGTCTGCTTGTCCTTCTGCCTCTTTGCCTTGCTTGTGCTTTCTCTGTCTCTCCCTCAAAGGAATAAGTAGTATCTTTTTTTTTTTTTTAAGTGATTTTGGTGGGCGCCTGGGTGGCTCAGTGGGTTAAAGCCTTTGCCTTCGGCTCAGGTCATGATCCCAGAGTCCTGGGATGGAGCCCCACATCGGGCTCTCTGCTCAGCAGGGAGCCTGCCTCCCCCCCCCCACCTCTCTGCCTGCCTCTTTGCCTACTTGTGATCTCTCTCTGTGTGTCAAATAAATAAATAAATAAATTCTTTTAAAAAGCTGATTTTGTTTGTAACATAATGGTAATTGATAAACTCGTATCTTCAGAACTGTTAGGTGGAACAATGTGTATGTTATTTTAGAGAAACTTTAGTGCATTCAAATGAACATAACATTGTTTCCAGAATTTATAAATTAAACATAGTAAACTATAAGTTGCTGGGGGAAAACAAAGAATGAAACCAGCCCAGTGGGCACTTCACTTCCCCGCCAGCATCCGAGGCTGCTGGAGGGAACTGCCCACCTCACCCCTGCACTTGAGCTCAGTCGTTGACAGATTGTCCTGGGCCAGGAGACACCTGTCCACGACGCCAACTCTGCCGAGAGGGGGAGGGAGTCTTCAGCTCATGTCAGTTTATTGGTGCTCGGACCTCCTCAGGCTTTAGGAGCTCCTACAGGGTCAGTGTGTGGAACTCACCTCTCCATGAAGGGAGCCAACCCGAGCTTAGGAACCCAGGGCTGTGAAGGGCAGAAGTCACTTTCTGCTGGTTCTGAAAGCCAGCTGAGATGTCCTGTCATATCATGCAGAGCAACATCCGAGAGGCTGGCCTGGCTCTTTCCAAAGGAAGCTGAATCGCCTCCCGCAGGCTTTGGGCAAGTGCCCGCACAGACGCGGCCGTCGCAGCCTACCCGCCATCTCGGCTCCTGCCACGCGAGCTGTGTGTTCGCAGACAGATACTGCGGGCATCAGGGGTTCCCTGAGTATTGGGAGCCCACGCTCTGTCTCAGAAAAATCAATGTTTTCGATTTTCATTACATCCCTGCTGAGGAATCCTGTCTGTTCAGCCCATCATTCCGGGTAGTTTGATTTCTCTCAAACATACCCAGAGCGGTTTTCACTTTTTTTCTTTGAGAAAAGTTGCTGAACTTTTATTGAGCCCATTGTAGGATTCTCTTTTCTGGTAAAGAAGTAAAATGCAATAAACTTTATTTGCTCCAGGTTGGCACTAATGAAACAAAGATGAGCTGTGAGATGTAGGTTATCTTTAAGAAAAAAAATACTTATGTAAAAACCCTTTGTAATTGTCGAAGTGCTTTTGCAAATAACTATTGTTATTTCCCCTGCTCTCAGGATGGCTTTTCCTCGCTCCTTCCGCAGTCTGAGGAACATGCGATTAATGAGATGTGAAATGATTTTGACTCTTAAGAGCCAACCTGGACTGACCAGTGTTGAAGGAAAAGAAACACTATGTTTGAAGTTGATGTGTTTGAAGAGGTCGGTGGCCTGGCCCTTAAAATGATAGACGTTGGTGGAGATTACATAGCTTAAAAAAAATTGCTTTCAGAATCTGAAGGAGGAGAAGATAATTAAAAGTTAAGGCGCCTGTTCAGGTTACAGGATAACATCAGTAATAAACCTCTTCGTGGAAGGTTTTTTATAATTACCATGCATCTGCTTTGGAATGAGCTAGAACATAGTGCATTACTAAATGCTCGTCACGGACATAGATATCGCTGATTTCTTCTGCTGGTCTGAACTGGTGGTAAGCAAGCAAATGAGAAAGGAGGTGGGCATAATCAGTGGAGCTACTAGTGGCTGAAATCTTGGCGTTAAGAGGTATTTCCTAATCTCCTCCTTAGTGTAAGAGATCCTTTATTTCTCTTGGGAGTTTTGGGGATATTGGTTACAGAATAATTTCTAATTATTCTCAGGAGGTGCCAAGGCCAAGACAGAATTCATTTTGCTCTTAAGAATTACAGTACAATTATTTTATATAATCAGATTTTAGATTTGGCTGGAAAACTTCAAGATACAAGCTGCCATTTCCTGGCACTCAGCATCTGTGCCTAGTGTTTGTCATTCGGGCCCAGAGGCACAAAGTATCCCACATCCGCGTACCGCTCAGGGAGAAGATGTTGTTTTGACCTTGGCTTTATAACTTGAACTGAAAGCTGATCCTGCCTCTGCAGGGTCATTCAGCCACTCTTGATGCTGGGTGGGGTCAGAATTGTACAGTTGGTGATGCTGAAACCCAGGGACCTCTGCTCCGCCCCCCAACTTCCCATAAGACCCTCATCTGAGTCCACATAAACCAAGGATAATGTCTACTCAGATTTGGGGCAGTGGGTTGGTTCTAGGCACTGAGTATTTGTGTCACCTCAAAATTCATAGGCTGAAACCCTAACTGTGAAAGTGATAGTATCAGGAAACGGGACCTTTGGAGGTGATTTGTTTTAGATAAAACCATGAGGTTGGAGCCCCCATGATGGACTGAATATCCTTATAAGAAGAAGAGACTATAGCTTGAGCTCATTCTCTCTCTCTCTCTCTTTGCTGTGTGAGGACATGGCAAAAAGCACCATCTGCTAGCCAGGAAACAGGCTCTCACCGGACATTGAATCAGCCGGCACCTTGATCTCGAACTTCCCAGCTTTCAGAACTATGAGAAATAAAAGTTCATTGTCTATGTTATTTGTCACAGCAGCCTGAACTAAGGCAGGTGAGGAAGAATTTTCAGAAGTGTCTACTGGATAGTAAATATTTCAGGCTCTGTGGGCCATCTGTCTACAATAAGACCTTGACCACAACCCATCATCGGGCGGCACCTAGGGCTGAGGGTGAAGGAGGAGTGAGGTGGAGGTTGGTCGAGGTCTCCTACCATGCCACACTCTATTTTATGTGAGAAGGAAATATGCTTCTGGCTCACTGAAGCCATCAATATATTGTGAGTTTCAGGTTGCTTGCCCCTTAACCTATTTCTCACTAACTCAAGCATTTAAATTGTAACTCACAATATTTTGAGTAACACTGATCTTTTATGCTAGCCCACTTTGCTTTTTCATTCACTCAGGATGGAGAAGAAAGGCAGGGACAACATGGTGCTTCCCAGCAGAATGAAGAGAATAGAACTAGAAAAGTTACTGAAGGGATAAGAGGAAGATCGGTGCCCCGTGTAAATCACATTGGGCGGGAGGGTCCATGTCTCCTACCCCAGCTCTGCCAAAGACCCTACTGACAGCTTGTCCTCAGTGGGTCACCTGCCAGTCAGCATTTTTTGTTGTAGGAAACTAAAAAACAAAGCCCAAAACAACACACAAACAAAACTTTTGGCTAATTTAAGCAGACAAGTATTTTGTTAAGAAGACATAAGGAGGAAATTGTTAGGATATAAGGCCATAATAACCAGGAAGGCCACTGAAAAAGGCCCGCTCAAGAACATGGGACACTGGCAGCAGTGAGAGCCATGCTAAACCATGGGACAATACCAGTTGGGAGAAGACATCCTTGCTACCTTCAGAACTACACAAGAACGTCACTATTGTAGCATCGAGTCTGGAGTTCCTGAAGACATGGCTTCTATCACCTATCACCAGAATGGAATCTTCCTGCTTTTTCATACCCTAAGCTCCCAATTCAGTGTTTGGGAGGAGTATAAGACAGGCAAATAATGTAAAAGTTGAGGGTTTAGAACACCTGTCGTGAGAATCAAGCTTGGTCTCTCACTAAGACTTGTGAACAGAGGAATCCTCCATTTGTGAGAGGATTTGGGGTGCCCGGTAGCCAGAGACAGTGGGAGAGAGCAGAGGGAGAGGGAGAGATACAGAGAGACAGTGAGAGACAGAGAGACTGTCTACAACAGGACTCCATTTGCTCTTCTGTGAATGGAGCAGGTTGAATTACATGAACCTCTGAAGATGTTTTAACTTCCAAGTGTTCTGATTCTAGAAAAGTAATGCCTAGATGCTTATATTTAAGAACATGGGAGGAAGCAACACACAAATTATCTGCTTTCTGAGCTGCTCGGGCCTGACAACAAATCTGGAGGCAAATGGGTTTCCTCTTGCATGCTAACTTCTATTGTGGTTTTCAAAACTATTACACAAAAATAATTCAGAGAATGACCCTATATTCATCAGCAAAGAGAGTTGGAGTCAATTAGACTGGACTTCCTCTACACAGGGGCAGAAGTGGGGAGGAATCACAGTGACCTACCTACTAATTCTATCCTCAACTCAGAAATACGGGCCGTACAAAATAAGGGCCGGAGACTCTCCTTTGGATACTGACGTCCTTTCTCCCCAGAGAGGGAGCTATGAATGAAAATCCTCTCTTAGGAGACTGCTGGTCATGATGGCAAATAGGCAGGATGTAATGATCTATTTTACATGTCAGCTTGACTAGGCCACCATGTGTCCAGACATGTGGTCACACATTATTCTGGTGTGTCTGAAAGGATGCTTTTGGATGAGACCAACATTTGAATCAGTAAACTGAATAAAGCAAATTACCCTTCTTAACATACATGGCTCTCATCTAATCAATTGAAAAACTGAACAGAACAAGAAGATTGAGGAAGAGGGAATTTTGCTTTTCTGACTGTTCAGTTGGCACATTGACCTCCTCATGCCCTTGGACTAGAACTTATGATGTAGGCTTTTCTGGTTCTTAGACCTTTAGACTACACCTCCTTCAATTCTGTAGTCAGAATGATGACCATGGGCCTCCAGGTAACTAGTCACCAGTGTAGCCACTTGTTCAGACTCTGTTCCAGTGGCCTTAAGTGACCTTACCGGAGCCAGTGCAGAAGACCTTGGGTAATTTGTAGGCCTACTTCTCCTGCACTTGAGGAGTTATCTTTCTGAAGCACAGGCCCTAAAGTGATGCCTCTCCAAGGTGGGTCTCAGAACAAAAACGACCATACTGAGAAGGTGGAATGCTAAAAAAGCAGATCGAAGAAAAAGCTTGAAATTTAGTGCCCAGAAAAATCTGAAAGTTTTCAGTGTGAATTCTTTCTCGTTGGTGGATTCTGTATTTTCTTCCAACTTGCCTGCTTCACTCACTTCTGTATTTGCAGAACCTCTAGGCTATAACTCTCTTGAGGACAGTGACCTTCATTTATTCATATTTAGCAAAAATACTCATTGGGATGTGAGCTTGGACTGTGGCATTTGCTTGTAGTTGGAAAGTGGGACTCTGGTGACGAAGAAAATGGAAGCTTCAATTATTTACACTCCTCACTTTATATGGCACCCTGCCAGTGAATTAGGTCTTAAACAGATAAACTCCATCGATTAAGGTAGATTAGAAGAGCTTAATGTTAAATTGATTCTGCTCTTCTCTTTTTCCTTCTGGTGTTCCCATTTTGCAGATGTTACATCTTTTGGAGTTGTCCACAGTCCTTGGACTTTTTAGTCTATGTTTGTTTTTTTTTTTTGTTTGTTTTTTGTTTGTTTGTTTTTTGTCTTTATTCTCTTTGCTTTTTGTGTTGAGGATCCTATTGATATAACCTCCAGCTCAGAGATTCTTTTCTTGGTCATATAAAGTCTACCAAGAAAGCCAGCAAAGACATTCTTCATTTTTGTTTCCATGTTTTTTTTTTTTAATCTTTAGCATTTCTTTTTTGTTCTTTCTGGGTGTTTCTATCTCTCTACTTACTTTGACCATCTGTTCTTGCATGGTGTCTACTTTACCTTCTAGACACCTTAGCACATGAATCAGTTGTTCGAAATTCTCATCCTGATACTTCCAACATCCCTGCTGAGGTGATGAGGTCACTTGACTATATAAATTCTTTTTTTTTTTTTTAAAGATTTTATTTATTTATTTGACAGACAGAGACCACAAGTAGGCAGAGAGGCAGGCAGAGAGAGAGGAGGAAGCAGGCTCCCTGCTGAGCAGAGAGCCCGATGTGGGACTTGATCCCAGGACCCTGGGATCATGACCTGAGCCGAAGGCAGAGGCTTTAACCCACTGAGCCACCCAGGTGCCCCGACTATATGAATTCTTGAATGACTAGGAACATCTGTCATGCCATTTAATAGTCAGGATTATTTTCCAAAGTTTTAATGGAATGTTCGCAGTAAGATTTGTTACTCTTTTTATGTCAACTTGAAAGCTCTCCTACAACTCAGCTGATTTTATTCTGCTTGCCCCTGAATCATGAAAACAATAGTTACTATTTGAGCTTCCCAACAGCTCTCTACCTAAGAGGTGGGTGCCTCTGTTTACAGGTGATCAACATGCCATTTGGTGAGATTAAGTACTTTGTCCAGAGTCATACAGTGAGAATGGAGGAAGGCTGGGATTCCCACCCACTCAGATCCAGGGACCCTTAGACATTGCCCTTCAGATCCCCATTGGAGAAGATGGTTTCTCAGACACAGGAGCTTATCTTCCCTAGAAATGGAAATGGACAAAGCTTTCCCCAACACATAAAGAGAACTCATCTTGGGGTGGATTGATTATCTTGAATTCGTGCTGGTCTTATAGATTCAATAAAAGCGAGTGACCCATAGTCACCAAACTGTGGAAAGAATCAAGATGCCCTTCAATGGACGAATGGATAAGGAAGACGTGGTCCATATATACAATGGAGTATTATGCCTCCATCAGAAAGGATGAATACCCAACTTTTGTATCAACATGGACGGGACTGAAAGAGATTATGCTCAGTGAAATAAGTCAAGCAGAGAGGGTCAATTATATGGTTTTGCTTCTTTGTGGAACATAAGGAATAACATGGAGAACATGGGGAGATGGAAAGGAGAAGTGAGTTGGGGAAATTGGAGGGGGAGACGAACCATGAGAGACTGTGGACTCTGAGAAACAAACTGAGGGTTTTGGAGGGGAGGAGGTGGGAGGTTGGGTGAGCCTGGTGGTGGGTATTATGGAGGGTGCAGATTGAATGGAGCATCGGGTGTAGTGCATAAACAATGAGTTCTGGAACACTGAAAAGAAATTTAAAAAAAAAAAAAAAAGGTGAGTGGCCCAATGTGGAGCTGAACATGGGATACGTGCCATGTACCCATAGTGAGCTATAATCTCCAAACAGGGTTTCACTAGAGGAGCTTAATTCCTTATCCTTGGAAGTAGATGAACATGGCTCCTTTGCATTAGTTGCTAGGTGACTCACTGCACCAGCCAGCCAGAATTATAGATTCAAGGAAGAATAGAAGAAGGAGGCCAAAAAATAGTCCTCTCCTTAAAACTCTGAAGAACCCATTTTCAGCATGTCTCTGGGCCCTTGGGAGACACAATCATAATAATTTATGCCACCTCCATCCAAAAGAAAAAAAAAGATTCTCCTTTTTAGATCTTGGGAATATAGCTATATACTATGTTCAGTTTCTGGGTTTTCTGCCACAAATATTTAGAATCCATCTTGTGACAAAAAAATACACATTTACAAATTGCTGAGGAAATCTCAAGGGGCAAATTATACAAAGGGGAACAACCACTAGAGCCTTAGTTGAGTGTGGATTCCACCCAATATATTAATCTTATGGTGTTAACTTCTACTCCCCACCACCACCATAAATAGTCCTTTGTTTCTTGGGAAAATGTACATGCCACCCACCACCCCAGTTTCAGATCAAAACTACCTTTTCCAACAATTACTTGGCAACTTCTCTGCTTTAACAACTTATTTAAATAGTTTGCCTTTCTGGGCAACTGTTACCTTGGCAAATGTTTTTCTAAAAACTTCTTGATCTCCTAATAATTTTAAGATGGGATAATTTATCTCCCAATAATTTAACATGGTGGTCCTCTGGACAGCTGATGTTTTTCTTCTACCTCAGTTCTATTGGGAAAGTTTTAAATATTGGCTCTTATTTTTCATTGTCCTATAGAATTATCTTAAAGATTGGCCATGATTGAGTGATAGGGTGGCCTTCTTCTGTCTTTGACTTTGGGCTGGGCCACATGACTTTCATTGTCTAAAGAAGTTTTTATTGCTGTCATAATAAATTGCTACAATTATATTGGCTTAAAACACTTACATTTATTATCTCACACTTTCTGTAGCTCAGAAGTCCTGTGGACTCAAAACTGAGTGTTCTGCCTAGGGTCTCACAAGGCATAAATCAAGGTTACAGATGGGTTGGACTCTTTCATGAAAGTTCTATGGATGTGTCTGCTTCCAATCTCATTCAAATTGTTGGTCAAATTCAGTTCCTTGTGCAAGAAGGAGACTCCCCCACTGTATCCTTGCTGACTGTCAGTGGAGACCAGTCTTTGCTTCTCTAGACTGTCTGCTTTACTTCTTGAGCTGTCTTCCTCCAGCTTGAGGATGTGGCCTCCTCCAGCAAAGGTGGGTTGAATTTCTCTCATACTTCAATTCCCTTCATCTTTTGTTTTTGCAGCATCTCTTTTACTCCAGCTAGAGAAAGTTCTCTGCTTTTAAGGACCTAAGCAGTTAGATTGGATCCATATAGATAATCTTTTAATACAGATATCTTCCTATTTTAAAAATCATAATCTTAACTACATCAATAAAGTTCCTTTTGCTATATAATGTAATATATTGACAGGTTCTGGTGATTAGGATGTGAGAATATTTGGGGACCATTCTAACCACCATATTGGTCAACAGGATGTTAGCAGAGAAGAGGCAAGTGGAGACATGAAATGTCCATGCAAGAATGGCCTTGATATCTGATTCTTCCTTCATCATGGAGGATAACCCATGTAACAGCTGATAGCTATTCTGTCTAGACCCTACAGTGAATAGAGTTGGAAGGGCTCTGAGCCAACACATAGTGAGGATCCAAGCTCAGCCCAACCTGTAGCTTGAAGCAGAGTCACCAAGTTAGTTCCAGCCTGGATGGGACCCTTTGCAGTCTCATTACCCTTCAAATAAATGCTTACCCTCATCTGTCAGCATTCAAGGGAGATTATCCCATGCAGAATTATTGTGGCAATTGCTCATTGATATAGCAACTCACATTAAAACATAAAACCAGGGGCGCCTGGGTGGCTCAGTGGGTTAAAGCCTCTGCCTCTCAGGTCATGATCTCAGGGCCCTGGGATTGAGCCCCACATCGGGCTCTCTGCTCAGCAGGGAGCCTGCTTCCTCGTCTCTCTCTCTCTGTCTACTTGAGATCTCTGCCTGTCAAATAAATAAATAAAATCTTTAAAAAAAAAATAAAACATAAAACCACTTTTTTCTTTTTTTTCTTTCTACACCAACCTAAGTTTTATTTCAGAATCTGTCCCAACCCTATTTCACACTAGTATCTGAGTTTCATTATTATAAAAAGCTCTGGCCAAGGACAGAAAAGTTGGCCTAGAATTCTGACTCAGGTGATCTTAGACAAGTCATTTGCTCTCTACGTATCTTGAGTTCTTCCTATATAAATCAAGAAAATAATCCAAACTTATGGTATTATAGCAAAAATTGAATAAAATAATAAATTGTTTCATTCAGCTGTTCTTTGGTGTATTCACAGAGGTAAAGCTTATGGAGTTCCTACTTTGAGCTAGGCATTATGTTAAGGATCAAGGAATTAAAGATTAATGAAGATAAATTTCTTATTTTTAAGAAGTCTACATCTCAATCAGAAAAGCGTTTTGTAAATGTTAAAGCAGTGTACAAATTCAGAGCATTGCTTTGATATTTCTTTTTCTTTTTCTTATCCCTTTGCATCAAGCATGTACTGCTTTTCCACATTTCCTGTCTCATTTTTCTTTAAGCTATCAATCAAAGGTTGGCTCATTTTGAAAATTAACATCCTTCAAATTGCACCTTCACATTCTTTACCTGAACTAAAAGGTAGTTACATTTATGCATTGGGGAAAAAGTATTTCACTTCTGGGAGACCCAAATCCATTAAGCCCTATAGGCAAGCATAGGAGTTTTTCAGTTGAAAAGGATTAACCTTTCTTAGATCTATTGAAAATCCTCTTATTTATTTTCTTCACTCATAAGAATGCACCTCAGGGCATATATGCATCTGTACCAAAACCCAACAACAACACAAATGAGTTACATGCAATTCTAAATAAAAGATTATAATGGAAATTGTCTGACCGCATTTGTTTCTGTAATCCTCCAAAGCCCCATCTAACTATTCATCTTTCCTTCAGGATCAGAGCATTTCTATAAATTCTTATGGCCCTTAATAGTTCTCTTTTTCAGACATGATCATTATTCAAAGCGTAACCCCGTAGAATATTTTTGGAACATTGCATTACTGTCATTCACTATGCTATTTTAGCTTTGGTTTGCTTCCCTGCTTCTTTCTATCTCCTTTTCCCCTGCTCTGTCTCTGGACCAGAGCAAATGTTCCTTTTGTTGGACTGCCCCTAATAGTTAAAAATAACGCTAAGTGTGCATAGCTTGACCTGTTCTACAACAATTCACTGACAGTCTAAATGACAGAACATTGGCATAGAAAATTGCTTCAGGGACACATCAACATCCCACCAAGAACTTCCAGGAGGGCTGCTGCACTGTGATAAACTTCCCCTTTCCTCCAGTGCCAAAATTGACAATACCTCCGTGGAGCCATCTTAACCTTGTCTTGAGAAGGGCCTCTGGTCCAACCCCAAAGTTCACTCAACTCATTTTATATTGTCGGTAACTCATTTTATATTGTTCTCAAAGACTTTCTTACCATGAAGATATTTTCACATAGAATGAACGACTGAATGGTAACAGGCAGTCAGTATCATCATGTTTCAAGAGAGATACCCGATAGCATGGAATTTGCAACCATACTTAAGGGACAGAATGGTCACTAGTCAATATCAGTCTGTTTGTGTCATTCTGACCATCACTTGTGATATTACAGCCAACACTTTGGTGTGGGAGTCAGAGAAGATAGGACATATCCTGGGAATGGGAGATACTGTCTATTGGTGCTGGCCTTGGGGGAAGTGCGGTGAGACATGTCAGAGAAACATATCAATGGGATTATTCCTAAGCATGCTGAGTCAAAAAAAGGAGGCACCCCTGCTGCAAGGCAATGAAAACACAGGTCAGAATCTGGAGGGTTAGGTAAACAAACAAAAAATAGAACATGGAGGGAAGACTGTATAATATCAAAAGTTAGGGATAAGACACAGAGAAAGCAATGCCTGAAAGAAGTATGACTTTAAAATTTGGTGGTTTAGAGATATCCTGGTCTCCAACTCTTCCATCTGTCTTAAAACTTATTGTACGTTGTCCTTATCTGGTCAAGAGTAGAAGTCTTGAACTGGTAGACTGCATACATATTCCATGTCTGAATTCTGTCACTTAAAGCAGTGAGTCCAATAGAAGTAAGTCTCCTTCAGCTTCCTCCTCCCCCAAGTGCAAGATAAAACTTCAGAGGATTGACTTCTCTGTCAATACCTTAAAGCATTATTGTTCAAAGAGACCCTCAGAGGCCATTTGGATTATTCTCCTCCCTTTAGGCAGATTCTCTAAACCACCCAAGATGGCTCTTGATGTGAATATGAAACTATTATCATACAAGTCAAACCAAAGGAGGCCTCAGTAGACCTGTGGTCAGGGCCTTCTCTCCTCTTGAAAGGGCTTACAAGCAAACCCCTGGGTCTTGTATATCCAGTTTAATCTCATTGCTCATCATGGCAGGCTTTCCAAGATGGACAACATCACCTGTTCTTACCTTTATCTTCCACTACACATTCCAATGTTTAGTACATAGTAAGGTGTTTCAGGAATGTTTGTGGTGTAGAAGAAAGACCCAGTTCCAGGTTCTAGGCATTTTCAGAGCTACTGAGGTCTGTTAAGAATTACAATAAGACTAGACTATAGTAGGCATGAAAATCCTCACTGTTCAGTTTCTACTACTAGAAAATGAAATTCAGTATGATGCTTATTAGGGAATGTGGATTGTATTTCAAAAATATCATACCGATGTAAGTTATGGTGAATAAGCAATTGGGAAAGAAAGGAGGAAAATCTTCTTGGTCAAATCAAGCCTACTTTGAATAAGATCATTAGCAAATTGTGTCTATGACACTGCATTAATAAAAATACTAGATGATCATCTCAGTGTTGCTCTAGTGCAGAATGGAGACTGGACCCAGGGAAACTGGCTTTTATGGACTGTGTAAGTTTTCAGATTCCAAGTGACTGACCTAGTGTCTCAGGCTGGGAAGGAGGAGGCTAAAGTGATCTGAACTGGGGCTTTATGTATACTACTTTTCTTTAACCATTTATCTGTTGATGGGCACTTAGACTATTCCCATGTCCTGGCTATTATGAATAATGCTGCAATGAACACAGGAGTGCAGATATCTCTTTTAACTGCTTCCCAGTTTTTTTTTTTTTTGAAATATAACTGACAAACAACATTGTGTAAAGTTAAGGTGTGTAATGTAATGGTTTGTTGTACATATATGTTGTGAAATGATTACCTCAATAAATTTAGTTAACAATCATCACCCCATGCATTTACCTTGTTTTTTTTTTTTTTTTCCTGTAGTAAGGACTTTTAAGATTTAGTTTCTCAACAACTTCCAAATATACAATACCGTATTAATAACTATAGTCCCCATACTGAACATTACATTCTCAGGACTCACTTATTTATAAATGACTGGAAGTTTGTACCTCTCCACCACACTTACTCATTCCCTTCATCCCTCATGCCTCCACTTCTAGCAACCACCAATCCGTTCTCTGTTTTTATGAGTGTGGTTCTTTTAGATTTCACATGCAAATGAAATGCAGTATTTGTCTTTCTATGCCTTATTTCACTTAGCATAATATCCTCCAGATCCATCCATGTTATTGTAAATGGCAGAATTTCCTTCTTTTTTATGGCTCACTAACAAATATTCAATTGCTTATGTATACTACTTTTCTTTAACCATTTATCTGTTGATGGGCACTTAGACTATTCCCATGTCCTGGCTATTATGAATAATGCTGCAATGAACACAGGAGTGCAGATATCTCTTTGAAATAGTGGCTTCATTTCCTCTGTATGTATACCCAGAATTGGAATTGCTGACCCATATGGTAGTTCTATATTTACTTTTTTGAGGAGCCTCCATACTGTTTTCCGTAGTGGCTGCACCAACTTACCTTCCCACCAACCACATGTAAGAATTACCTTTTTTTTCAAATCCTCACCAGACTTGTTTTTTGTCTTTTTGATAATGGCCATTCTAGCAGGTTTGAGGTGATACCTTATTGTTGTGGTTTTGATTTTCATTTCCCTGATGATTAGCGATGTTAAGCACATTTTCTTGTACCTGTTGGCCATTTAAATATCTCCTTTGGGAACATGTCTATTCAGGTCTTTTACTGAATTATTTTGTTTTGTTTTGAGTTGCATGGGTTCCTTATGTACTTTGATATTAACCCTTATCAGACTTGTGGTTTGCAAGTAGTTTCTCCCATTCCATAGGTTGTCTTTTCATTTTGTTAGTGGTCTCTTTTGCTATGCAGGAGCTTTTTAGTGTGATGTAGTCCCATTTATTTATATTTGCTTTGTTGCTTATGGTTTAGGTGGCATAGCCATGAAATCATTGCCAAGACCAACATCAAGGAGGCTTCCCTTGGGTTTTTTTCTAGGAGTTTTATGATTTCAGATTTTAGATTTAAGTTTTGGATCCATTTTGAGTTAGCTTTTGTGGAGAGTTGGGTTTTTGACTTGCAACAGAAAGAACTTTCTCCAAAGTCAGGGCATGTCTAGTTACTATGTAGTCCAGGGCATTGGTGGCCATATAGAACTCTGACTGACTCATACATAAATGTCTCTGTGCAAATTAGAAAAAGGTGCTGACTCTTGATGGGTGTAGCTCAGTGCTAGCCTACGTGTTCTGGTAAACAATGCACAAGCTGTGCTTTGATCCCCACTCTCCTGCTTAGCCGGCCACACTTGCACAGGACCGACCCTGCATGCTTGAGTGTGGCAATCCTGTTGATGGGCTGGGGCTTCCCAGAATTCAGCCTGAGAGGCCAAGGCAGTGGAGAGAGTAGAAGATGCTCGCTGGCCTCTCATATCTTGTGTTGTCCTGGATGCAAGAGAGAAATCTGAGCTTATTTTCCTCGATTAGAATTACTTAATATGAAATCCTTAGATTCTTAAGGCACCCCAGAGAGCCTCCTTTAGGCTTCTCTAAATCTTCCAAAATTTAGATGGTTTTCTCATGGAACATAGAGAGTTTTCTACAAAAAGATTTTGTATTTCTCACCAGTCTTGAAGTGTTCTGTAAAGGCTAAAATTACTAGTCAAAATATCCACTGTAATTTAAGGATTAAATCAATGAACAAAAAAGAAAAGAAAAAAGCATCCGATAAGAACTTCTTTTTTATTTCACTTTAATTGGCACTAATGAGCATGATATAAACACACAATATTTTGTGAACAGCTACGTGTCTGAGGAAACCTATACCTACCTGCTTTGCACAGCCTTGGAAGGTAACTCTTGGCCACTCTGATGAACAAGTTATTACATCAATAGATCTGAAAGTCTTCCAAACAGAATAAAGCCCTTCAAATATGCAATACTGTAGAAAAACTGCCAAAGACCTTGTGTCCGGGGCAGGCAAAAGGAAGCCCAATTCGGTGGTTAAAAACCTGTTTAAGGTCAAGTTTAATTCCCATCTCTGCTGTTAACTAACTGAGAGTTGAAGACGAAACTTAGGCAACTTATTTAATTTCTCATATGCAAAATAGAGCTAAATAAGAGAACTACCCATCACACAGGATTGCTTTAAAAGAAAGATGCAACGATATATGGGATGTATTCTATATAATCCTTACACATAAAAATAACTCTATGAAGGTGAGCTGTTTGATACTTCTGTTGTTATTATTGCATAAATTGACATATCAGAAGCAGACTGAGGGCTTTAAAGTTTTTGGTGGCATTTTCTTTTCCTTTCTCCTGCTTTTCTTTCTGTTGCTGACTCCATTCTATGTAATTTTAGAAACAAATGCTCATATTTTTAAGATAAGATACACACACCCCCATTACACATTAGAGAGCTGTTAAAATAAATTTAACCTTTAAATAATTTAACAGCTATTAACAATGTACAGTGAATGGAATTTAGAAGATCAGACTTTGACAAATGGATAGAAAGAGTGAAGATGAGTTGGCAGAAGGTATATATCCATCGGGTGAATGATGAATAAAAGAAATTTTATTCCCCTTGAATTTGGGTTTAATACCAGTCTTGAACTTTTTAGGCACTTGGAGGTCATTTTGGATTTAGATAGAAAGGGGTAGTTGGTACACAGGTCTAAATATTCAGAGAACATGATGCCTGGCTCAGTCCCTAAACTCCCTTTGGCTCCCAGCTGACTCTCTTGTGTGGATAGCCTTTCAAAGGCCACAACATTATTAAGTCTATTTTCCTAGTCATTTCTCTAGTGATAGTAAAAAATCACATCTAGGACAATTAAGAATATACATACCTGTTTGGAAATCTATAAAGCCAAAAATGGAAGCATGTCAGAAAATACATGGGGATGGGTAAAAGGAGGGAGTAATAAAATTATTATTATTTGAGCATACCATGGGTAGCATGGCCAGATGGAGGAAATGGAAGAAGTTTCATAGACCACAGGTCACTAAACTGGGACCAGTGGCAGATTCTAAGAAGGAATTCAATCCCATGACTATCTGCTGGAATATCATTGGGCTGAACATAGAATGTCTCATAACATTCTTGACCAGCTTTTCTTACAAGTTGATTTTTCTAAAGAGAGAAGAAATAAATAAGAGAATTGGTCCTATGGCCTCAGTTCTGATGAACAAGGAGGATTTAATTGCAGAGGAGGAAGTTAAAGATACCACTGAAGGAAATGTCTATATTCATTTTGGATTTTTTTTTGATAGCTTAGGAAGTAAAGACTTATCAAATGTGAAATCTAGATTTAAGAAAATGGATAATTGCATGTTATGAGAATTTGATGGGGAAAAAAGCTCAAGAAGGTTGAGTAATTCCTCAAACTCAAATTCTGAGTATGTAGCCCCCAAACAGAAGGAAATGAAAGGAAGCAAGATTAGAGTCTCAAGAATTGGGAATTGAGCCAATGAGAATCCTTGCCATAAACTGAATATTTGTGCCCTCTCCCTGTAACCTCTACCAATTCCCATGCAGAAATCTAATCCCCAATATGATGGCACTTGAAGGTGGAGCCTTTGGGAAGTGATTAAGTCTTGATGGTAGAGCCCTCATGAATGGGATTAATATCTTTGTAAAAGAGGCTCCAGAGAGATCCCTCTCTTGCCCCTTCTGCCACGTGAGCACAGAGCCAGAAGACAGCTTGTATGAATCAGGAAGCAGGTCCTCACCAGACACCAGATCTGTGGGACTTTGTATCTTCCAGAACTGTGATAAATAAGTTTCTGGCATTTATAAGCCACCCAGTCTATAGTATTTTTGTTGTATCAACCCCAAATGGACAGTAACAGTGGCTTTCTAAATTTTCTTTAGAAGAGAAAGCTCCCAGAAAGGATGGATTTATGGCTTGAGCTCTCCTGGTATAATTGCATTATATTGCTGGCTAACAATAAAATTGCAAGATTCCAGGGCTATTTTCTTTCCATTTTTTATTTGCATTTTAAACACGGAAAACCTTCATTGGTAGGTGGGGATTGAAATATATAAGGTGTATGAATAAATGGAAATGAAACTTTGGCTGTTCTACTTTCTTGGCTCAGACAGTTGCCTTCCAACGACCAGAACTAATAATAGCTATGATTTATTGGATTCTTACAAAGTCCAGGCATTGTGCTAAGCGCTTTATGTGAATTATCTCATGTAATCTTTACAGAAATTCTTTGGGAGAAGTTATTCACTAGTATCCTCACCTTATATATGGTAGAAATCAGGTTTGGAAAGGTTGATGACCTATTCCAAGGGGCAAAAATAAAAGTTAAGACAAAACCAATGTTCCAGATTGTTATACAGAAAGAGCTTGCAAATGAAAATGGTCAATTGTTTTCCGTAATCTTTGAAGTATTGTGAAAAAAGGAATGGTGTTCCTTAGGATAGGAGCTGAACACAAGGATGGCAGAGAAGGCTGTCTAGCAGGGGCTGAAATATAATCAGCTCTCAGCTAGTGGGCAGACATCATCCCCGCAGAGGGACTGTGACAGCTCGGAAGAAACTGTTCCTCTTCCTATTCGGTCTATTGGAGGGCATCCATTTTTCAATTCCTTTGCTGGAAAGTAGAAACATCCTAATTTATACAAAAGCACTTTGTGCTCCCAAGGTCCAGGATGAAAAGTGGAATAAATCAATGAAGGAACAAGTATGAGAAGATGAGAAAGAGAGAAAATGTTAATGCAATTTTCAACCAGATGAATAAGGTAGGTTTTGAGAACTAGACGCCAGTAAGATTGACTTCCATCTTGGGCAAGATTCCTAGAAAGACTTATTAAGGGAATGATTTGTCTTCCATTGCTGTACTTGTCGGAGGTATTTTTTTGAAAAGTTGACAGCAGGGATTACATTAACATATACACCCACCCTGGCAGAGAGAGCCTTATATGGGCTTAACATGTCTGTTTAAAATATTTATCTGTGTATATTTATATTTATTTGTTTAAATTAATGGGCGCTCAAATATTTTTTTGAAGAATGAGTAAACCTGTAATATGAAAATAAAGTCAGAATGAGTCCTTATATTGATATACCTGCTTTCAAAATTAACTTGGCCTTAGAATCTATCAGTTCACACAGTAATAATTATGATCTGGGATGTCTGGGTGGCTTAGTTGGTTAAGCATCTGCCTTTGGCTCAGGTCATAATCCTGGGGTCCTGGGATCAAGCCCCACATCTGGCTCCCTGCTCAGAGGGGATCCTGCTTCTCCCTCTCCCGCTGCCTCTGCTCATGCTTTTTCTTTCTCTGTCGGTCAAACAAATAAATAACTAAATATTTAAAAAATGAATAGTGTGCTCCTCAAGAAATTAAAAATAGAGCTTCCCTATGACCCTGCAATTGCACTCCTGGGTATTTACCCCAAAGATACAGATGTAGTGAAAAGAAGGGCCATCTGTACCCCAACGTTTATAGCAGCAATGGCCACAGTCGCCAAACTATGGAAAGAACCAAGATGCCCTTCACCGAATGGATAAGGAAGATGTGGTCCATATACACTATGGAGTATTATGCCTCCATCAGAAAGGATGAATACCCAACTTTTGTAGCAACATGGACGGGACTGGAAGAGATTATGCTGAGTGAAATAAGTCAAGCAGAGAGAGTCAATTATCATATGGTTTCACTTATTTGTGGAGCATAACAAATAACATGGAGGACATGGGGAGTTAGAGAGGAGAAGGGAGTTGGGGTAAATTGGAAGGGGAGGTGAACCATGAGAGACTATGGACTCTGAAAAACAATCTGAGGGGTTTGAAGCCGTGAACCAGGTGGTGGGTATTAGGGAGGGCACGGATTGCATGGAGCACTGGGTGTGGTGCAAAAAACAATGAACACTGTTATGCTGAACATAAATAAATAAATAAATAAATTTTAAAAATGATCTCATTCATTTTTCTGGTCCCAGATTCAATGTAACTTCCTTAGATCAATCCTCCTTCTTATTTTCTCTCTCTCTCTTTTGAAAAGTTTTTATTTATTTATCTCTGCCCCTAACACAGAGCTTGAACTCACAACCCCGAGAATAAGAGCCACATGCTCTTCCAACTGAGCCAGCCAGATGCCCCTCTCCTTGTTATTCTTGCTAAAATCACCCCAAGTTTTTATCTTCATTTCATTCATCACAGGCAGTAATTTATATCTACTGATGTGTATTCATTTAAAGCTCTCCCATCATAGCAGTGGCTGCATCTTGCTGTGCATTGTTGTACCCCCAACACACAGCTGAGTGTCCAGCACATAGGAGCTGCCCAATAAAATTTTGTTGAGCTAAAAATATGAGTGAAAAAGGAGGGAATGTCTCTGCTTACTAGATCAAAAGACCACTGGGTAATTGCTGCCGTTCTGGATGTCACACTTGAAATGCATATGTTGAGATCAGGGAGGCCAAACCATTTTTAGAGTTAATCCTGAAAACTGGAGAGGAGAATTGATTCTAAGTTATATGAAGAAATGAGTCTTTCAGCCTGTTGAGAAAAGTCTGAAGGTAAGGAGGTGGGGCATGAACAATGATGGTTGGTTAATTGTCTACAGTTATTGCAAGGGTCATCTCTGAAGAAATGAGCGTTCACCCCTCCCCCCACAGCCCCCTTAACGCGCACATTTCTAATTTGTCCCTAGGGGGCATCTTAGGGCCAGTGTTGCCGATGATAATTACTGGGAGATAAACATCTGAGATCTGAGATCGGTGTAAAAAAGCATTGTTTTTAAGAGTTAAATCTCCCCCAGATAGGATGGATAGCAGTAGGAAGTCTTTAGATCTTCAATTAGACACACAATGGTACATGAGAGTAGACATAATTAAGAAATAGCATGCAAGTTAGACAGCCCTGGAGAGTTCTGGCTCCCTGTGGCTGCCTTGAACTTGTGTGGGCTGGTCAGATGAACTTTGGCTTCTTCTAACCCCAGAGTTCTGCAGAAATGAGTATGAAATCCACAGTTCCTACAACTTTGATGCTCCATGACACTTTTGAAAGAGTCTAAGTAGAAAATCTGCCTTTCATCTTTGAAGTATATAAGGTATGTCACTGAAACTATAGTGTTTTATAAACTCATAACACATGGGTTATGATTTAATAACTTTACTTTTCCAAATGGAACATGAGAAACCTAAGCAATTGCTCCAAACTGTCTAACTATTAACCTTGATTTATTGGTAACAAAAGCAATTACCATATTCTTGGTAATGTAAGCCCTGTGTAGACACAGTATTAATATTTATTAAAACATTTTTTTCTATACAGCAAAAAGAACTGAGCTATTTTTTCCAGCAAAGCAGAATTCGGCATTACTTTGACTAGCGAATGATATTGTTAAACACAACTATAAGTATATAAGAAAGCTTTTCATTTTCTGAAACTCCATAGTCCTGGATTGAACTGCTGTAAGCCAATCTCTTAGGAATAGACACAGTCTGGCCAGTTTTCTTCTTCTTTGTTCACTACATTTAGGTCATAGAATGAGTGTTTTGATATTCTGGAAAGTTCTTGTCCTTGGAACAGGATGATAAAATGTTTCAATATTTTATTTTATTTATATGTCATTTATATTCATTTTCTTCTATCATCCCACACTCCTTCAACCATCACACCAAGTTCTACTTGAGGAGAGAGAAACAGGCTACCTTTCACAGTTTTGGGTGTTTGTAGGTATTGTGTTATTATTTTTCTATTTTCTGTTTTCAGACTTGTAATTACTTAAAACACCATTTTAATATTCACTGCTCATCAGATCCGTTTGACTGGAAGCAATGATGTTACATCAGATATTTTGGGGGACACTGGTTTTATTAGTGTATATGATACAGAAAAATGCCCTAGATTCAGCAGGCATGTTCCCTTCTCAATTACAATTAATATTGCACAAGCCTTGTTGCCAATTTTTCTCAACTCATTTTTTCCCTTCAAATGTCTTTTTAATCTTGCTTCTTTCCCACAAATTATGAGGCAAACTGGCTGTGCTGAAGCAATCTTCACTACCAATAAATCAAGGGTTCCCATAAAACTGTACAATTTCTTGCTGATGGCACTTGATGAAGAAAGTTATTAAATCATTATTCATTTAATATGAATTTTTAGGATGCTCTACTACTTCTCCCCATATACTTTGCCTAGTACAGTGATAATATATAAATCTAGATATTGTATAGGAAATGTGGACAAAATCTTAGTGACTTACAGGGTTTAATAGTTGGTCTGCAGTTGCTAATGACAGAAAAGATGAGCTGCTAACTTTTAAGAATGCCTGTTTTCCTTTAGCTGCACTATCCAGGGCCAGGTGCCATGCCGCAATGGAAAAATGGAATGGAGTCACGGAATGCAGCTAGAACACCCTTGTTTGGTTATCTCATGCGTGGGACTCTCTCTTCTGCATCTCTGCATTCCCATGGCTTTGTCCTGCAGATTGGCTCCAATTAATGAGATGAATTTAATGCTTAGTCATTAGAGAGAGAAGAAGAGACACAAACCCACATAGATGAATAAAGAAACTCATCTTTTCAGACAAGGGAGCTGATCCTTTGCTTTTCTTGGAGGTGGAGGGCCGCAAGTGGGGTTCCCTGGAGTGTCATAGCAGTAAGCAGTAAGCTCTGCAGCTGGAACAAAGATTCTTCTCAATGGAGCAAGGGTTGGTCTCTGAAAGCACATGAGTTTGTGACAGCCCTGAAGGATGAGGCTACAAATGTTATTCACAGTTCGAAATTTGGAGGTCTCAAAGGACAGAAAACCCTGGCCCAAGACTATATTTTTATAAAAATCTTCTCTCTTGTAAACTTCAGGAGTATGCATGCTTCTCTGTGGGCTGATAGAAAATCTCTCAGAAGCTGACTTTGTTTTTAGTTCTCCAAAATCCCTCTTAGGAAACTGCTGCCTGAGGCACTGAATGAATGGTGACCTGCTGAATGGCAGGTATGGAACAGGGAATCCGTGAAAACTGATTTTTGTTCCCCTCAGTATTGTGTACGTACCATAAGGAATTTTTACAACTATAATGTCTACTACAGTGGTCTGAATACCAGGTGATATAGTTTTACTTATTTAAGCAGCCACAATGGTAGGATCACCCTGTGGGAAGGCTACAAGGAGAAAACTCGAACCCAAAGTATCAGTCCCATTTAGGGACCAATACCTAAAGCTCTACCATTACAAATTCAATTTTCTTTTCTTTTCTTTTTTTTTTTTTTTGCCTTCCATCTCATCCTTTTCCTCTAGTTTCTTTTTTCAAATAGCCCAGATATAGATTAACATAGTAAGTCATTCATTAACACCTTAGGGTAAAAGAGTTTGTCACATCTGTGAGTTACAGGAAAAGGTAGGGAGATGAGAAGCTCAGTGTAGTGGTGGGGGAATAGGGCAAGATCTAGATAAAAAATGAGTTTTGGGGTTTTTTTGTTTGTTTGTTTGTTTGTTTTTTGCCAAGGGAACCCATCTGTAAACATAAATTTTATAGATTCTCTTGTCTCAAGCAGACTTTCTCCATCCTTTCAAAAAATTTTTTGTTTTAAAAGATTTTATTTGAGAGAGAGCAAGCATGCATGAGTGACGGGGAGGGGAGGGAGACAAGCAGATCCCCACTGAGCGTGGAGCCCCACTCAACCCCAGGAATCCCAAGATCATGAGCTGAACGGAGGTTGGGTGCTTAAATAACTGAGCCACCCAAGTGCCCCCAAATTTCTCCATCTTAATGGCAGGTTGGGAAAAGTCTTTGTCATGTGGGGCTGTCTAGAGCACTGTAAGATGTTTAGCAGTATTTCTGCCTTCTACCCGTTAGATCCCCTAATCCAGTTATGACAACAAAGAATGTCCCCAGATGGTGCCAGATGTCCCCTGGGGGGCAAAATCACCTCCCATTGAGAACCAGTGTAAATTGAAATCGTCAGGACAATGTTAAGGGTAGATGTCAGAGTTAACTGATTTCTCCCATAGATGGAGCTCTTGTTCAACAAAGTGCTTCATCAGAAGGGCAACGGCAAATCTAACCAGAAGGAGTAACACTGTTAACTCAATGGCCGCTTCATCAACTGCAAATCATCCCTTGATTTTGCCCCTCTTTGAGTCAGCAGGAAATGGCTGCACTGGACAGTTCTGGTTTGAAATGGTTGCCTTGGCCCTCTACAACCTGTCCAGAAAGGCTGATTTTATAGGTGGAAGGTGCTAGTTATCCAGGCCTCATCCAGAGGGGATCTGAGGCCAGCCTGTATGAACGCCAAGGTTTGCAGAGCATTGCCCAAAGCAGCAGGCCACTCACATGCTTTCAATATTGCAAAAATTGTTCCTCGTTACCCTGTACATTTTGTCTTTAAATTGCTTTCATTGTTTTATGTGGTCTGTGTACACACCTCATTTCTTTCGGCTGGTAGCCATAGAGTTTCCAGCAGTTAGCTTGTGTAACAGAAGTTCTTTGTACTTACAGGCCAAGGAGTCAACATTCAGTTAGGGAATAGAGGTGAGGAGTTGAAATCCGTAGCCCTGAGATGCAAGGCAACGTCCCATAAAATGTATTGTTATCCCCAAGGAGAAGAATACCCTTTGGACACTCAAAGCAATGCTAAGATAGTCTCAACAATCCCTTTGACACTTTGCTAGAATTATATGAAATCGGTTATGCATTAGACAAATTGCAGTTCTCACTTACCTGCTCAGGGCAAGGGCATGCTTCTGGAAAACAGCAGTGATGCTCTTGTGGTGAATTCACACTGCAGTCCCAATGCCGTCCTCTTCTACTTGGTCAGTGAGCAGGTTGGCAGGTACCAAATATGCTGGATACTCAGAGCTGACCCTCTCTTGATTTGTCACAAGCAGCAGAGTGTCCAGTGTCAGGACTGAAATTCATCAGACCTGGGACCTGTTGACTGCACCTGTTTATTACCAATAAACTCTTCTAAACAAATTTTATAAGAACTCCCATTGCTCAGATAAATACCCAGTGCTCAGAGGTTCAGGCCCCTAGAGAACTTTCCTTAGATTCATGAACTCAACAAGTACTTTTAGCAGATGTAAACTCTGTTCCATCTTAGGCAATGATGTCATGGTGTCCCAGACACCAACAGTCAGAGTACTCTACTCCCCTCCCCACCCCTCCTGGCCCCAGAAGCATGTAAGCCCATAGGCAGGACACTATCCTGCTTGTCAACACTCCAGAAGCTCCTCTTCTGGGCCTCTCTGGGGACCTTTCTTCTTTGTCTGTAGCACCAGTTCCAAGTGGTGGGATCTCCATCTTTAATTGCATGTGAGGAGATCAACCAAGCGAGGTACACCTGGCCTGCTCTCCTTAAAGCCGCCGGCCCTCCCCA
Source organism: Mustela nivalis (assembly GCF_964662115.1). Classification (NCBI taxonomy): domain Eukaryota; kingdom Metazoa; phylum Chordata; class Mammalia; order Carnivora; family Mustelidae; genus Mustela; species Mustela nivalis. Next base: position 167,925,901 of record NC_139022.1, read on the forward strand.
ACCAACAGTGACAGCTGTGGGAATTTTGCAAACCAAGGAGCCTGATTTACGTCGAGGGTGAGACTTGAATTCAGTCTTACAAATCTCCTTGGATGTTTCTCGCATGTGCTACTGTTCTAGACTCACTGTTTTGATGGAGATTCTCAACCCCAGCTATACATCGAAATCACATGGGATAGCCTTAAGAAATACTGCTCCCTGGGGCCCATAGAGATTCTGATTTCATTAATCCTGGATGGAGTTTTCTCTGTGGGAAAGTAATAAAATTCCTATCAGTGGTTCTCAATCCTCCATGTACATTAAAATTAGTTAGGGACCCCGGAAGAGTCTTGATGCTTGAACCTCGTCCCAGACCAATTAAAAATGAATCTGTAAGCTAGAGTACCAGTATCTCTAGGTTTCCTTTTTTTTAAAACTCCCTAAAGTATTCTAGTGCATTGGTAAATTTGGGCCTATTGATGCAAATTCTATTACTTTCAGGTGGAGACAGTATGTACTAGCAAACAAAAAGGCAGAAATGGTAAGTTTAAAAAGGGGGTTTCAGATTGGGAAGTTCTTTGTGCATAAGGAATTAAGAGCCAAACACTTCTGGAACTGGTGAAAAGGCATGCATCTGTGTGTGTGTGTGTGTGTGTGTGTGTGTGTGTGTGTGTGTGTGAGAGAGAGAGAGAGAGAGAGACACCATTGGCAGGATGGGTTTTGTAGAGCTGCATAAACAGGAGTAAGATGCTCTTGATTAAGAAAAAAAATATATTCTGCACCATGAACATCTATTAACACCTCCTACATGCCAAATGCTGTCAGGGAAAATAAGGTGAGGCTAGATCCTTTCTCATGATTCAGAAGCATAAATCTCAGAAGAAATATTGCTTCAACAGGCCTACTAGGATCAGAGGGAAGCATGACAGAGAAAGGATCTAATTCTGGCTCATGTCTCCAAATCTGTCACTTTATGATCTTAGAGGACATTCAATACCTTTATAAGCCTTTTCTGCTCACCAATAGAAGTCCTACTTACGTGGGAGCTGATACCTCCCACAACCTTCTTTAGTTTCTTCTCCTCCAGAGAAACTTCCTACTCTCTCTCCCCACAGACTCTGTTTTCATCAGTGTCCCAGCATCCAGACCTGTTCCTAAGTCCTCCCTCCTCCTCCCCGACCTGATTCACTCTGTTGTCTTATTCCCTGCTCCCTAAAGACCCTGTTCTCTGAAGTCCCCAGTGAAAGCTGATGAGCCATGAAATTCTCTCCAGGTGAGGTGCTAATGAATAATGATGGCATATTTGGTTTTCCTCCCAAGGATGAGCAATAAGGAGCGACATGTCCAGAAAGTTTATTTCCCGATGGAGATTGGTGAGATGTTTAAGGAAAACATGGACTCCTCTGTGAAGCTCCTCAGTTGACTCCTAAGAGTGACCTGCTTGTTCAGCCTAGGAAATGCCTGCTTGAGGGACCATTCTGTTCTGCACGTTATCTCACTCCAGGAGGTTTGGGTCCCATTGAGAGGAAGGAATGGGTCCTCTTTCCTTTGCCGTGGTTTATTAATGTAAGAAGCTTTGTAAGGTTAAAAACTGAGAAATTTTCCTTTGAGAATACTAATTAATTTCCAAAAAGGACTTTTATGAATTGAACTGCATCCAGGGCACTCTGTGAGGAAACATGTTTAGAAACCAAGAGTGATACCATGGCTTTCTACTGAGGTGGTGGAAAATACTGTTTAGCTAAATTACCCATTAGACCAAGGATCTTGTGCCCCCTTGTTGATAAAACTTCCTGTGTTATTCTAGCAAGAAACAATTACCCTTTTTTCTAAAATGCATATCTAAATTTATATCTGAGATTATGGAAATTTATTTCCATTTGTAATAATGCATCACTTTCTCCTCATATGATATTTATTCGGGTATATATTTATTTTTTTTCAACTAGAATGTAAACTCCTTAAGGGGAGATCCCATTTTCTGAACAGTGTTGAACACAATGCTGGACCTGCATCTTGGCTGTCCAAATGGAGGCATATGTTTGTATTTGTATATCAAAATAATATGGGAAGATAGTAACAAATCCTGACATGGATATTATAGGGGGACAGTCATAAACATTAATTGAATTTGTTTTACTCATATGACATAAAATTGTAAATGATTGGCTTTGGGGGCATCTACAGCACGACCTTCAGATTGAAAAGTGTTCAGTGATCACTGTGGTAAGAATCAAATTGTTGGCCAGCTTGAGATCTTGTCTGGAGGCTCTAAGGAAATATTCATCTTATCCTTATGAAATTCTTAATCTCTCAACTCATACAGGCTGCCACATGCCTTGCTTGGTGGCTCCTTTCATGTTCAAGTCAATAATGGCGCAGCAAATCTTCTCATGCTTCAAATCAAGGACTCCTTCGTCACTGACCTCTAGACCCATGTTTAAAGGGCTCAGGTCCATCAGGATAATCTTTATTCATAAAGTCACTTAGGCCATGTGAGATTGATGTGGGAAACAGAAGCAGAAGAAAAATTGTTAAATTTCCTTACCCACTGACAAACCTTTAAAATAGGCAGTGACATTCATCTAGGAACTCAACTGCCTCCACCTAAACACTTTGCTAAGTCAAAGGGCAATCTAGCCTGACTAACCCCTATCCCCAGTCAGGATCATGAAGTCTACTTTAACAATTTCTTTAAACACTTTATCTCTAAACATTCCAAGATAGTGTTGACAATCATTCCCAAGCATATGGCCCACTGATATACATCTAAAGGGTCTCACAAAAAGGTTTTATTACTGGTAATAAATAACCTTTTCCCCAAAAATAGCTAACCCCTCAAGATCCTGGAAACCTGGCTTGCAAAATTCCGTAGAGACTTACACCATCCCTAACCCTCTCCCAACTTGCAAGTATATAATGGACCATTCCTCACAGCCCTGGGGCAGCAGCTCTTTCTGCCCATGGGTCCTACCCCTGTGCTTTAATAAACCACAATTTTGCACCAAAGATGTCTCAATAATTCTTTCTTGGTCATTGGTTCCAGACCTCATCCTACCGAACCTCACTTATATCTAAGGCTTCATCAAGATGACCAAACATGGGGCTGAAAGCCATCAAATCACATGTCTTGGGGATTACACTGGGTATGGACACAGGGATTGGGCATCCTGAAAGCCATCTTGGGTCTCTGTCTATCACAGTATTCCTTCAAGAAGCTTGGCTAATAATGAAAAAAGATGGAGAGATGAAATCTTTCCAGAAGGAAGTGGGAATGAGTTTTTCTGAATCCATGGTCAAGAGCAAGTCTTGAGTATATTTGTATGCTGAGAAGAGAGAAAAGATAGAGAAAAAGGATTAAAATTCTAGGAGAGTGGGAATAACTGTGAAAGACACTGAGGACGTGAGCTCTTGAGTAACAAGATTAAATTTAGAGGAAGGATTTCCTCCTCCTCAGAGGATGGAAGAGAGACTGAGGATCAATGCGGAGCTGGGAAATTTTGTGTGCAGTGGCAGGAATTTGATGGAATATTTTCAGATCACCTCCATGCTTTCTAGGAGAGGTAGGAGGCAAGGTGGGCAGGCATGGGGATAGAATACATAGCACCAGAAACATGCTGAGAGAGTGATATTAGAAATGCAACTTGAGATGGCCGACCCAGGGTATCCACAAATGCTTGAAGGATTAATAAATCCATCCATGGAGAGCTAAAAGATGCTGGAGCTGCCTCATGTCTATTCATGAATGCCTACTGTGTGCATCTCTTCCCAACTCTGTGCTCAGTGACACAATGCCAGTAGCTCAAAATTGGCTATGGTGGGGGTATTTATATCTTGGAAATTGGCAAACACTACAATTAGGGCTTTTAAAATAGAGAGCTGGTGGTTATATATGTACCAGCACACCCGTGCTGCAGGGACTACCCTTTTGATTCCAAAGCCATCAGATTGTATTAAATTGGTTCTGTTGATAAACTGCCAGTTCCTCAAAGAGATTGCAGGAGCATCTGGATAAGTGGCAGTTAACATGAGCAGGTGCTCAGATAGCAAACTACTGAGCTCTTATACCAATTGTATGTAAATCAATAGTAAGGGGTACTTCTAAGGGTAGCCTAAAGAACACCTTCAAATTCCTCTGTTCACAGAATAGTTTTCAGCCTCACAAAACCCATCTGAGGATCACTTAAGCTTCATGATATTAGGAGTGTTTCAGGTGTTCAAATAAATATTGGTGAATAATAGAAAAATTTCCTTACTTCTTCCCTTCTCTCCTACTTCTCTTCCTTGCTTTCTTCCTCTTTTCTTTCTTTTTTAACAATATGTGAGTTTTTAAGACTACTGGGACTTGTGTAAACAAATAGTCAAGTCAAAGAATGGGCAGAATACATGAACAGAAACTTCTCCAAAGAAGACACATATAAATAGCTAACAGACACATGAAAAAGTGTTCATCATCATTAGCTATCAGGGAAATTCAAATCAAAACCACATTGAGATACCACCTTACACCAGTGTTAGAATGGCAAAAAATTGGCAAGGCAAGAAACAACAAATGTTGGAGAGGCTGTGGAGAAAAGGGAACCCTTTTACACTGGTGATGGGAATGCAAAGTGGTAAGCCACTTTGGCGATCAGTAAGGAGTTTCCTAAAAAAGTTAAAAATAGAGGTATGCTATGACCAAGCAATTGCACTACTGGGTATTTACCCCAAAGATACGGATGTAGTGAAAAGAAGGGTCACATGCACTAAAGTGTTCCTAGCAGCAATGTCCACAATAATCAAATTGTGGAAAGAGCTGAGATGCCCTTCAGTAGATGAGTGGATAAAGAAGATGTGGTACACATATACAATGGAATATTACTTAGCCATGAGAAAGGATGAATACCCAACTTCTGCATCAACATGGACAGAACTGGAGGACATTAAGCTAAGTGAAATAAGTCAAGTAGAGAAAGTCAATTATCATATGGTTGCACTTCTTTGTGGAACATAAGGAATAGCATGAAGGACATTAGGAGAAGGAAGGGAAAAAGGAAGGGGGAGAAATCAGAGAGGGAGATGAACCATGAAAGACTATGGACTCTGAGAAAGAAAAACAAAAACTGAGGGTTTTAGAGGGGAGGGGAGTTGGGGATGGGTTAGCCCAGGGATGGGTATTAAGAAGGGCACATATTGCATGTAGTCCTGGGTGTTATATGCAAGCAGTGAACCATGGAGCACTACATCAAAAACTGATGATGTACTGTATGGTGACTAACATAACATAATAAAATAAAATAAAATAAAATAAAATAAAATAAAATAAAATAAGTCAAGTTCCTATGGGGGAAAAAAAAGGAAATCAGGAAAAGGCAAAAGTAAAAATTGCACTAGAAATGAAGAAAGTACAAAAGCAAAGTTCAAAAGTATAAAAGGAAAGTACAAAGGAATTGTCAGAGATATTAATGTAATATCCAAAGAAGAAACACTTCCAATAAAAAATTAATTAATGCCAATATCTTTTAATAATATCCTAAATTGCCAATGGTCTTCCCAAAATCAATAAGATGAATACATACTTTGATTCTTCAGTCAAAAAGTCATAAGCATTTGCAATGCAGTCAAAGCATTTGCAATGCTGTCAAATATTCATGAGGCAACCTACAGCTTGACTACTTCTATTTTCAGGAAGACATTGGAAAGACCTCTTGGTGGGTTGAAAGGCACTCATGCCATCTGACCATGTCTTCTGTAACTCACATTTTTATCTAATTCAAGCAGCCTTCTATGGGAAGAATGTTGAGTTCAGGGAAAGCAAAAGCAGGCAAAGTATCACAGAATTGTGACTTCCATACATAACTTTAGCTTGGTGTTATTTTTGATGAAAGAAGGCACTAGAAAAGTATAACAATTAGAAAATTTAGAGACTCTCATTAAGACTAAGGCTGTTCAAAAGACTCAGGGTCGTTTATTCTCTTTTACCCGAGGCAGTGATTCTTAGAGTCTTGTTGGAGAGATCAACATGAAAACAATTAACTGTAATTCTATAAGGATGGATTTTGTGTTTTCAGAAGTGTACCTCTTGGGACCAACCTAAACGTCAGTCTTAGATCCAAGACAGCTAGGAGCAAGGGGGTAAAGAAAAAGGTTAAATGGTAGAAGGGAAGCTAACTCTTGATTTCCCCTGTGCCGAAGTAATTGCCTTCCTTGCTCAAGGGACTTTGGGACAGTAACTCAGAAGTGTCTTAAAGAATAAATTTGGATTCTGGCCAGTTCCTTAGCACTGTCTTATTTGATGGACTCCCTGCCTTTACCTGCTACATGAAATACTTCATCAATATTCTCAAAGGTCACCATGATTTATCATAGCTCAACAAATGTATTCAAGTGGGATGTACCAGTGGCTGTATAAATTAAAGTTCATTCAGGGTTTTAGATAAATTAAAACAGACTAAAATTATATTCTCTGTACTGTGGATCTATACAATTGGATCTCCATGAGCAACTTATTATACCAGTCTTATGACATTTCGAAGAAGTTCATATATTCCCAATAAGGTAAGCCACCAATTCACTGATTCCTCAGCATGCTTTCTAAAAAAGTCTAACCGACTATTTGAGCCAGAAGATTATCTAACTTCTGACATTTTAAAGCATGGAACAAGCTGAATTTTAAAATTAAGTTTGAATAAATGTTGAATAATATCAAAAGTTCCAAATCAAAATAATTTTAAGACAATTCTGTATATAAAAACAAACATGTAACCTAAATGTGAGACTGATTATTTGTTTTAAATTCATTCAATAACTATAAACAGTGAATAAAAATCTTAATATATAATAAAAATACTTACATACTAACAGCATCTACTTCGTAGTATGATTTGGAGATCTAAGTAGATTAATACATGAGAAGTTTTAAAAAATTATCTTGCACACAGGCGATAATAAATGTTTAATATTGTTATAGAATGTTTATGTCCCTTCAAAATTCTTATATTGAAGCTATAACTCCCAATGGTATTTGGAAGTGGGATTTTGAGAAGATAACTAGGATTAGATGAGGTCATGAAGGTGAGGGCCCTATGATGGGACTCTTGTTCTTAAAAGAAGAGGAAGAGGGACCAGAGCAATTCCTGTGTTTCTCCACCATGTGAGGACACGGTGAGAAGGTAGCTGTCTGTAAACCAGGAAGAGGGTTCTCACCAGGAAAGGAGCCATCCAGGACCTTGATCTTGAATTTTCCAGCCTCCAGAAATGTGAGACATTAATGGGTATTATTCAAGCCACCCAGTTTATGGTATTTTGTTACAGCATCTTGAGCTGACCAAGACAGTCATTATCACATATTTAAGAAAATAGGATCCTATTCAATTCTCTTTTTGGAACAATAATGTCTTATAAGTGTTTCCCAAGACATTAAAAAGTTACTATTTAATGCCAATCTCATTAGAAAGATATGTGAAGTGTAGAACATATGCCATTACTGTATTTCTAGTATGCCTACCTTTCTATTAACTACATAACCCATTAAATTTCTTTGGAAACTCACTAACTTTTTATTCTTATTTGTACTTGTTATCTAATAGTTGGATCACAAACTATCTTGGAAACTATTTTCTATCCCAGAATTTCTAATTGCCTTTCATTTATGTGCTCCACTCTGGACGGAGAGCTCTGCAGCATGATGAACCATAATCCTAATGCTGTTTTTCACTACTTTTTTGGGTTAGATGAACATTCTGGATCCTGTGCGGTCTTTGGCTTACTCAGCTGAGGTACATCCTGACCCAGCTTCTAAGAAAGGCTGTATGGAAGATAAACTTTCTGATTCCATGAAAATATATTATTAGACACTTTAGCTAAGAGTTCCAGCTTAAGATTTTTCTTCCATTTTATTTTTATATCTTATGTATATTCCTTATTTTTTCCTCTCAGAGAACTTTTAAGATGATCTCTGTATCTTTGTTGTACAAAATGTGAACATTTTCTATTAATGATTTCAGCATTTGGAAAACCTTTCCAAATGTAAGACACTTGTATCCCTTCATTTTTTTGAATTTTATTTTTTAAATTTCTTTGAAAATCCCTCACTTCTGTTTTCAACTCTTTTCCCACCTCTCTTCCTTCCCCTTTCTTTCTACTTTACTCATTTTCTCCCTAATAGTTGGATGTTGGATTAAATAGCATTTTGTCAGGTATTATATTAATATTATCAATTAAAAACATTATGTTATTAATGAATAATGAATGATATCATCCTAATATTATCTTACTAGATAATATATCTATTTTTAAGTAAACAGAAACCCAACTGAAGTGGTTTATTCAAAAAAATATAGCTTTGAATTTTCACAAAAGTAGAGTGAAGAAGTCAAGGTCTGGTATGGCAATTCGACAGTGCCATAACGGCCTGGGGCCATTCTCTTTTCCTGAGCCATCATCTTTAGCATGCACTCTTCACTGTCACCCTCTCACGACGGTTGCTATTTCTCCAGGAATCCTTCCTATGGTCCAGTCAGAGAGTAGAGGGGAGAGTGAAGAAAAAAAGGAGAAGCCATTGAAGCCTTAAATTTTTTTTTTGAAGATTTCATTTATATATTTGACAGACAGAGCACACAAGCAGGAGAAGCTGCAGAGGGAGACGGAGAAGGCTCCCCACTGAGCAGGGAGCCCAAAGTGGGGCTCGATGCCAGGACCTTGGGATCATGACCTGAGTCAAAGGCAGATAGTTAACCAGCGGAGCCACGCAGGTGCCCCTGAAGGTCCCCTTTAAACCAAATAATGTGGAAATGAAGAATGGATATTCAATAGGCAAATATAGGGTTTGCTAGATACTTCTTTTTTTTTTAAACGATTTTTTTTTTTCAAAAAAAGAAAAAGACAGAGATCACAAGTAGGCAGAGAGGCACACAGAGAGAGAGAGAGGAGGATGAGGCAGTCTCCCCGCTGAGCAGAGAGCCTGAGGCGGGGCTCGATCCCAGGACCCTGAGATCATGACCTGAGCCGAAGGCAGAGGCTTTAACCCACTGAGCCACCCAGGCACCCCTGCTAGATACTTCTTGATTTAATCTCTATATCCCTTATTATATATGCCATAATTATGGCCCCTATTCTTTTTGTCCTTGTAGATTTCCTTTAGTGTATTTTTCAGTCCTGTTGAATTTTTTAAAAATCTGAATGATCATGATTTTAATTTGTTAAAGTTTCCCTATTCTTGTTTTATGAGTAGAATTTTTTTCATATTTCTCTGAGGAGCTCACTGGAAGATTTAACAAGTGTTCTTTGGGTACCTGAAATTGCCTCTGTTTGCTATAGCTCAGAATTTTGTATCTTGAGGGGCGCCTGGGTGGCTCAGTGGATTAAAGCCTCTGCCTTTGGCTCGGGTCATGATCCCAAGGCCATGGGATCAAGCCCCACATCGGGCTCTCTGCTCAATGAGGAGCCTGCTTCCTCTCTCTCTCTCTGCCTGCCTCTCTGCCTACTTGTGATCTCTCTCTCTCTCCGTCAAACAAATAAAAATAAAATCTTAAAAAAAAAAGAATTTTTTATCTTGATCCTCTCTTTCATGTTTCACTTTTCCTCAAATGTTTAGTTATTTTGGTGATGTCATAGCAAAGATGTGTTTGGTAGCTCTCCACATAGCTGGGGCATTTCAATCAGCAGGCTATTCTAAAGATAGAACGCTGTCCCTGCGGTCCAGTCCCTACTGCTCCAGCCCTGCACCCAGCACACACGTACTTACACGCACCTGGAGTCCATTCTCTCTCCTGCACTTGGCATTTACCTCATCGAGGGCCAGATGTCAGTAGGATTGGAGAATGAAGAAAGCATGGGTTTAGGAAACCCGATACGAACATATTTGAGAAATGCTATCTTTGGTTTCATTCTTGGAGCACAGATTCATATCCTCCTTGATCTTCAGGATCTTTTTGGATCAAACTCTTTCAGGGCTAAATTAGAAGTAATTCAACTTAGGAAATCAGAAGCAATGTGGGGGGGAAAAAGTAATAGATTTTTGCATCCTCCAGTGAAGGCATTAGGGATCACAGCCAGATTCTGAAAGTTCTTGAGTCCTACTTGATGTTAATTTTGGTATGAATTGTGGGGTAGCTACCGAGAGAGCACCTCTCCTCTATCTAATTTGTACCCTATTATCACTCAATGTAATTTGTTTTTCTGAAGAAACAGTAGTTACTGAGAATGAAATGTAAGAGAATTTGATTTAACTCTCTTTTGCAAGTAAGAATTGTGCTTTTCTATGAAAAAAGAACCATCAAATTTTGAAATTATTTCTGATGTTTTAGCTAGCCATCTATATATTGTGTTTAATTACAGCATGATTATGAAAAAGAATGTCAAAACTGGGGTGATTTATAATGTTAAAGAATGAAATCTTTGTGTACTGTTTTCTTTTTGTCTATTTCAAAGTATCCAGTGAAAATATATTCTGACAACATCATTCTGAATGGACTTCTAAGTTTTTTGCCAGAGATAGGAGAACGTTTTCTCTCAAGAGCCAGTAACCTCACACATGCTAAATCAGTTTAAGGTTTACATGAAGAATGATCATCTTAATACAGCATTAGCTTTTTATTTTGAAAGAAAGAAAGTTTTTAAAAGTTTAGGTAGACAGGCTATAAAACTTGATAATATCAGTTACTTTAAAAGATACTTCAGTTCTATACTATGTATTAACATAGTGCAGAAGGTTGGGAGAGGGAAGAAAAGGAAAAAAGAGACAGATGGGAAGAGGAGAGGGGAACAGATTCATGGACCAGTGAGAACAGAGAGAAGTTCAATGGATTATGAAGTGTGAAACTATTTTTGCTACATGATGCTTGGCCTGAGTGTGTATTAGCAGCACCTTCTGAAGCATTAATGTATTAGAATCTGTTCACACATCCGTAATTATTCTTTATTCTTAAATGCAGTAAATAGTTACAGTAGCTCACCATGGGGCTACTATTTTACACTGCATTATGGTAGCTTGGGGAATTCTATTAAGGAGATAGAAACTAGACACATTATTATTATTATTATTATTATTATTATTATTACTTAGCTAAACTACAGACTTAATTGGATTTCATCATTATTGCACTGGTGTTCTTTTCTGGTCCATGATTCAGCCCAGGTTTACACACTGCATTTAGTTTTCATGGCTCCATGTTTTCTGTAATCCTTTCTGTAATGGTTTCTCCCTCTCTCTTTGTCTTCCAGGAGCCTTGATACTTTCAAACCATATTAGACAGATATTTTTCAGAATGTCCCACAATTTGGATTTGTCTAATATTTTTCATGAACCGATTAAATTTGTAGGTTTTGGGGCAAGAATTAACACTGAGATGAATCCCATTTAGTGTATTGTATCAAGGGATGCTTGATGCCAATATGTCTCATTGTTGGTGATTCTAACCATGATTCCTTAGCTAAGATGACATCTGTCAGCTCTTTCCATTTAAAAAGTACCATTTCTCCTTTTGTAACTAATAAATATCTTCAAAGTAGATATTTTGAGATTAGGAAAAGATTGTCTTCCTCCTCAATGTTTTATTATTCATTGGTAGATCTTGTCTGAAACAACTTTTATTGTTGTGTTCTAATGATGTATTTATTTTTCTTTTCATTTCTTTTTTTTTCTCTTTCTTTCTTTTTTTAGGAGAGAGAGACAGCATGTGTGCACATGTGTAAGGAGTAGATGAGTGTGGGGCCAGATGTGGGCTCAACCTCATGACCCTTAGATCATGACGTGAGCCTAAATCAAGAGTCAGACTCTTAACCAACTAGCCACCTAGGTGCCCCTCTAAAGATCTATTTCTTTTCCCCTCTTTTCTTTTACATATATTAATTGGAAGAGGTTTCCTGCCTCATTTATTTATTAATTCAATCATTCTTTATGTCATTAGGGACCCATGATTGTTTATTGTATTGTTTGTTGCAATCTAATCTGTCATTGTTTATTTTGTTACTCAATTTTCTCCAGCTTTGGATGTTGGAAACTCCTTGAGGTTGGCTTCTTTTGACATGCACCCCCCCCCTTTTTTGAGCACTTCCTTATTTTCTGACACAGCACAATGCCCCCGGCTCATCTCATGTATTCTCTGCCCCACCTCTGAAATCAATTATGTCTACAAAGAATACAGGTTTCTTTCATTGGAAAATGGCATGAGGAACAAAGACCTAGGTTACAGGAAAGTTTATCATTACTGGGACATCATTGATTCTAAACTTCATCAGTGCTTTTACTGACATCCTGCTGTCTTGATAAATGTGGTTTTATATTGAGTCTTGAAATTGTGTAGTGTGAATGTTCCAACTCTGTTCTTTTCAAAATTTTTTTGACTATTCTAGTTCCTTTTCCTTTATATGTAAAGATCTACAAAACAACCTGCTGGGATTTTCACTGGGTTGGCATAGATCAATTTGAAGTGAATTGACGTTCTTAATTATATCAAGTCTTCTACATCCTTACTTTTTTTGTTTTTTCAGATCCTTACTTTTTTACAGTTCTGACTTCTATACAAGATTCAAGCCAATGCATGGAAACCTATTTAAGGTAGCCGAGGTCAGAAACCAAGTCTATGCACTAAAAACAGACCATAACATTAGGCAATTCAAGAGTTGGTAGGAAGCAGTTAACATAGTCATTTTTAATACGATTCTCCCCCAAGTCAATAAATGATACAGTAAGGGAAAAAAGAAAAAGATTTCCATATGGTAGCATAGTAAGGGAACTGATAGCAGAATTTAGCTATTTTCTTCTAATGCCCTTGATAACACCCACACCAGATGTCCTGCCAAATCTGAAATATTGTAAAAACATTCTTTATTTACAGAAAGATAACATTTCTTTTTGCTTTGTAAACATTGCAAAGATACTTCCTGTTTCTTTTCTTTTTTATCCCAACCTCCTATATATTTGAAAGAAAAAAAAAACCTTAGGATAAGATAAGAAAGGAGTGAAATTATTTTTCCACTATATAAGTTTATCATTTATGGAACCACCTTGGATTTTATTTATCACAGGAAACTTAGAATAATCATTCCCAGTGCATCTGCTGGGGTTTGAAACTACAGAAAAGTAGCATATGGTCTTTTGAAGTCTATTTATGTATTTGTATTTTTGAAAATTAATATGTTCCCTGATATCTTTCAACAACTTCTTATTATACATAGGTTGGAAGGATGCTTGGTGGGGGGAATATCTGCGGTGGTTTAGAAATTATTAATGTAAATGCAAAGATAACTCAGAAAAGCTTAACAATTAAACTCTATACAGGGACAAACTGGTATAATCATTTCTAGAAGCCTATATTTCCAATGACATCTTTGTGGAAAGCTTCTGATGAAGTAAATTATGTTGTGCTATGGTAGATACGTCCTTGTGATTTTGGCTGCAGGTTACCTTGGCTTAGAAAATAAAAGGATTGGGGCGCCTGGGTGGCTCAGTGGGTTAAAGCCTCTGCCTTCAGCTCAGGTCATGATCCCAGGGGCCTGGGATCGAGCCCCGCATCGAGCCTGCATTGGGCTCTCTGCTCCGCAGGGAGCCTGCTTCCTCCCCTGCCTCTCTGCCTACTTGTGATCTCTGTCTGTCAAATAAATAAATAAAATCTTAAAAAAAATTAAAAAAAATAAAAGGATAAGCTGAGATTTTAAGGAAAAGTCACTTTTTGAAAGTGAGCTTTACTATTCAATTATAAAGTTTTATTTATTTAACATTTTTATTGTGGTAAAATAAAATTGGCCATGTTAACCATTTTTAAGTATATAGTTCAGTGGCATGAAGTACATTCACATTGTGTAACCGTCACCACCATCCATATTCAGAATGCTTTTTATGTTGCTGAATGAAACTCTATACCCATTAAACAATAACTCCCCATTGACCTTTCCCCATACACCCTGGCAACTACTCCAATTTTGACTACTCAAAGTACATCTTATAAGTGGACTCATACAGTATTTGTCTCTTTGTGACTAGCTCATTTCACTTAGCATACTGTCCTCAAGTTTCATCTGTATCGTAGCATGTGTCACACTAGCTTTCTTCTTTAAACTCAGTAATATCCCACTGTATGTGTACAAAGTATTTAACTTACTTATCTATTCATCTACTGATGACCACTTGGGTTGCTCCCATGTTTTAGCTGCTGTGGATAATATTGCTATGAACATGGATAGACAAATCTCTTTGAAACCCTCCTTTCAATTCTTTTGAGTGTATATTAAGTGGAATTACTGGATCACATGGTAATTCTATTTTTAATTTCTTGAGAAACTTCCATACTGTTTTCCACAGTGGCTCTACCATTTCACATTTCTACCAAGGGGTTCCAATTTTTTGAAAAATGTCCCAGGGTCACAAAGTTCCATTTTTATACATTGTGTATATGAGGGAGATGACACTGTAATTCCTGTCCTCAAGGAACTAACAGGTGACAAAGGATGGTAGGCAGTACACAAATGTCATGGGGACACTAAGAAGTTCAGTTTTCAAGGGGAATACAAAACTGGTGAATCAGCTCTAGTGTGAGGCTATAAAGCTTCCCTGAAAATGAGGCTTAAATTTAAAAGTATGAGTAAAGATACATAAATAAGAGTTTATGGTTTCCACATGCTTGTCTGTGAACCAGTACTGCTTCATAATGAACTTTTCCTTGATGAAACAAGGAAAATATAAGGACCATATTATGGAGTTGTTAAATATAAAAGATTTTGCTTCATTTTGAGACTTGTGTCACTTCTAAATTTTGTGTTAAAATTTTCTCTCTTAAATAATAACTATTTGCATTTGTATGTATATATGCAGGAGAAGAAAAAAGAGAGAGACTGGTAAAGAAATATTGAGAAAGAGCAAAACACAGAAAGAATGAATGATAAATGTGGCAAAATAGTAAAAATTAGTGAGTCTGGATAAAGTGTAAATGGGGATTCTTTGTATTATTGCTGTGAGTTCTCCATAAGTTAGGTTATTTCAAAACAGAAAGTTAAGAAGTCCTTTCATGAATGAAAACAGGGTTATAGTAGATAGAAATTATTTTTACTTACAAAATTAAAAGTTGATAGCATTTTTCATCACTTGTGAAATTTTACTGCTGTGTGAATTCTCAATGGTAGATATATTAGATTCCTTTTGCTGCTCCAACAAATTACTACTAACTTGATGATTTAAAACATAAAAACTTATTATCCTACAGTTTTGGAGGTCAGAAGTCCAAAATGAATCTCACTGGGCAAAAATTAGGATCTTAGCCGGGATGTGCTCCTTTGATTATAGTCCATTCCTCCACCTTCAAAGACAGCAGTGTAGGAGCTCCCCAAATCTCTCTCAAACTCTGACTCTCCCCCCTCCCTCGTCTACTAATAAAGACCCTGTGATAACATTGGACCCCCCGATGATAATCCAGGATAATCACCCCACCTGAAGGTCAGCTGATTAGCTGTATAATAGAACAAACTCAGAAGTTCTGGGAATTAGGATGTGAACATCTTTGGGTTACCATTATTCTGCCCACCATCTAGGGAATGTTCAGGCCACTAAGGAGCAATGGAAATGTAGACTGTGGCATGAAGGGATTCAAGTGGTGAAGAGAAGCCGGGTAGTACAGAAGCCTTTAGGGCTTGCCAAGAATCTGATACTTTACCCACTGGGAAATCACAGAAGGTTTTTAACTGGAAGCGGACATGTTCAGATTTGTATTTATGGAAGTTTATCCTGTCTTTAATGGAGAGAGAAGGAGTATAAGACTGGTTTGCTGAAGGGTACCTGGGTAGCTCAGTGGGTTAAGTGGCTGCCTTTGGCTGGGTCATGACCTTGGGATCCTGGGATCCAGCCCTATATCTGGTTCCCTGTCCCCTATTTGTGATCTCTCTCTTAAATAAATAAGTATTTTTGTTTTATTAAAGAAGGCTTGTTGAGTAGCAGGTCATGAAACTGTCTAGTCATTCTAGTGAGAGTTGATGGTGTTATGGACTTGGCTGGTGGGGGAAAGGATAGAGATAGATTGTTCTCCATCAGCACTGGGAGAAGTGAGAAGTTGGAACTGGATTCCCCAGGTGACAGTGTCATCTTCAGTGATATCAAGGTATTACAAAGACAAAAGAATTGACAGGACTTGGTGAGTAACCGGACGGATAATTAAGGTTGAGAGGAGGTTTACCTGTCCGGGTTCAACTGGAGAAGCAGGACTATGAGGATGTATGGCTTTCATATATGGATTTATTATTTGGAATTGACTTTGCAGTTCTGCAGCTGATTAAGTAAGCCCACAGCCACAGGTAGATAATCAGAGAGGAAAGATCACAAGCAGGCTGGAACCTGATGGGCATGGGCTAAAGCTTGTTACTCACAGACAATCAGTTAAAGAAGGAAGATCCAGGGAGAAGGAAGGAGATTAACTGCAGACTTAGCTGCTGTGTGGAGCCACTGGGCTCAGCGAAGTCCTCATTTATCTGTCAAAGACTTGCAACTGATTAAGCCAGGCCCACCCAGGATCCTCTCCCTTTTGATTAACATAAAGTCAATTGATTAAGGGCTTTAATTACATGTGAAAAATCCCTCACAGCAGCACCTCTAACTGTGTTTGACTGAATATCAAGGAGAAAGTGTGCGTATTCTACAAATTGACTGTTGCCTTCCTTCCATCCCCCAGCTCTTAGGTGAGATATCTCTTGTAGCTCATCCAAACTACGAACACATGGGAAAGGGAATTCTGGAGACTAAGTTTAGCCTAGCCAAGTTGACACATCACAGACCTATCACATGGAGGAAGTGTAAAGGATGATCCAAAGATTCTTGATGGGGAGGTGTCTTCAGGGAAACAATCATGCCTACGAGGCACAATGATTTACATAGTGGGCAGATCCTTTTCTATTTTATATCCTTCACTGTTATCTGATCTCACATAGAATAGGTGGTGATAGGGAGAGTTACAGTATAGACGGTACAGCAATTCACGTTCAATAGCCTCGTTCTGGACGTCTCTTTTCCATGGCTTATTGTGACTCAGTCCCATATCTGCAGGAATGCCAGAGCTGAGGGATGACATGGTGACTAAAGCTTGTAGCTTTCATCTGGAATTTCATTGCCTGGTGGTAATATTCACACCTCTTGAATTCTTGGTCTCCTGGACACTCTATCAAAATGGCACTTACTCTACTCATCTCTCTGGGGTTTGTGCATGGGATGCTGGAGCGTGCATTTGGGGAGGGTGGTGGCACCTGTAGATAGAAGGGTAAGGGGAGATGTAAAGTCAACAACTCAGCTGCCTTTCACATTAGAGTACTCTGATGGACACCCTGGGGTGGCCTGTGCTCACTCTTGGCCACAGACACGCTTGCATCACATAAAAGGGCAGGGCTGCGCTTTTTGGTGTCCTAACTAGAAAGTTAGAAATGTACCCAACCCAAGCATTGTTTGCTTCTTGGAACCTCTACAATTTAATATCTTAGATCTCAGATTAAAAGTGCCCCATGATGCTTTTCAATACATTTGCTCCAAATGATGGGGTTTAATGATTTTTAAAATTACTTTCTTGATTCTGAAATGTAGAAAAATTTCCAACCCCCCCCATGCATTAAGCATGAACTATGTGCTAAGTTTTCTATATACCTCTCCTTTCTTTCTCCATAGCCACTCTAAGAGATGGGGATCATCATCTACACTTTGCACATGAGGACATTGCCCAGAGTCACAGTTCCTCTTAGTCTGAATCAATGATAATATTTTATATTCAATGGCATACTGTGTATCTAAACCCTCATTGGCAGCCCACTAACTCTACCCCACAGGGAACTTCTGTATACTGACACCAACTGTATTCTTTTGCAAATTAACAGGAAGACGCCTATCCTCAAATGCTCTATTACTGAAAACTGGCAGTAAATATAAGAAAACAATATGCTAATAGGGAACATGTAACATAAATGACAGGAACAATAATTAAATTGACTTGTTGAGTACTATTAAGGTGCTAAAACCTATTGTTTGATTTATTTAGGCATACTACACTGAGTGCCTATGATAAATAAGAAGACAATGCTGACATAAATTCTGAGCTAAAGGAATTATATGTCTGAGCAGAGAGGGATGTGACATAGATTATCGTAGTGTATGATGGCAAAGGCTGAGTACCACGAGGGAAGAACAGGTAAGACTTCTCAGTGAGACAGAGGACAGGGATCTATAGGACAGGCACCGAGTGCCACGATGCTGACACTGTTACAGTCTGTCTTCCACATCACGAATTTCTACATTTGGAAATAAAGTCACCCCAAATTTGGGCTCATCAAGAGTGAGCCTGTCAGTTTACACAGTTGAACTGGCTGCTAGGCAGGGGTATGAAAAGGTGCAAGAGAGTAAATTAAAATGTCATCAATGGTCTTATAAAGGCAAGGCACTCGCATGGGTTTTGTAGGTTGCCAGCATGGAGTTTGCCTGATTCCTGGTTCTGGGTTTGTTGAATATCTCACCCTATTCTCAGACGTTGCCCCAGCACTTAAATGGTGGTGGTGCTGTGTGTGCATGTATGTGTGTGTGTGTGTGTGTGTGTAAGAGTGGGAGAGACAGAGACAGAGCTAGAGAGGGATCAAGAACACAATAGCAGGACACTGGGATGAAGGACAATATAACACAAGCTAAATCCAGACTGCTAGGCCTAAACTTTAGCTCCTACACATTACCTGAATTCCAAATTATACCCCTAGATTTGGCCTCTCAATCTAAATATGAATTCATGGCCACCACTCCTAATAATAAACTTGCCCATCAAATTGACATTAGTGCTGTGCTGTCTGACTCACACTCCCAAGTTCATCTACTGGTCTTAGGTCTCTCTCACCAGTTCTAGCTTGATATCTGGCAGCCCAGCCAGGGAAGTGTGGGGAACATTCTTCACCATCTGATTTTCTCAAGTATGGTACCTTCAACCAGAACTGGAATCACCCCTAAAGTGGCCATGTGCCTTGAGTTCACTTAGAAGCTGATTTTAAAAATCGGGTAGTTTAAAAAAAAAAAAAAAATCAGATGGTTCCCCACCCTGCTTATAAAAGCTATATTAACTATGGTGATTATGCACCAGGGAGCCTCATGGAAACAAACAGAAGCCATGGTAGAAATATCAACTCCACCATCTTAAATGGAAGGGTTTTGTGTTTTTTGTAGAAGTGTTGCTCTCCTAAGCCTCAGTCCTTCCCTCAATTAAGCCTTGTGTGTTAAAACAATAACATTAATGTGACTTTGGGAACACAAAGGACTTGAAAAAATACTCCATCATCCAGGGAAAAGCTCAGAATTGGGACAAAACACCCTGAGCATTTCCTTTTGGGAACAGTATGCAGGGTCATTTGAAAAGTCTACGGGACACTGCAGGAGAGGGGAAAGCTGCAGATAGAAAGAAGAGTGCAAATGTGTGCCCAGGCAGGCAGAGGAAAAGCATGCTGCTTTGTGCTGTGTCAACGTGCTTAGGCAAAAATGATGTTTCCTGGGTTCCATTCCCTGCATGATCTTGAGTCACACCTGACCAAAGATGAACTAAAGCAAGCTTTGGAAGGCAGTAGTGAAAGCCTAGCCACGATGCTCAGAAGGTTGTTGTGACTCCCACAGCCTGGCCATAAGCTTCCCCTTCACAGAGCCACACTGGTGGCTCAACACACTGGCTTAACAGATGATGGATTGTTGACTGCCTTCATCATCTAGCTTCCCTTCTGGACCTTCACTTCCCAGCTTCTTCCACAACAGTATCAGATCTAATTCCCATAATTAATACCTAGACCCATAACTGAGAGTTTTTCTACCTCACTATATCCCTGGGATGAGCCCTGACCCACACAAGCAACAAGGGGACTAGATATATCATTTCCATTCACCATCATGAACACAACCTACCCAGGGAAAGCTCTTGCTTAGCACTGGGTAAAGTGAGAAACTGGAACTGGACTTCTAGGTGCTAATGGGATATTCATTCATTCATTCATTCAACAGCTATGTAGAAAGCTCCCCAAATGTATCAAGTTCTGCAGTCAGTGAAGATACAATTATACTCAAAAAGGCTTATCATATAATTCATGATCCAATCCAAATCTGTTGGAGACTTAAAGAGCACTATTTAAAAAATATGTATTTATTTATTTGAGAGAGAGAGAGCGTGCGAGAGGAAGAAGCAGATTCCCCGATGAGCAGAGAGCCAGATATGGGGCTTGATCCCAGGGTCCTGAGATCATGACCTGAGTTAAGGCAGACACTTAATTAACTGAGACACCCAGGTGCCCTTAAAGGGCACTATTAATAAATATGCCAGAAAAATAGGCGTAAGCTGGGAACCATGCTGGCCAAATCAAGGTACAGATAAAAGAATCCCATTTTGAGCCATCATGAGGCTGACAATCAAGTCAGAAAGACAGGAGATTTCAAAGAAATCTCAAATAAATATAGACTTACAAGGATGAGAAAGGCTAAAAAGAAGGGGTCCACAGAGCAGAGATAAGACATCATAGGTTGACTTGGAGGTCAAGGAAGCCTGCTGACTGCACTGGTATCCTGGGTGCTTCTTCCTCCTCCTCCACTCCTCCTCCTCTTTCTTTTTCTTCCTCTCCCCTTCCCAACCCATATGAACATGGCACAAGCACTGATAGAGCTCAGTCACGTTGCTTAGTATGCAGGTCATTCACATAGGGAGTGGGTGTGCAGGTAAGGGCCATAGGGAAGTGTTAAAGATGTTAATGAGTTGGGGTATGTCTAAAAGGAGGGCCCTTCTCCTCTGGAAGTTAACTTGATGCAAGTCAAACCTCCTGACCTGGGTGGGAGGGAGACTTTCCCATCTATTCCATTTTTATCTTTATCCTTTCACTTTTAGTCTAGAGATTTGGCTCTAAAATGTAGACTTCCCTCTTTGTTAGCTATTAAACAAGTTATTATTCCCTTTTAGACTTAGTATTCCCATCTGTGAAATGGTTTATCCCAATGGCAATACATCTCATAAGGTCATTTTAGAGCTAAAAAGACAAAGAATTTAAATGCTAATAATACTTGCAGCATAGTACCTTTTATGTAAATATTACTTCTTGTTGTTATTGTGAGCATGATTTTTATTATTATTGGATCATAACACTCCTCAGTGAAACTCTTTCATACTGTAACTCCACAGAGAAAAATAAGTCACTGTTGAAATCCTTTCATATTTCTTTCATTTAATCCCTTGTAGATCTAAAACATGATTATTGTCAAAATGTCTAAATTTTTGCAAAAATGAGGAAAGGAAATTTCCTATATTTCTACATCTCAGAGATAAGTACTGCTAACATGTTGATTTATTTTCTTTACATCTTTTCCTGTGAATTTTTATGTGATTTTGTTGAAGAATAGACCATACTGTATATGCTGAATTTTTGTTTATTTTTTCTGACTTACAAACTATACATGTTCGTTATAGAAAAATTAGAAATGCCAACAAAATCCATACTCAAAATTTTGAACGTACACAGCTGTTAATAACATCACAGGTGTATTTTCTTATTGCCCTTTTCTATGCTTTTAAAGAAACATAGTTGATATCATACTGTGTACATGGATTTTTAAACATTAACAAGGAGCATTTACAGATTCTATATGAAAAATTTTGTAAAGAACTATTCAGTAATAGCTAATGTTGGTCACAAAGTAGATTTATTGGATTTTCCTAATTAAAATTTCCAATCACTGCTGTCTTCAAGATGAATTTTAAGAAGGCCAAAAACTATTACTCAAGTAATTTGCAATAGAATTGGGATTGTCTATACATCTCTAATTTTATGAATAAAGGAAACAAAATGCTTAGTACTCCTTCTCATTCAGGGTCCCAATACTCAAGAGCGTTCAGCCATGGTTGGCAGGGGTAGGCACAAAACAAAAGGTTTTTATTTCAGGTGTCATCAAAAATGCTGGGGACAGTTATAAAAATGCCACAATTTCTGCTACTAATTGAGTGAAATTTGAGGGATATACTCTAGGGTAACCCACCTCCTGAGCTGCAGAATGGGCTGATAAACATGAACCCTCTCAATTCTAAGTTTGGCATGAATGCGGAAGAATGCTTAACCCAAACAAATCTTTCATACCATTGTCAGTTATCCACAAAGGATGAGGTAAGTAGCCGAGTCAGACACATGTGGTCTGGATTACTTTGTAGAGAGCGTTACAGTCATATGATGTTAACATATGTTGTGCTGTGTTGTTATTTGTGAGATTTAAGTTTTTTTTTTTTTAAAGAGTTTATTTATTTATTTGACAGACAGAGATCACAAGTAGACAGAGAGGCATGCAGAGAGAGAGGAGGAAGCAGGCTCCCTGCTGAACAGAGAGCCTGATGCGAGGCTCGATCCCAGGACCCTGGGATCATGACCTGAGCCGAAGGCAGAGGCTTAACCCACTGAGCCACCCAGGCGCCCCGAGATTTAAGTTTTGATTCCTTTCTCATCCAATTGAAATTGTTCATAATGCAAGAGTAATTTTCTGAGCAATTGGAAGTCTCTGTCTTCCTCTTGAGCCACTTGCCACATTGAAAAGCACAGGCTACAGAATTACATGTGACTCAATTGTCTCTTGGTACTTAGAGTTGCAGAGATTAATGACCAAAGGCAATTTCTCTCCAACCTATTCCAGAAACTTATAAAATTTGTCTTTACTTTTGAAATTCAATACTTCCATCAGGATGTAGGTATCTTGTTACTGAGTTTTCCTGGAACACACTAAAACGCGCTGAATTTGTATCCTCACATTTTAAAGCTCAAACTCAGCAAAGTCCATAAACATGAAAGTTGGTTGCTCAAATATGTCTTTGATGATTGCTTCTGTAGAGTTTCCTCAGCTTCTCTTCTGTATCACTCCTTTTATTTTTTACATTGTCAGTTCTGTATTTTACTGCCTCCCATAGAAAACACAACTTTGTGATTGTATTGCTAACTTCCTTCCAACGATTCCCTGTTCCGCTTCTCTGCTGTTCATGTCATTGTGCTACCTTTTCTCCTGGCTATCTCTGTCCTTCTACCTTCCTCCTCTTTTCCATATTGTTCATATTTTCTCACAACCATTAATTGATACCAGGTTTCCACATGTTTCATGTGGCTCCTATTGCAAATAATTTTGAAAGAAGTTTTTGTCCCTGAGTCTTCTAGATAATGTTCTGTTGTATTTCATGGTAACACAACTTCCAGTGATCTGAGATATAGTCAGATCCATTGTTAATTTAGAGAAAAGATACACATTATTTTCTGGCTTGGTCAATGTGGTGGCCAATGGAAGACTTGCTGAAATGTTCTGTTACCCCACCCGCTGCTCTGAAGTTCCCTGGGTTTCACATGGCCTGAGTTTTCAGTGGGGTTCAACATTGGGAATCTCCAGCAAGAGAATGGAGAGAGGGAGGATGCTAGAGTATCCATTCCTCTCACCCCCTTCCCGAGGCTACTGGTTTCTTAAGTGCCTTGACTAAGGCACCCCTCACACATAACTCTTTTTGTCCATATTTGGTAGTTGCTCACCCCTCTCCCTATTCTTTTCAGGCCCATAGATAATGGCAGCCCTGTTGTTTTTAACTCCAATATACTATCAATTTTGGTTTCCCGTACTTTTTAAAAAATATATATATTTTATTTATTTGACAGAAAGAGACACAGCAAGAGAGGGAACTCAAGCAGAGGGAGTGGGAGAGGGAGAAGCAGGCTTCCTGCAGAGCAGGGAGCCGGATGCAGAACCAGATTCAGGACCCTGGGATCATGACTTGAGCTGAAGGCAGATGCTTAATGACTGAGACACCCACCTCCCTTACTTTTATAAATAGTCCTTCCTATAATGCGCTAATTACATATTAATTTTGTGAGTCAGTTTGGCTAGCATGAGTCAACTTGCCCAGTGGTTTGGGCAAAGGTTAGACTACATGTTCTTGTGAAGGCATTTTTAAATATGATTAGCACTTGCAATCAGTTGACTTTTACAGTCAGACCTCCTCTGACTGTTTGGGTGGGCCTCATCCAATTAGTTGAAGGCCTTAAAAACAACAACTGGGATTTCCCAGAGAAGAAGAAATTCTGTTTCAAGAACATAACATAGAAATCACTCCTGAGTTTTCAACGTGTCAGCCTGCTTGATGGATTTCAGAGTTCCCAGTCACCACAGTCTTATTTAGCCAATTCCTTAAAATAAATCTCTCTCTTGGTAGAACTACCTACCTACCTACCTGTCTATCTCTTCAACTGGTTCTGGAGAACCCTGACTGATACACATACTCAAATGATCATACTTTGAATGTGGATACCTGATTCTTGCGGGAGCCCTGAGCGCAATAAAGCCATCAAGAGCTACAGCTTGAGAGTGGGCTGAGATCTCCACTCCAACCCTCAGTCCTTCATTATGTCTTTCAGGAACTTCTTTTGTGCTAGTATGTATGAGTTCATACTTCTGGTATCAGACTGGAGAGAGATGGCCCTTGCTTTGTGAAGCTTTCAGATTCCCAGGAAATGTGAAACCTTCAATAAAATAAAATAACTGTGATGATGGACCCAAAGAGGTGCCATAGGATATCTTCCTGTGCTATGAATGTTAGGGAAACTTCTATGGGGAAACCAGTTCCAGGTTGTGAGGACAGGTGTTTAGGGTATCCAGGTGAAGAGGAGGGATAGTTAGAGGATTTCTGGACACCAGAACTGCATTTGTGAAGATTTGAAGGTAATAACATGGGCAGTATATTCATCTCCTCTATGTTTATACTAATCTCCCCAATCTCCCTGACTTTCTGACAGTTTAAAGAGATAGACCATAGAAGAAACCTTACCTCAAGTTGTCCTACTTTCTGGACGGTTTCCACAGCTGCATCCAGAGTACTTTCTTTGGGTTACCTCCTCTCCCTGGATGTTCACCACCAAGCTTCCTTCTTGCTCAGTTTTCTGGGAATTTCAGTCTCCAATGAACTGAGGCATAAAGGTTCTACCACTCTTTCAAAATCGCATGTAGTACTTTAATTGGCACTTCCTTGCAAATAAGAAGCTATGGTCCAACTTTCTGACTGCATCCTATCCCTTACCTTTCTCAGACAGAAGCAGACAATATGTCAACTTCCATCACTTTTATAGTTATGGGAAATTCCTTCAAATTCTGGAAACATTTGCCCATCAGTTCTACTTTTCAGAACCATATGAGTCATTATTAATGGATAGATGGATGGATGGGTTGATCTTTAGCCAGAAAGATCAGAAAGTAAAGCCAACTGTTAGAGGAAGCTGGCAGAATTTTCCTCAGAAGTCTTCAGCCAGATGCCATTTCAGAATGTGAAGTCTGAACCCATAGTGTTTGATACAGGGACAATATTCAATTCCATTTATATAAGTTAAGCCTGTCTATTCAAGCAGACACTTGGTTGAATCAAAGGGGACATTTCTTGATGCTCTTGATAATTGCCTCAATTGTCACTTTAGGGCACCTATTTTGCAGAAATAGTGTTCAAGGGAGTTGAGGGGAATGCTAGATATAATTGGTAAGTCCGGTTTTATAAGCAAGCTGCTTTCATCTCGCTCTTCTTTGGAAATAATGAGGTTTGTAAAATCACTATAAATATATGTCTGAACATGTAACCCTTCTCACCCCTCTCTCCTCATGATTTCATAAGCAGCTGGTGTTGCCTGGGCAGTTTAACAGAATAAACTTGCTCTTTGGGGGACATCTGCATCCAATATAGGCTATCTCTGGCATGTCTGGGTCCCTTCTCTGTGTGTAACATGATGGAAAGCAGGCTCCGAGTGTTGGGTCCTTGCCCCATGTACTTCTCTGTATCATGAAGCGAACAGCCACTTCCTTTCCAAGTTTCGTAAATGCTAAGGGGATTTTCATTTTCTATCTAGAGGATACTATTTTCTTTCTCCCTGTGATCTCAGAAGTCCTTGCAGCTGGCACTTTGCTGAAAGTGAAGAAAAGGGCTCTAGGCCCTTGATTGTACCATCTGCTCTGCAGCCTCATAATTCCAAAAACATAGCAAGTCCCAGCTTTTCATTTCAGTTTTGTAAATAAAAACAGTAGACATAAAACAAGCCATAATTAATAGCCAAAGTTGAACAAGATTGGGTCATGCTATGAAGGGAAAATTCATACCCACATGGCAGGTTTCGTCTCCATGCCCCTTTGTTCTTGAATTTCTCATTCAAAGAAATCAATTTATACAATCATCTTGGAAGGTATACTTTTATAACATTTACGTATTTCTTAGAATAAGTTCCAAGAATTATTTGAAATGAGTCATAAAGAGGTTAATGTACTTTAACCTGATCTTGTCCTATTTACAATAAAGGGGTTTGCTTGACCAAGAGAATATTTAACAACGTTCTTGTTCTGCAGTAGTGGTTCTTAATGTGGTTCCCCAAGGCAGGAAATCGGCATTCCCTCAAAACTTGTTGGGAATACAAATTCTCTGGCTCATAATGAGAAGATCCTGGGGTGGGGCTCCTCACTCTGTGTTTTAAGGAGCTTCAGGTAGTTCTGGTGCACTCCAAAGTTGGGGAAACTCCGTTCCCTACAGGGTGGGTGGTGAAATGGAATTCACTTCAGGGTGACTGAAAATCAAATTAATGTCTCTACAGGGAAGCCCAGAAAAAAGAAATGGCCATCACTGAGAGGCCTGCACAACCCTGTCTGAGTGATGGCTGTGGACACACTTGTTTGTTTAGGTAGCAATGAGGTAGCTTTGAAGCCGGTCTACGCTTTCTGTGAGGAATCACTTGAGTGCTCTTCTGCTTTTCCTGTATTAATTTAACTAATCTTCACAACAATCCCATGTGGTAGGTACTATGAGTCTCACTTTCAAGATGAGGAAGTAAGATTAGCACCTTGTCCCTGTCACGAAGCTTCATCAGCAGAGGAGGCCTGCTCCTGCTCAGGAACTCTGGGTTTAGAGATGGTCGCCTCTCCATGGATTTGCAGAAATCTAGGAAGGAGCTGGAGACCTTTCACAAGAAACCCAAGGACTCTCTACACAAGTACAGACCTAAAGAAGCTTCTCAGGAAAACTAGGATCCAACTTGAAATGGCACAGATCTTGTGTTCTCTGATATATAAGCACCTTTGTCCCCATATTCACACTCAGGTGTAGCCTAGACTGATGTAGGCAAGTTTGTTTCCCAATGTTATGACTCACTCTCATGAAATACTTCTCATATTTTACTCAAAATAGAATACTTTTCAGAAATTTCAATTTTAGGTCCAGAGTTACTGATTGCTGGAAAGTTCTTCATCCCTCTGGAATGAGAATAAAGCTTTTGGTTGGTTGGATCTCCTGGGAATTATTTGAAGTGTGTAGAGTAAATCTATTTGTGAATGTTCAGAGATCTATTTGTGAATGTACATCTGAATGAACATCTGACACTAGTCAGAGTATAGTTTCTTTTTGCTTGATGTTATAGGAAACTGTGGAAGATAGTACACTTTCATTTAGCTAGAATGAATCCAGATGGAATATTCAAACCTTGAAGTTTCTCTTGGATCGACACTGAGAAGCAACATTATATTGTGGTATCATTGGTAAGAGCAATTTATTGTATTATTTTATGCATCTATGTTTTAAGGAATATTTTCAGGAAAAGTTTAGTGTGTGAAAAGTGTGGAGTTATGATATAATGAAGATGTACTCTTCGTTTTCTTCTGTTAGTTTATACTCATTATTTTGAAATTTATTTATTTATTCGTTTGTTTATAAATTCCAGTATAATTAACGTACAGTGTTCTATTAGTGTCAGGTACAAAATAGAGTGATTCAACAATTCTTTGTATAGCTCAGAGTTCACCATGATGAATGCATTCTTAATCCTCATTACCTATATTACCCACCCCCTTAGCCACCTCCTCGCTGCAACCACCAGATTCTTCTCTATATTTAAGAATCTGGTTTCTTGTTTGTTTCTTTTTTTCCCTTTTGTTTGTTTGTTTGTTTTTATTTTGTTTCTTAAACTCCCCATATCATATTATAGGTGGCAAGATTTTTAATTTTTTGTTTCTTAAACTTGACATATATGTCACATATAGTGGCAAGATTTTGTTTCTTCTTACGGCTGAGTAATATTCCACTGTAGATATATATATACCATACCTTCTTTATCCATTCATCTATCAATGAACACTTGGGCTATGTCCATAGTTTGGTTATTGTAAATAATGCTGCAGTAAACAAAGGGGTGCCTGTACCCTTCGAATTAGTGTTTTCACATCTTTTGTGTAAATAACCAGTAGTGTGATTACTGGATGGTAGGGTAGTTCCATTTTTAATTTTTTGAGGAAACTCCATACTGTTTTCCACAGTGGCTGTATCAGTCTGCATTCCCATCAACAGTGCAAGAGGGTTCCTTTCTCTCTACATCCTTGCTGAAACTTTTTGTTGCTTGAGTTTTTTATTTTAGCCATTCTGACAGCTATGAAGTTGAGCAACTTTTCATGTGTCTGTCGGCCATCATGTCTTCTTGGAGAAATGTCTGTTTATGTCTTCTGCTCACTTTTGAATAGAATGGTTTGGGACATTATCATCATCATAATTATTATTATTATTATTATTTTGGTATTGAGTTGTATAAGTCCTTTACATATTTTGAATATTAACCTTTTACTGGATATGTCATTTGCAAATATATTCTCCCATTAAGTGGGTTCTCTTTTTGTTTTGTTTGTGGTTTCCTTTCCTGCGCAAAAGCTTTTCATTTTGGTGTAGTCCCAATATTTTATTATTGGTTTTGTTTCCTTTAACAAAGGAAACATATCTAAAAAAATGTTTCTTAGGCTGATGTCAAAGAGATTACTACTATTGTTTTCTTCTAGGAATTTTATGATTTCAGGTCTCACATGTAGATGATATTTAATCCATTCTGAGGTTATTTTTATGTATAGTATAGGAAAGTGTATATTTTTATGTATAGTATAAGAAAGTTTCATTCTTTTGCATGTAGCTGTCCAGTTTTCCCAATATTGTTGAAGAAAGGTTTTCCCATTGTATATCTTGCCTCTTTTATCATTGATTATCATAGATTAATTGATCATATAATTGTGGGTTTATTTGTGGGCTTTCTATTCTATTCCATTGATCTATGTATCTATTTATGTGCCAGTACCATTTTGTTT
Source organism: Mustela nivalis (assembly GCF_964662115.1). Classification (NCBI taxonomy): domain Eukaryota; kingdom Metazoa; phylum Chordata; class Mammalia; order Carnivora; family Mustelidae; genus Mustela; species Mustela nivalis. Next base: position 167,954,978 of record NC_139022.1, read on the forward strand.
TGATTACTACAATTTTTTAGTATGTCTTGTAATCTAGGACTGTAATACCTCCAGTTTTGTTCTTCTTTCTCAAGATTGTTTTGACTACTCAGGGGCTTATGCCCATTATTTGGACAATTCTTTTCTTCCTGGTACCTAACTTGGCCCAAGTCACAAACACTCTTCTAGACCTTTCCAAAACAGGTGACTAGAACCAAGAGGCCCAGGCTCCCTTCTCTATCCAGCAACCACTGAGAAGAGTGGGTGTTCACCCTTTCCTCCATAAACCCAGTCAATGTTTTCTCAGCTCTTCTACCTCTGGCTGTGGTCTATTCTCTTGGCATGCTCATCATGGCTAAGGTTGCTCAAGGGCCTGGTGCTGCTGGCTGAGGACAATCCCTTGGTGTGGCTGGTGGGTCACTTCTGTCTTCATTGATGAATGTAGCCAGAGCCATCAGGCATGGTTAGAACCTCTATCAGAGTTGCCCAGATGTCTCAATCTGCTCTTTCTCCTGGGCTTCCTGTCACCACCAGGCCACTGACTGCTTCCTTCCATGTTTTGTTTTTGGTTTTGTTGTAGGCAGAACAGAGCATGGAGAACAGAAAACAACTCAGGTGCAATTTTTCAGGGCTGAGAGCATCGAGATGCTTGGTGCCCAGGCTTCCTGTTCTCCAGGACTCCCAGTGACATTCCTGTGCCTACTCAGGAGGCAGCTTCCCTGGATAAAGAAGTGATATGTTACTAACACAGAAAGGGAGACCATATTTAAAACAAGTTGGTAGTGTTATGAACTGAATCCCAAAAGATTAATTTAATTTTGAAGTTTCCAAAACTGTGCCACGCCTGACTAATTAGTTACTCAGTAGGTGAAGAATACATACATTTAAACACCAAAGCCCATTCCTGAGCCATAAACATGTTAAAAATAAACTTAAAGGTATTTTTTAAAGAGTATCATCCTGATATTCAGAGATAGAGAATATAGATTGCTTTTGAATAAGAAAGAAAATTGTGAGAATTCACACAAGATTTTCTAGTATAATTCTTTTCTTTATAGAAGACCAACTTGGAATCCAAAATCACTATATTTTTAGGATCTTTTCAGAGAATTAGACTGCACTGAGCCAAGTTTATATCTTATAGATAATGTATTCATCAGGAAATTAATTTTAGTAAGAGAGTAAATAAATCAGTAGTTGAATGAAACCTTACCAATTTTTAAATCATAGTTAATGTTCTTGAGTTCAGCATAGTATCTGAAGATGGCTTCAGTGATATTACAAGAAGCCAGAAATCTATTCAAATAAAAGAGAAATGAGCAGGACTTCTTGGAGACAACCTTGGAGGGCTTGGTGGGGCAAAACATGAAAACAGATGTAAAATCCTTTTGGATTTGCACCCTGAAGACTCTGTTGGACTTGTAGGCAAATTACTTATCCTTTTATAGGGCTTCCACGTTGACGAAGTACTTTCATCTATCATCTCTCATTCTATAGCCAAGAGAAGGAGTCTGGGTCAGATTCCCACACAGGAGGAATGGGGCCATTGAGGAAAGAATGGTGAAGTGACCTGCCCAGGGTCATATGGTTAATGAGGTGTAGAGCTGATACTTTTGATGCAAGGCTATCAGTGACTCTATGACTTCATGTCATCTCATGAGATAGCAGTGAGCACCATACTTTGGATGTAGCTTCTTTGTTCCAACAAGATGATGAAGGAAACAGTTACAGGAAGCAGCCAGTCATAGTATACGGGATGAATGATAATGACTCTGATGGCATTGTCATAGCCGCCATTCATCCTTCCCAATCTTTCCAGCCAAAAAATAGTAGTTGACGAACTATACTTATCAGCCCTGCTATCATAACAAACGCTAATAAAGGGACACATCATCCATTAGTGCCTCAGACGTATCTATGTCTGGCACCTGGACACTTGAGTCAGCAGTTAAACATCCTGCTTTTTTTAGTAAAAGGCTTGCGTCTTTGCATGGATGAATTCAACTGATATCTTGAGGAAAAACATCACCATGTACATTTAAACAGCTCAGAAAAGAGCAGATACAGGCTCTCATTTATCAAAGCTGGCCATTGGCATAATAGCATGGAAATATTTGAAATAGCTCTGTCTGCAGCACATTCTGAAGATGATAATAGAAGCAGAGTGTCACTAGCAACACCATCTTTGGATGCATAAATATTTATATCCCCTTGATGAAAAGGAAACACTACTGTAGTTAAAAAAAAAAAAAGAAGAGAGGAAGAAAAAGAAAAAAAGGAAATATGTGTGTGTGTTTAGCTTATTTACAGGAGACAACTTTTTCCTGGTTGTGAATTTCCACCCATTGCCTTCCCTCATGCCTTCTCCAACAGTCCAACTTTATTAGATCATAAGATCAAATTAGATGCTGGAAATGTTATTCAGCCATGATTTCAGCAGACCTGTACTACTGCAAAAATCCTCCGGCCCCTCTGGCTGTCTTTGGGAAAAGAAGAAGAATGTTTCAATGGGATGTAACATGATTATGACCTGTGGTGCCTGCATTTCAGAGTCTCTTCCCAGACCACAAGAGGAGTTCTTATGCCCTCTACAATTGAATACAAAAGGGGATTGAAAACAATTTCAAAAGATGAGCAGAAGATGACAATTAGTGGGTTTGAGCCATAATGTATATGACCAACTGTGGTACCTCAGAACTGAGTGGAGAAGCCTGAACTTTGGGCCTAATGAGGTATCTTCTCTTTGATACCCTCCTTCCTCTATTAGCATTACCTCACTCCAGTAAGGTTCAGAGAAGTGAGCTGTTGATCAGGCTGCCCATGCTTTAGATATTTCCAGAAGTTCACTTGGGATATAAACAATACTTTAACATGACTGGGTTTTGTCATTATATTCCCTATACTCAGCCTGGTTTCATAGCTACAAACCAAATTGTAGACAATTTTGGTTTGACTCCATTTATGAAAATATTGAAGGCTTTGGTTTTTTATTCCTTTGTAGGAGGATATAATAGTGTATTAGTTAACTAGGACCATCATAACAAAGTACCACAGATTGGTGGTTTATACAACAGGAATTTATTTTCTCACAGTTATGGAGATTAAAAGGCCAAGATCATGGTGGCCACAGGGTTGTTTCTTCTGAGGCCTTCCTTCTTGGCCAGTAGATGTTTGTCTTTTCCTTGTATCTTCACATAGTCTTCCCTCTGTATTTGTCTATGTCCAGATTTCTTCTTCTTGTAAGGACACCAGTCATATTTAAGGTCTAACCTAATTAACTCATTTCACTTAATTACCTCTGTAAAGCCCCTATCACCAAATACAATCACATTCTGAGTTACTGGGGCCTGGGACTTCATCATAGGAAGTTTGTGATGAAGAGACACAATTCAAGACATAAAAAATAGTATCCAAGTTGACTCAAAGGAGGGACAAATCTGAATCATCTCCTGCTGGCTCCATGATTTTCAAAAAAGAACACATAAAAAGAACAGAATCATTCACAAGAGACTAGAGGGATCAGCTAAGAGTCTTTCATTTTCAACAGTGCCCCTGGAACTGAGTGACAGTACTTGCACATATGGACCTAAGCTTTGGAGCTTGAGTCAAAAATCATTTGCTCTTGGCTGAAGCTGTCATAATTTACTATTTATTTGGAATATAAATCTTGCCTACTGCTAAAAGGATTAGAGGTGGTATATAACTTTAAACATCATGAAAAAAGAGAAGAGTAATCACATGAAATATAGAGAAAGAATAGATGTTATTAGTTAACTAAAAAGAGCTGGAGATTATAGTTTGGCCTTAATTATTTTTCTGGATGTCCTGAAAACAAAGGAAGACCGAGAGATATACTGAGATATGTCAACTTCATGGACTGTTAAAAGAAAGCAGGCAAGCTTGCCTGCAGAATAAATTTTTTTCCTGGAACCAAACCCAAGGAGAAATTTATTGCGTGAGACATTTTGCAGAGACCTGAGTGAATTAAGAATGTCAGATGTTGAATAAGGGATAGTGGATCGTAAAATAGACAATGTCTTCAAACAGGTTTAATGAAAGTAATTATTCATAATAAAAACTGTCTTGGTAGCTAACTTTTGGGTTATAAGAGGAACATTTGGCATAATTCATAACTTTGGGGAAACGAAATCCTTAGGAAACTTTTTTCTCCGTGGGATATTTGGAGTGACTGCTCATGGGAGAAAGCAATCTCGAGATACTAAGTAAGCTGCCATATTGCAGGAAGGGCTAGTACTGAGTCTCAGGACATGCAGCGAGTGTCTAGACATGATCTGGCTTTAGGAGTTGCAAAGCTGAAAGACTTTTCAAAAGAGAATGCAGAAATTTCTTTTCATTTTATTTCTTTTCTCCTCTTACTCTTCTTCTTCCTTCTACTCCTCTTCTTCATTCCCTTCTGCTCTTCTCCTCTTGGTTCCCAAGAGACAGGGATTACAAAAGGAGGTGCATAACACAACTGAGTAACTAAGAGATGAGTGGCTCTCAAGAATGGGAAGCTACGGTTTTGATGGAGCCAGCTTCCAAGATAGTTCTGAATTCATGGCTTCTGTGGTTCCCTCCCCCGTTGAATCGGTGTCAGTCTCTGTGACCAACAGGATCCACCAGAAGTGATGGCGTGTCATATCAAGACAAAGTCATTAAAAACATGGTGACTTCCTGCTTGCTCTCTCTCACCGTCTTTCTTGGATCACTCACTCTGGGGGAAACCAGTTGCCGTGTCATTTACAGTCCCATAGAGCAGCCTGTGTGGCAGGGCTTCCTGCCTGAGGCCACTGATGAGGTTGCAAGTGGGCTCTCCAGCCTGTCAAGACTCCAGATGACTACAGCCAGCACCGGTATCTTAACTGAGAGACCCTGAGCCAGAATCATCCAGCTGAACTACTCCCAAGTTCTATGTGATAGAAAACTTGTGACACAGTTGTGATATGGTTCTGTGACCCACAGAAACTGTGAGATGGTAAGTGTTTGTTGCATTGGTTTGCCAATTTGGGGGGTAATACGTAATCTGTAATAGGAAGCTCATAACAGCATCCAGTTGCAAATCGTTCGTGTTGCTACAGTGCAAGTACCTTCTCTTGGCTGCCAAAATGTCATTTCCCCCAGAGGAGCTTTCTGTAACCATTCTATCTAAAACAACACTCCCGCCTCTGGGGTGTGCACCCTACCCTTAAACTACTTTAGTTTTCTTCCTAATCCTTATCATCACAAGATATTGTGTTATGTTTTAATTTATTTGTACCTTGTCTTTCTTTAAACAAATTAAGTTTTCAAGCATAGAAAATTGTCTGTTCTTTTCACATTTTCAGTACCTAAGAAAGTGCTTGGCACATTGTTGGGGTGCAGTAAATATTGGCTAAATAAGCTAAATGATTAACAAAATCTTTGGTAATTGTTGGCTTACACTGACTGAATTCTGGGAAGAGCAGGTACAACCAGGAGAAACCACTCAAGAGACAGCCAGAGGGGGCCTGCTGAGTGGAGGGTCAGCCAGGGTCCAGGGGAGTTGGCAGATGGAGGTGTCAAGTAGTCTCTGTGTGGCTTTCCAGAAAGTTCCTTGGGAAGAGGAGTAACAGACAGGAGTGACTCCAGAATTTCTATAGGGAGGTTTGGTTGGGAGGATGAGTTCTCAGCCCCTACACAACATTGAGAAAAGCTGAAGTTCCATAACAAGGCAGGTGGCTTGATGGAGGGTTGACTATAGTCTTTCTATACAGTATCAGCTTTAGTTGTCGGTGTGGATAGGTGAATGGACTGGACAGACTTTGCAGTTTTTGTCATGCAGAGCACAAGGACAGGAAATAATATCTACCTTATTTTGTAGTTTCTATTAATAAGCCTAGAACATGTTTCTGTTTACTTGGAGTTACCTTTGTTCCTTTTGTCTTTCAATCCACATCTAATGGTAAGCAAAGACTTTTTTTTAAAAGACTTTTAAAATTTATTTATTTGATAGAAGAAGCAGGGGGAGGGGCAGAGGGAGAGGGGAAAAGCAGGCTCCCTGCTGAGCAGGGAGTCAGAGGAAGGGCTCGAGCCCAGGACCCCAGGGATCATGACTTGAGATGAAGGCAGAGGCTTAACCACTTAACCAACCGAATCTCCCAGGCGCCCCTGGACAAATTCTTTAGGTGTTCTCTCCAGAACGTTCCCTGAGGTTGACCACTTCTCATCACTTCCACCTCTACCACCCTAATCCAAACCTCTCATCTCTCACTCAGATTGTTGCAGTGGTTTCTTAGGTAACCTCCCTGCTTGTATCCTGGTTTCACCGTTTCAACACAAAACCAGAGGGCCCCCTTTAAAGTATGTCAAAGCATATTATTCCTTCTGCTTAAAATTCCCCAGGCTCATTGGGAATAAAAGCCAAATTCCTTGCAATGACACAAGCTTCACACAAGCTGTCCCCATTACCTCTGAGACCCCACCTTCCAGCATCCTGGAAGCATCCTGCCCCATGCTTTCTGCTCCAACCATGCTGGCCTACTTGCAGTTCCTAAAACAAGGCATCAGGGTTTTTGTTCCTGCCTCAGGGCCTTTGCATTTGCTGTTTCATATGCCTGAAACGCTCTTCCTGCAGATGTCCACACTGCCTCTTCCCTAACCTCTTTCAAGTCTTTTCTCCAATGTCACCTTTTTCAGTGAAGACTTTTCTTTCTTTCTTTCTTTCTTTCTTTCTTTCTTTCTTTCTTTCTTTCTTTTTTTGAGAGGATGATAGGGAGGGGAGTGGAGAGATAGAAGAGAGGTGAGGAAGAGAGGGGGAGAGAGAATCCTAAGCAGGCTTCACGCCCAGCACAGAGTCTGATGCACGGCCCAATATCACAACCTTGAGATTATGACTTGAGCCAAAGTCAAGCATCAGATGCTTAACCAACTGAGCCATCCAGAAACCCCTTCTGTGAAGACTTTTCCTTTAATTTTCTTTTAAAAATTGGAATCTTTCTATGTGGCACACTCCCTGTCCTACTTCCCTGATTTATTCTGTATCACACAGAACTTCTCATCCTCATCCAAATCCACATTCTCAACCATACGCACATAGGCATGCGCATATCTCTATATACACACACACATTAATTCATTTATTTTATTTTATTGTTTGTCTGCCTCTAATAGACAAGTGCTTTTCAAAATTTAATCTGAGGATCCTGTTAAAATGCAGAGGCTGAATTTTTGACATCCCAATGTTGCTGATGCTGCTGGCCCATGAAGCATATATTGAGAAACAAGTTTCTAGAACTCTACTGTCCAAAACAGGACTCATTAGCCACGTCAGTTTCTTCAAGCTGAAATTTACTAAAATATAAAATCTAAATATGCATTTAGTACCAATTCAAAATTAAATAAAATTAAATGAACTTTACTAAAATTAAATACAGTTTGATATTCAGTAGCCACAGTTCAGATGCTCACTGACCATATATGACCAGTAGCTACTTTCCCTATGAGATAGCACAGATGCAGAACATTTCATGACAACTGTAAGTTCACATAAGTAGCCCCGCTCTAGCCTCCTGTACAATATGGTAGCCACTAGTCATATGTGACCATTTAAACATAAATTAATCAAAATTAAATAAAATAATTAAATTATTAATTAATTAAAAAGAATAATGAATTAAATAAAAATTTAAGATCCGTTCTTTATTTGTACTAGCGCATTTTAACTGCTCAGTAGCCACACGTGGTTAGTAGTTCTGATTGACAGCACAGATAGAGACCATTTCTCTCGCCATGGAAAGTTCAGTTGGACAGGATGTCTTTAGAATCCAAGCTCCATGGGGGCATAGAATTTTGTCTGGTTCACCTTCAGTGCCTAACACACTAAGATCCCTAAGTGGGCCTTCAAAAAATATTTCTTGATTTGAATCAAAATGCCATTTTAGTCTTCCTTCATTAGATGATGGGCGTCTGGAGGGCAGGACTTGTGGTTTTCTCTTGTTATGTCTCTGACAGCTATGGATGGAAGACCATCAGTCAACGTTCACTGGGTGGAATGTTTAGGACGCTTTAGACTTCCCAGCCTCTGAGGACTCCTTGTGTAGTGGGACCACATGCATGCAGGACACTGGGCACAGATGGAGACCCTCTGTCATGACTCTTGTCTTTCTGTGTGGTCAGACATGGAGAGGACCCAGGGGTTGTTGCCTTTTACTCTTTTGGAGAAGCCCTGCTCAAGTCAGCTATGGAAATTAGTCCTCCTGGTGTCACTGAGCTTGTGCAAACTCTCATCTGAACAAATTATATTCAACAGCCTCCCTCTTCCTGTGCATTGCCCCATACTCCCAGATGTGGCACCTAAAATAAATAAATAAATAAAGGCACTGCATTCTGGAATAGCAGCAGCATAAGGCCCATATCCCTAAATGTTTCTTTGACAGCTTTTGACTCTTTCACATCTTGAGCCCTTTAATTGTGCCTTACCATAATGAGATCTAACTGCTCCATCCAAAAGAAAACATGAAGAGGCAGAACATACAAAAATTTAGTTGTGTTCTTTGGAAATTGTTTCCCTAGAATGCTGGCTACTTCTGATTATCAATGGTATTCATCCAGCTATATTTTTCCAGGGGAAAAAAAAATCTGTCTAGGGAATTTTAGAATCAGTACAAAAGATACATTTCACTACTACCACATTGGAAAAAATATTGTGTTTGGCAAAAAGGAAACGTTTGGATGCCACCAGTAAATACCCTGTGTTCAGTCTCAGTAACCAGAACTGAGAAAGAAAATCAGGCCACGAAGTCCTGTCCGCATTCCAATTCAGATGGCTTCTTTATCCCCTTGGCTTTCTCCTACAGTATTTCAATTTTATTGGCTGAGTCAAATGTCTTGTTTGTCCTCATTCCAGCACCAGCAGACTATCTTGATTCTTTTATTCTTTTTAGTTGGACAGATTGGCAAGATTTAGAGTGATTTTGATAAAAATGGAGGGCAGACGCAACACTCAGTATTTTTGACAGATGCACCTCTGTTGCTGCTCTGTTCTGGGCCTTGAAGCTAATGTGTCTCATAAAGCTTAAAATACTAAGCAAGTGAGAGTTTTAGAAACACCAGAAACTTTTATGGGATGGCATCAATGCTGGGTGCTCCTTGACCATATTATATATATGTGTACATGGATAGCTACCTATCTGTTGGAGTTTTGTATGAAAACAATGATAATATGTCCAAGAATCTTGGCCCCTTAACCATGGTTGTTGTCACATCTTCTAATACAAAAATCAAGCAATTCTTTCAAACATTAAAAGAAAATCAGTGCCAGAGGCAGGGACTGTTCAACCCAAATCTAATAATGAATTAACTTGATTAGACCTGAGCGTGTCATAAAAAGTTAAAGGAAATCTTTTTCCTTTATATCTGTAGAAGTGTGGGGACAGAGGGGGTCAGTGTTTCTGTGTCTGCTCTTTTTGTGTCTGTAGGATAGGGCCTTTCTCTTACTAGAAGTCCATATTAAAGGTCTGCTTGCACAGACTTCTGTGTCAAGAGAAATGCTGATGGCGACATGAAGACTTTATTTTAGAAAGCTCTTTGGAGACACCCCAAATTTACCAAGGTAAATTCAGGGACATTTGGAAACTGTTAATACAGACTGGAGTGGTGGGGACAGGTTTGCAAAAGGCTGGGGAAATTGTCTGCAAGTGGTTCTCCTCTTTATTCTGATTCTGCTAAGTCAGAAGGATGGTGGCTGAAAGTAGTTTTCTGGAGGATTAGGTGTTCAGATGTTCATAAATACTACTAGAGTAAGCTACTTGACACTAACATGCAACAGACTTGAGTTATTCCTGTGCTAATGACACCTTGGAACACAATCAATGATATTTACAGCTTTTCTACCACAGGATCCATGACTACTGCATCAATTACAACCCAAAACAAGTTGACATATAGTTACAGAAAGTAGGTGGGATCAGCAGGTATCCCCATGACAAGGCAACCCGAAATATAAAATTTTTAAATAGAATCCTTTCAACCAAAGCTGAAACACTTATAAAATGAAAGTTAATGTTTTAAAAACATTTGTGGGGCATCTGGGTAGATCAGTTGGTTGAATGTCCAACCCTTGGTTTTGGCTCAGGTCATGATCTTGGGGTAGTGAGATTGAGCCCGGCATGGGATGCCATGCCTAGCATGGAGTCTACTTGAGATTCTCTCTCCCTCTTCCCTCTGCCACCCCCTCCACTAACTAACTAACTAACTAAATAACTAAATAAATAAATAAATAAAATCTTAAAAAAATTTGGTTATTCTTTATTTCTAGTCCCTTACTATACATATAGGAGGAGTATAGCTGATGATTAGAGATACAAACCCTACAAACCCCTCATCCATGTGATACTCAGCCAGAAACAAACTGTTGTAAAGAACTTTGATACATTTCTCTAAGTGGCTTTTTGAAATTATTGAACTGCATCTGGAGGAGGACTTATCTGTAGCTTTGTGACTATTTTCAGAAACTTGCTGATAGTCACTCGTCATTTACATGAGGGTCCCTGCATTCTAGAAGAAACAAAACTTACTATCCTAAGTGCTGCACCAGCAGGCTCATCCAGGCAAAGGAAGAAATAACGGTGAGTGATGAGTGAGCATCTACAAATGGACCATGAAGTTTTTGGTTGGACCAGAATACCCTCCAAATTTGTTAAATTCATTGTGAATAGTTATGGAGGAATTACATCTTTGCCTACAGTTTGGGACTCACCTGCCAGGAGTGGAGTGGGCCTCTGCAGTCCCCCAGAGTGAGGCTCTTCATTTTTCCAGAAGCATCTCCAAAAATGTTTGTGTCCCTGACAAATTACGTCACCTTCCAACAATGATATTTTCTGTTGGACACTGGGCTTTCCACACTTGGTCATGTCACCAAGATGGTCTTTGAAATCACCACAGTGGGCACCTGGGTGGCTCAGTTGGTTAAGTAGCTGCCTTCGGCACAGGTCATGATCCTCGAGTTCCAGGATCAAGTCCCACAATAGGCTTTCTGCTCAGCAGGGAGTCTGCTTCTCCCTCTGACCCTCTCGCCTCTCACTCTCTCTCAAATAATTTTTTTCTTTAAAAGTGCCTTGAAATTAGACCCCCCACCCCACAGAGATCCATCTCCTTCTGAAAATGGTGTACAACACAATAGGGGCCAAACCCAAGTTGTGTATGCAACTAAAAAACAAAACAAAACAGAAAAAATCCAAAACAACAAAAAACAAAAACAGGATAAAAAATTACAGAACTCAAACCTGAATTTATGTTTCATCAGTTGCTCAGAAAACTTAGTGGGCAGGGCTATACAGGAGAGAAGTACCTGAGATTCTCCTACTCAAAGTCAAGAAACAGTAAGCTTTAAAAAAGTTTTAAAATTTGCATTTGCTATCACCCTAAGAATTACCAACGATTTCTTAGTTTCAGCCAAAAGAGATTTGCAGCCACATTTCCCCAGGGTTGTTCTTGGATTTCAGCTAGCCCCAAGGGTTAAACATCGGGCTCCCGAGCCCTGGAGAAGAACTTTGCTACGGAGCTGTTGATTATGATACTTTACATCGTTCAGAAGATCGGGTAAGAAAGGTTACTTTTCTTCCTGGTCAGAACAAGCTATTGGCTGTGAGAAATTAGGCATCAGAGCCACAAGGCCAGTGAATGAGGGAGGTTAAAAAAACAGAAACACTCAACACCTGAGCCTGTGTGGCTTTTTTTTTTGTAAAGGCAAAAGGAGTCCTTACATAACCTGATCACGTTCAAGACTATTTTGCCACTTGCATTTGGGATTAAGCACATGTTTTAAAAGGAATGGAGGCTAAGGCTCTCCCATGGCAGTGTTTGCCTGTCCCATCGCTTTCCTGTGTGCACTATTTTTAAAAGAAACATTACACACAGGAGCCCCAAGGCGATGGTACCAGTGAAACAATGCCAGCTTGGAAATCTGGCAGAGACTCTGGTTTTCATTAAGTGAGCAAGAGGTCATTCATTATTTACATGGGTTTTTTTTCCCCTTCCCTCTCTCTTTTTTCTTTAAATCTACAGCCTTTTGGTCTCCAACCCTCAAGTGCATCCATAGCCATTATTCTTTGGATGTTTTAAAATTACGAACATAAAGCCAACTGGAGTTTCCCCATCCAACGAGCTAATGGAAAGCCTTTGCGGCATAGACGACATTCAGACAGATCAACTCTCTCATAAATCAGGGAACAATGAGAACAAGAGAAATGGTGTGCATTCTCTCTCTTTGGGTCTTCTACTAAGACAAGGATCTGTTTGGCAAAATGATCTCTTCAGTGGCTTTACCAAGTGGCCAGGGAGCATGAAATCCCAGCTTTTGCCACAACTCTCCATGATTCTGGGGGTGGGGAGGGGTGGTGGAAATGCAAAATGAAGAGTTATACAGCTGAAATCCAAAGCATTTGTGTAGTTATCTTGTAAGCATGAAAAGTGTAAAATTAGACGCAGGTGATTCTTTCTACTTTGGTGTCCATTTCCAAAGGAAGGGCTTCAAGATAAAACGAAGATGGCTGTTTATCAGTTTTGATTGTTTGTCCTTTTATCTACTTTCTGATTAATGAAAAAGACCATGACAAGTTTATTTAAATTCTAAGTGTAAATACCCATAAAGAATACATTCATGATGTGAAACCTGGAATTTCTTTAAAAATGTTTATTTCCAGGGCGTGGCTGTGTTCGTTAGTAGTGGTAGAAGATCAGAGACCAAGGAAATGCCAGTGATGGGTTGCCTTGTGTAGTTAGAAATCCTCTCCCTGGATCTTCCACATGCCTGTCTGGAAATGGGCTTCACTTCAGAAGCCTTCCCAGACTTTGGAAGACATTTGGGGCTTGGAAAAACCACGAGGATTGCTGTCTCACTGCAGCAGAACAGAAATTAAAAGACTTCCTGCCACCCTCACACTTTCTAATGGCTTTCATTGCTTAGTTTATGTGACTGTGGCAGATACATTCACATTCCCAAGGCTGGTAATATTTGAGGTTTTGAAGAACCCATCCTCAGTGAATCTACAAGTAAAAACCCATTTCTTGGCAATTTTAACGGCTACTTAATAAATCTTACTTGGGCCGCCAGTGTTTCTGACATTACCAGCACAGGCTGGTTTGCCAAAGGGACATGGTAAATTGAGAAGCCTCAATTATTCCGGCCATTCCCATCATAACCATGAAACAATTAGACTTGTTCTGAAGAACAGCCATGTTGGCTGAAGCATCCAAGGATATCAGAGCAAGGGCACTCCTGTCCGGTCTTTCTGTGCTAGATTCTGCAGAAATCATGACTGAAGGCTCGCAGGCCTATCATGAATACTGTTTGGGGGGTCAGTCAAGCTGCTCTGTGGCTGCTCAGAGTTTATCCAAGAAATTGCATCTCAGTGTTGTTTTGCAGAATGTTCCCACTCTTGACATTGCATTGTATGTGTGCATGTGTGTGTGAAAGAGTATGTAAATGTACACAGGAACTAATATGTAGGATGACATTAGAAAAGCACAGAACTTGCTATTTCCATATGACGACCACAAGGCAATGACTAATTTAACCCATAGTTAGTGTAATGTTATGATAATGTTAACCTACAGTAAAGAGAAATGACTTTGTTAACTCTCTATCCAATACTGTCTTCCTGTGTGGGCTCCATGTTTGCTGTTGGCATGTTCAAGTACACCATGGCTTGTGATGCTCCCTCTGTCTGAGTTCTAAAATCCAGCTCAAGGGTCTTCTCCTCTGACAGGAGTCCCTAAGTTTTATTCCTCTTTCTGTATGATGATAAAAATTACTTCTTGGGCAAATTCTCTCAGGGAAAGACTCTCAGTGTCCCCACAGTGTCTGGTACATGCTACCTAACTATATAATATTAGTTATATTTGTTGGATGAATAAATGAAAGGATGTTGCTTCTCTGCTTTTTCTAACTCCCTCCCCATCCTATAACTCATTCCATGATATTATAGTTACTTGATCTGACATTCCACTTAGGGTAATGATAGTTTCTTTTATCCCCCAGATCCTATTACAGTACCTGCTCAGTAAACCTTTGTGAAAGGAGTTGAAAGTTGCTGAGGACTGTCTGCTCCTTCAGAAGAAAGTGATTGGCACTCCCTGGGCATCCTTGTTCATGAAGAATGACTGCAATTTCCAGTCTCCCTCATATGTTGATCTTCATGGGCTGGGATAGAGTTCAGACATACTGATCTCATCAGTGTAAAACTCAGTAGCTCAGTGACTGGATTCTATATTCCACAATATAGAAATGACTAGATTTGGAAATATGTAAGTCACGAAATTTTTGTTGTTGTTGTTGTTGTTTTGTTTTAATGATCTTCAACGCCACCCTGGATACCTAGACGATGCTGGTTGCTAACAACTGAGCTACAGTTTAGAGCTTACATGTAGCTTCCTGGGTAGTCCAGGAGACCAGCCTCCTTGTTGCAAATATTTCCAGCAGACGACTCTGCTGGAGATGCCACAGTGATGCCGGTGACAGGCTGGGGTTGAGCTGCCTCCAGCTCCCAAATGGAGATGTTCTTCCATTCTATGTGGTTTTAGAGGATCTCGTGGCTTGAAGAGGCGGGGAAAAGGATCTACAAAAATGGATCTGTTACCTTAAGAGATGATGGTGCGCTCAGAGAAAAAGGGAGGAATAGTCACCTCCTAAGCACATTCCTGTATGGGGTGTCCCCAGTCTGAGTGCTGTGAGAGTATTTCTTTGCCCAGGTGAACAGCTCTGCCCAGCCGGAGGTCATCTTCATGAAACCACCTGAGTTGGTCTTTGGGCAACTGAAGCTGTGTTTGGGGGAGTCTTGGTGACAGCATCAGCCTCTGCTGCAGACCGGTGAGGACAGGGCCCCCCCCTTCTCCCTGCACCTCCCCTTCCTGCCACAAATAAGGACCACTGCTGGTGAATGGATGAAAAAGAAACCGTTTGACCAACAGCATGCGAAGGGGAAACCAACTTCATCTGACAGATCGTCTGTGTGAACATTTTCACTGCAGTGTTGACCAAGTCTCTGAATGTAATCTCTCCCTCCCCTGCTGTCGATTCAGCATTTCTTCAGATTAACATCTTTCTTAACTAGTCATGATTGCCAGCTATTGAACAAATGCTCTACTTTTGGGGACTGCTCTGTGAAAACCGAGACGTGGGAAACAATTTTATTGTATTACTTTTCCTCCTAAAAAGGCCCAATCTGTTTAGTTTCATGTTGCATGCTCTTGTGTAGAAAAATTTTTTGAAGACTTCTCTAATTCTGAACAAATGTCAATCTAAGAAGTCATGAACCTCAAGGACAAATGCATTTTATTTCCTGATAGCTTATTCCGGGATCTTGACGAAAATTGCATGGGGCTACCTCCAGTGAATGTTCCCAGGCCATTCACTGACTATTGGTTAATGTGACAGTCATTAAGCAATTGACATAGGATGTAAAGAAGGTTGAGGACAAATACATTTAAAATCAATATGTCTTAAAACCTTTTTACTGGCTAAAGCGAAATGCGCCATTCAGCTCTCCGTGCTTGCCTTCTGCCATATTGATTTCTCAGATCTAAAGGTTGGGGTGAGTAGAACTTTGGCACTTCTTTTTCTCCAATGGAATGATGATTTTTTCTTTCAGATCAAGTTGCCATATTGTACTTCTAGGTTTTAATGTTCTAAGACCTTTTAAAAAATTGATAAATCCAATAGCATAATTTCAACGACTACTCCAGTGTTTGGACCTGTGCTGGGGGAAGTATTCAGGTCCATGGTTACTTATTCATAATTATGAAATCTGGGGAACTCTGAAGAAATAGAAGCTTTTTTTCATTATGTTTGGCACAAATTAATTTGGTGACAAAACCTGACCTGAATGGATGCAAGGCTATTTATAGTCTGTAATATTCTTACATAGTATGACTATTAGTAACTATTGCTGCAGAAATCTAATGTGTTTGACCAAGGGTGCTGCCCTAGAATCTGCCAGGGACATTATAAACCAAACCCAGCCCACTTCCTCAAATTAAAAAACAAAACAAAACAAAACAAAAAAATTCCCAACACATGTGACTCTAAGAGTTTTGGGTTAAGGAATTGAAGACCTGATCTAAACTGTGAAGGTAATGATTTTTCACTTGCCTGCTAATTTCCAGCCAAAGCCACAGAGCCAAGAGAAACAACAAAATCGTGTATGCAACTTGAAAGGCACAAGAGCTGCAGTGACCCGACTTGCTCTCTACTTTAGCAGAAGCTGTTTCTTGCTCACTCTTGGGTGTCCCCAACTGAATACAAGGCTCCTCCTGTGTATTAAATGAGACTTGACCCGATTACCAACATATTGCTTTATTTCTTGGTGGTAGTAAATTAAGGCTTTCTAGAGTCATACAGCACGCAGTGATTGAACATTAGAAATAAAAAAAACAACAACAAACAAACAAAAAAACAATGAGCATTCAATTTTGCAGAGGCAGGAAGGAAGCAATGTTTTAAAATGGATAAATTTCCTAGTGAGACATTTTGCTTGGTCTCTAAAAATCTGCTGAGCTGTTTCCCCAGTGACCTTCACCATAGATTCATATCCCAAGGTGGGTGGGGTGGGTGGGGTGGGACAGATGACTGAAGAGAGGGCTGGGGCAAAGGGAGAGACTATGAGAGACAGCGTGGGCTGGGCAATGAGTATGGAAATCAGCTTTGTCTCATGTGCGGAAGACAGTTTAGGCAATGTTGTCAGGTGGTGGAAATAACGGTATTTGTAATGGGACACCCCTTCTCTGGTTCGGGGCACCATTTTGGATCTCTCTTCTCATTCCCAGAGTATGAAAATTTGCCACTTGGAAGACCCCAGTGCCAATTCTTGTGACTCTCAACTCCTCGTGACTCTGAACTCCTTAAATATTAGACATGGTCACAAGCCACAGAGCATGAGAATGCTACCTTCAACCTCTTTCATGGTTCTAAACACTGTGACCATCACGAGACACTCTCCCCAGCCAAGTAGTTCACCTCCCCCCATGGCACATAGTTGTGATTGCACACTAAGTTGTTGATGATGTTGACTGGAGAGGAGATCTGTGCCATAGGATGCAGGAAAGAAACCTCCTGGGCATATGCCACCTCACTCTATCTCCTCCTTCCCGACACAAGGCAAAGAAACGCAGGGAGCCTACAGTGGGAGTGCAGTTGTCGAGTTGTGTGTGAACTTGATCTGCAACCAATTCCATCTACTTGGCTTGGAGATGCAAAGGTTCGGGTTTGGCTGGTGGACCCTTTGAGAAAGCAGTGGATGACTGAACAGTGATGAGGGAGAGGTGTGGCCAGAGAACAATGTGGGAAAATCATGTGTTTATTAACAAAAGGCAGCCCAATTTCATGAAAAGGAGCAGTGGACTCTCTTCTGGCATCCCAATTTCACGCAAATGGATCCCATCCAAACAGGGCCATTTAAAATGCATAGCTGGCAAGGATTTTAATGTTCTATTCCAAGGGCCTGGTTCGTGGGCCAGCGCCTCGGTGTGATCAATGTGCTCCTTCTTCCATTTGCCTGGCATTTGTGAGTGAACAGTCCTTAAACACCTGAAAGTCGGCTGTGTGCTCTTTGACAGAGAACGTGCAGATAGCCACAGGAGGAGGCACTCGAGGTGGCGATCTGCGCCATTAAACACTTAAAACTTAAGCCCAACAGGCTTCACGTGGTGGAGTCTGGATGCACAGAGAAATAAATAGATGAGAAAAGTGGCAATGTGATCGGAATGACAAAGAACCAACACGTCTGCTTCTGCCAGCTGCAGGGCAGATGTGTCTGCTGCATGCCACATGTGCACGGAGACAGGAGCGAAAACCCATGGAAGACATGTGTTCTCTTGGGCGTCCCTTGTTAATTAAAAATCGTGAGGGTCTATCTTCCTATGTGAAAACGCTCAGCAAGATCCCCTTGACTGGGGCTGTGGTCTGTGCTGGGCGCGGACAGTCCACGGCCTGCTAAGATGGTGTGGGATCGGGTGGCCGGGAAGTGCTTGTCACAGGAACCATCCACCTAATGGGGCAGGAGTAGGTGCCCCAGAGACTCACCCATCAAAAGAAACAGGGTTGGGGTGACATTCAGATCGGAGTTGAAGGACATATGGGACATTCATGCTGGCACTTCCCAATCTCCTGAAAGCACCCGCAGAACCAACACTCTTGGAAGAGGTAGATGCCTCATACGCTGTAGGTAAAGGCGCTGCTGCTCACTGACAATCTGTTCTCTCAATTCTAAAATGGGTATGAAGCGGATCCTCGAGCTGGACGGCCTCTGATTCACTGTGGGAAGCCGAAGCCCAGAAAGGTCAAGTGACTTGCCCAAGGTCACACAGCTATGTCGTGGCAGAGCGGGGCGGGGGGGAGGGGGGCGGTGAGAATCAGGTCTCCTCCCGCACAGTGCTGCTCGCCACAAGTGATTCTCTAGAAAATGGTTGGAAGCACTTTGTATGCACCCGGTGCTAGGACATTGATTTAACAAGAATTTGCCTGGGCGCGGGATTGATGAGCGCGGTTTAGGCCAATAAAGCAGTTTAAAAAGAGGAGGAGGTTTGGAGAGCATCATTAGCCTGGATGGGTGGTTGCTGTCGGCCGGGGAGGGGATGGGGGCGGGGAGTGGGGACGCGGTGTGCGCACGCGCAAGCCCGGGACGCCCCCAGGAGCGGAGACAGAAAGAGGCGTTCTCGAACACACGGCCCTCGGCTTTCTGAGCTACCTCTTTTGGGAGAAGAGAAACTGCCTACAGATGACCTCACCCCCAAAACCAGTTTACCGGCACAGCCCCCCTTCCCTTCTGTGACCCCTGATGCCCACGAGCACTAAGGAAAAAGAAAAGCCAGATCCTTAGGGAACTTCCAGGAAGCAAGGGCTGTGAGGAGCCAGTGCGAGGCGGTGCTTAGAGACGCCGCTTTTAGGGGACGCGCCGCATGCGCAATGCGGCGAGGGGGGCGTGGCCCCTTCAGAAGAAGGCGGGGTTGGTGTGCTCGATGACGCAGCGCTTGCAGTGGCGCTTCACGAAGCGCAGGGCCTCCACGGACACCTCGCAGTCCTGCACGTTGAGCATCTGGAGGTCGAAGCAGTTGGCCGCCACGATCTGCAGGCCCTGGCCCGTGATGCTCTCGCAGGACTTGAGGCTGAGCCGCTTGAGGTTGAAGCAGTTCAGGGCCAGGCACTCGAGGCCCGTGTCGGAGACCAGCGGGCACTTGCCGATGTCCAGGGACTTGAGTTTGGTGCAGTTCTTGGCGAGGTACTCCACGCCGTGGTCCGTGATGCCCTCGCAGCCCCTCGCGTTGAGGTAGCGCAGCTTGCTGCAGTACTTGGCCACGTAGCGGATGCCCACGTCGGTGACCCGGCCGCAGTGGGCGATGCTGAGGTACCGCAGGCGCGCCTCCAGCTTGGCGATCTCCCGCAGGCCGAAGTCGCTGACAAAGCGGCAGTCGCTGACGCTCAGCTCCTTGATGGACGTGCAGTAGATCATCAGGTAGCGCAGGCCCTCGTCGGTGAGGCGCACGCAGCGGCGCAGGTACAGGTGGGTCAGCTGCGTGCAGTGCGCCGCGATCGTGTGCAGCCCTTCGTCCTCCAGCACGAAGCAGTCCGTCATGTCCAGGTAGCGGATGGAAATCTGTTTGCCATGCAAGGGGGACAGTTTAATGGAGGCCTCCCGGGTCAAGCTGATGCAGGTCACTTTGGAGCACCCTACACAGGGAGATAGAACACAGGCTCAGAGAACCTTCGAGAACCGGGTGTGTGTGCGCGCGCATGTGCCTTGTCTGGGGATGCCATATGGATTCCTACGACACCCCCCAACCCCAGACGCAGAACACAGGCTCAGAGAACCTTCGAGAACCGGGTGTGTGTGCGCGCGCATGTGCCTCGTCTGGGGATGCCATATGGATTTCTACGACACCCCCCAACCCCAGACGCGGCCCCGATGTTACCCCTGCCCCTGTGGAGAAGGAGAGCAAGAATGGATTCTCCAGAGTCATCTGAGTCTTTATCTATTTTGGTGATCTGGGTTTAAGAGGCTCCCTGAGGGCTGCCTGGGTGGCTCAGTGGGTTAAGGCCTCTGCCTTCAGCTCAGGTCATGATCTCAGGGTCCTGGGATCGAGTCCCGCATTGGGCTCTCTGCTGGGCAGGGAGCCTGCTTCCTCTTCCCTCTCTCTCTCTCCCCCTCTCTGCCTACTTGTGATCTCTCTCTGTCAAATAAATAAAATCTTAAAAAAAAAAAAAAAAAAAAAAAAAGGCTCCCTGAGCTTTTGAATCAA
This sequence comes from Mustela nivalis, assembly GCF_964662115.1. Taxonomy (NCBI): domain Eukaryota; kingdom Metazoa; phylum Chordata; class Mammalia; order Carnivora; family Mustelidae; genus Mustela; species Mustela nivalis. Next base: position 167,975,204 of record NC_139022.1, read on the forward strand.
ACACGAAAGCTCCAATTCCACATCCATCTCTAGTTGCCTGACATGGGTCAAACCAATCCTTCTGAGTCCTTTGTCTTAAAACCTGGATGATAACGTTCCCTGCAAGGTCGCTCTGAAGAATAAAGGAGACCGTGCTTGTAGATATCTTGCCCTGGCCCAGAAGGTCCTAGAAGCTTGGTAAGGGCTGCTTCTCACCCGACAGTGGTCTAATAGCTCTGTGGGCAAAGTGGTAAGATGCTGGAGAAGGTCTGTCCATGACCTTGGTTTGGCTAAAACAGCATTTGGAAGTCATAGCTGGCTCAGGTCTACTTCTTAGGGCCTCAGGGAGGAGGCTCAACTTCTCTGTCTCAAGCAACCAGCATGAGTAGCTGGGGTGCTGGTACTGTAGGGGTATCATGATGATGCAACGAAATAATGGGTGCAGAGGTACTCGGAAAACTCCAGGGGAAAGACATGTGATTGTTAATCTAACCACTGGCCACCTGGAGACTCAATTCAACTCTTTTTGGTCAAGGAACAACTGTGTCACCTGGATGATTGCTCCAGCCCCTCACCCAGTCTCCTTGTCCTGCCTCAGAGCTGCTGGAGAGATTCTGGAAAACAGAACTCTAATCATGTCACTTTGCTTAAAGCCTTTGGATGTCACCCCCTACAGCCTAAGGGTGCTCTGAGGACCTGCACCCCTGTTCTCTTTGACTTCATCTCTTACCCCCCTCTTCTGAACCAACTAGTCTCCTTGCTGGTTCCCAGACAGCTCAACTGCCGTCCTGCCTCAGTGTGTGTGCACTGCCTGGGTCTTCCCCAAGAAGCCCCGTGGGTCATCCCCACCTTCTGAGGTCTCTGAGCACACGTCAGCTAACTGGACAGTTCTTCCCAATCACCCTGTATGAACTGGTGTCCCCTGCTTGACTCCCATTTCTTTTCAGCCCTCTTTATCACTTTGTGACATGATATATTTATTTGTTCATTTATGTATTTGCTGTCCTCACTCTAGAGGGTAAGCTCCTGAAGAAAGGGACTCTGGGCAATTCACGGCTGTATCCCTCATCCCTGGTTCTTAGCTGGTGCTCACGAAGCATCTGTTGAATGAACAAACTAGTGAATTATAGTGAATAGAGTCTTCTGTGGGAAGATCAGATATGGTAATTCATTTTATTTACTTTTAAACAACGAACATTTATTTTTCACAGTTTGGAGGCTGACAAGTTCAAGATCAAGGTTGCTAACCAATTCATTTCCTGGTTTCTGGCGAGAACCCTCTTGCAGACAGCGGCCGTCTTACTGATATTCCCACATTGTGGAAAAGTGAGCAAGTTCTCTGGTCTCTGTGTTATGGAGGCACGAATCCCATCATAGGTGCTCCAACCTCGGGACCTCACCTAAACCTAACGACTTCCCAAAGGCCCCACCTCCTAGTATCATCACACTGATGGCTAGGGTTCCAACATAGGGATTTGGGGAAGACACAAACATTCAGTCCATAACACTACCTCCTCTTCCCACACATAGCCAGGCCTTTCCCCTGAGACCAGTGCACTCATACCAAAAATGTCTCCAGAAGATGGCAGTTGGGCATAAATCATGCCCAGCACATGGGAGGCCCACCCCAGTCACGTGGTGGGGTGAAGGGAGGATTTCCTCTATGTAAGTACCTACAAAATACATATGATTTCACCTCCTGGCCCACAAAGCCTATATAAGCCTCTAGGAAATATTTGAGAACCTTGATCTAGGGCTAATTTTGCCCCACTCAGGAGAATTTAAATTCCAGCATTTAAATGTGTTCAGGACTTTGCTCATGGCTTATGTAAATTTATACTATGACACAGTTGTCTGTTTTATATTTCATTACAATGCCTTTTATTTGTATTGAATTATGAAGTTTACAGAATGCTTTTATAAACATTTCCTTACCTGATTTTTAATCCATTTTACTGATAAGGAAATTCATCCTTAGGAAGATTTGTGTTGTTGAAATCTAGAATCCCTTTAATACTCTATCCTTTTTCAAATGATTGGAAGATAGCTTTAGCTATCTCTCTAAACACTGTTTCTAGCCACTCTTTCCCTACGAAATGTGTGCATAAATGATATATACATTATATGTCATATATAATTATGTATGTAGCATATATATTTATATTATATATTGACATTTATATTTATATGTTAAAATATGCTGTACATATTTTGTGTAGTAATAGCAAGTGAATTGAAATATACATTGAAATGGGTGTTTCATAGATATATATATTATAGATCTGTTTCATCCCACTACATAAACTGTATCTGTATTTTTCACTTTCTCTGTGCTTGTCCCAAATCCTTCTTGCAGTTCCAAGGCCAGGTGCTTCACCTCAGGCACCTCCGTGCCCTGGCTTCTCAAGCAATATCCAAGGTTCCCAAGTGGCGACATAATAGTGCTAATGGGGACGGTCCTCCCACCTCCTGGCAGGCTGCCCAGGAAACGCCTGTGAAATTCAGGTCCTGGGAATAATGAGGATCAAAAGCCAAGTGCTACCAAGTCAGAGATTTTCAGGAAAGAGAGAAGCATACAATCTAATGCTGGAGAACAAAGCTGTGACCCGTCAGAGGTTGTCCCCTCTGCTCTATCCAGTAGCCCTCGTGGTTTTGCAGAAGGTGTTTTGTACCCCTCACCTTTAGATCTGAAATCGTCCTTTGTTTGGAATTTCTTGTTTTTAGAGCAACTGTGATCCTGCTTATACTGAATTTATATGTCTACAGTAGTGGCTTCCTATCTGCGATGCCTGTGAAGGCACCTTGTTTTTCAAGATCAGATGACAGCCTTTGTTCCTAAACTCTTAGTTTTGGTTTCTTATTTTTTTTTTATTAATATCTAGTAAAATCTGATGCCCTACAGGAAGGACATTATATTCAATTCAGGGAAACACGTGCCTCGTTTTTGAAACCAAGTGCCCAATTTAATGAAATACCGATTAAGTTCAGTTTTGGTAAAGATGCTGTTTTGACCTGCTTGTATTATTTTAGATCAATAATTTTAATTTAAGCCTGAACCTTAATTCTTACAGATTTGTTACGTTTGGATTGAAAAGAAAATAAATTGGTCCGTGGCTCAGTAGGTAGCATCTGTGGTTAGCTCATAAATGCATACATTACAGAGATGCAGAGAATCTTAGAAATCATCCCATTAAACCTTCATTTTTTTAAAGATGAGGCAGTTCAGACTCAGTGAGATTATGAGACTTGGATAGCCAGATTAGGGAAAGTTTTCTGTTCCAAGGCTTCCGTTGGATCAGATCAGTCCAAGGAGAGGAGGTTAGAAATGACTAGGATAGAGCACACAATTGATGAATGGCATGAGAGACTTACTATACTGCGTCAGCATGAAGTGAACATTTAGATACTGAGGAATCAAGAGTCTTGGAAGTACCTATACGAGGATTCTTGAAAGAGAGAAGCCATTTGGTTACCTATATGGAGATGAGGCAGTAAGGTGATAGCATGGGCAAATATGAGACCCAAGAAAGCAAGGGGGCAGTGGGGTTGTGAGGAATAGTCAAAGGGTGGAATGCAGAGTATCTGAAAGCCTTTAGTGGGAACTGAGATAGGAATGGTCCACTGGGGATACAGATTACAGGACCTGCCCAATACTCAACAGGATATGGGTACTACTCAACAGGAAAGGAGCAATCTGGGTTGAACTTATCTGTGGAGTTTCTTCAGTTAATTCCGGATTTGGTTCTGCTTTCATAAAAGTGTCCTTCGATACCACCTCTTCTCATGATTGGAGGACTCCAGCTGTCCGGTTGTAAGAGGACCCTCTGAGGCAACTTCATTTGCGATAATTACAATATATGATACTTTGAAAACTGGCTGGCTTTACCGTGTTTCATTGATGTTTCAAGGTATTATTAATTGGGATAGTTAATTTTATGTCAACTTGAATCGATGGCGAGGTGCCAGGACATTTGGCTAAAACATTTCTGGGGGTGCCTTTAATACTGTTTCTGGGTCAGATTAACATCTGAATCAGTGGGCCCAGTGAATGCAGAAGTGCCCTCCCCAATGTGGATGGGCATCGTGGATCAGATGGGGGCCTGACTCGATCAAAAGGGGGAGGAATGGAGAATTCTTTCTCTGCTTGACTGTTTGAACTGATGCACTGGTCTTCCCTTGCCTTCGAACTGAGACTTTACACCACCAGCAACCCTGGTCTCAGGCTTTTGGACTTGGACTGAACTCTACTGCCAGCTTTTCCTAGGTTTCCAGCTTGCAGAGGGCAAATCTCTGCGCTTGTGCGCGGGTGCACACACGCACACTGTTGATGCTTCTTGGAAGAACCTGGACTAAATATTAATAAAAGGTAATATGTGATAATGACAAAAGCCTACAGCTAGTTATAGTAAGTTTCAAGGACTTGAAAAGACAGCTTTCATGTTGGGGCAACCCTCTGGCTTCTCTCGGTATCAGCCTCAGGTTTCCAGATACCCTCAGCACTGGAGTGCACTGTTTGGAACACCCCTTCCCCCCGCCACCGCTCCCATATCTGGAATCCTGTGTTCTTGTGAGTTAGCGATTCCCTTGGGTAGTGTCTACACCCATCACAGCGGGTCCCTGAGAGGCGTGTGAGAAAACCACTCATCTGTCAGGCTCTGCAGATGAAGGGGCTAGAGAGGAAGGGCATCGGGCTTACAGAGTGGTCAGCCGGAGGGGCCTGGTCCCGTCCACTCACGCGGGTTAGAAGCCCAGGAATTTCCATTCTGCAAGTAGTTTCTACATTTCTGAATTTCAAAAGGTCTCCGGCGGAAAAGGGCACCGCACTTGCAGCCTGTCCCAAGGGTGCTCAGGGTGTTCCCTTAACAAAGACGGGGACTCCAAGAACAAGTTATTCTCTAACCTGATTTTTGAAAAGACAAGGAAGTAAGGTGTCTAGAGAATAGGCCTACAATGTACAGAATCTTAGAATGTTAACAAAGCTGATTCCTTGCCTTTTTTTTTTTTTGACTGAAGAAGACACACATCCAGAGAAAGCCGTGAACTGTCCCATATCACAAAGTTTTGAAACCAGTCTTCACCACATCACAATGCTTTCTGTTTCCAGAATTCCTTGGAGGAAAAAATGTAAGAAGACCTCTTTGTTTCCTGCCTCTTATGCCAGCGGCTGCTCAGGATGAACTGAATGTATGGTTACTATGGTTTTGTCCTGAAGCCAGCAGAAGTGGGGCGGGGATGGGGGGCACGGTGGGGGGGGGCGTGCGGGTAGAGTTGCTTTCCAGCAAGGGAAAGAATCTGCGAAAAATAATTGACTGTCATCTGAAATATTTTCAGATGTTGGCTTTTGATGGAGAGAGCAGGCCCAGAGAGCGGACTTTGACTTCAGATTTTGTTGGAGGGTATCATGTACCTCAGATGCTTGTAAATCCCCAATTCTGTTTATTCGCCTGCACCACGGTTTGTACTTCTTGACCCCTCCCCAACCATCCCTGAGGTTGTGGCTCCTGCTGTTCGTTTCTTTAACTCCCTGATGCATCTCACACATTTCAGCCTCTCCTGTGTTGGTCTGTCTTTGGACTGGGCAGTGGATGAGATAAAGAAAGGCTGTTAGTCCGGCTGGACCCACGTCTGGCGCCAAAGTGTGAGTCTGGGTTTTAATTCTTCCTGCCTGAGAGAGGTTTTCAAGCAAAGCAGCCATGCTGGGATTTGCTTCAATTTTAAAAAGATGAAAAGGCTCCACTTGATGGGCCTTGTCCTTGCACTATGTAACTGAGAATTTTGCTTAAAAAAAAAAAAAAATCCAAAATCAACCCAAGGGTGAAGAGAGTAGAGTGGGGGCAAAATATAAGGAGGCCCATGGCCATGATGGCTTTTCTCCAGTGCCTGCAAATGGCAGGCAATCGTGAGCACGGCCCAAAGCACAGACTCCGCTTAGACACAGCTTTTGGGCTCTGTGAACCAGTGGACATAAAGGGCGGCATCTAAACGGCCTGTGTTTGGGTTAGATGTCTGGCTCCTATTCTACAGGTTGCTCTGAAATTCAGAGACAGCTATGGGGAGGAAGGATGGGTTTAAAAGTCGCGTTACCTTAACAGCCAGACGAAAAGATGACTCTAGTGCCTTTAAGGAGTTGGCATTATGTGATGAAAAGGATACCTCTGGCTTCTGGGGTCCTGATTACATAGAGACAGTCTTTCTGGAAGAGCCCCCGTCCTTACCGCCCAACCCTGCATCTCTGATGGCTACCAGGGAGGGGACCTTCTCCAGGTGGCAATGTCCTCCTCTGCTTTGGGAGGGTGCCCTGGAAGGCCTCGCGGGTGAGGAGGTCGGCTGCCATTTACCTGACACGTCCAGGTGCTCCAGGTTGGGGCAGAGGGACACCACGTCGAAGACCGCCTCGTTGGAGATATTGTAACAGCCCGAGACCTCCAGTCGCCTCAGTTCGGGGCAGCACTGGGCAATGGTGTAAAGCCCTCGGTCCGTGAGCCGCCGGCAGCCACTGACAGTGACGGTTTCCAGCATGAGACAGACGTTGGGTGTGTCCTGACAGAGCCTGCGGGTCAGCACCTTGAGGGCGCGGTCCACGTTGATGGTCTCGCCCGTCAGGCGGATAGTCCTCCAGAGCCGCGGGTCCCAGGCCAGGTTGTACCAGCGGCGGCACACGCGGGCGCAGCGGCACAGCTGGTTGGTGGGCAGGAAGGAGAAGATCTGCACCATGCACTGGTCCGGGAGGCGCTCGATGCTGGCCTGCTCCTTCTGCGGTCTGGAGGCCAGCCGGATGAGCGGGTGGGTGAGGCGGGTCGGGGGCGGGGAGTGGACCATGGCCACCGTCTCCCCGGTGATGGAGGACGAGGAGGTGGACGAGCCCCTTCCATTCTGAAATCCGGGCAGGTTCGGGGGACATATCAGGGCTGGGCTGGGCGTGCTCAGTGTGCGCATGCTCAGGTCGGAGTCTGGCAAAGGACAGAGAGCAAAGGGTTAAAAGGATAGCCCTTAGCGGAGCCCAGGGAAGGAGGCAAACCAGGGACGCTCAGGCCACTGATACCGGTCCCGGGCAGACCCGCTGCCGCATCCGTCACCGGAAGCAGAAGCACATGCAAGTTTCACCCATCCCAGAAACAGTCCCCTGTCTGCGGGGCTGCGGGGCCCCCTTCTCTGTGGAGGGCCGGATACGGAGCGTCCGAGGCACTGCGGGCCACAGGGGCCCTGTCTCCGTTGCCCTTAATCCACCCTGCCATCAGCGTGCAAAAGCTGCCATAGACAATACGGAAACAAACGGGTGGCTGTTTCCAGAAAACTTGTTTTATAAAAACAGATCAGCTGGAGTTGACCTGCAGGCCATAGCTGGGGTACTCCTGATCTCCATGAGCGGTGATCATCTAAAGGGCACAACTTCAAGGTTTCATTATCTCTATTCCAGGGAGAAATCTCACATACTGTGAACACGAACTCTTTCCCTTTAATGACGTTTTGGGTTGGCAGGTGATTCCATTGCATTTACCAAGAAAGGGATGAGTTTCAGAACAAAGGAAGACTGGCTGATGGACAGAGAGAGCCTTTGCTGTCTTTGCCCTGGCCTGCCCCCTAGTGTCCAGTCCCTCATCTTCTGATAACCATATCCCAAACTTTGACTGCAGCCTGGGGTCTGGGGAGTCACCCCACTTCAGCCATTCAGGTGGTGTTTCCAGGCCTTGACTATCTGTGGCAATATTTATTTTTTCTCTTTCTTAACTCTGCCCTTTGCATTTGAATGACACGACTCCTGTACTAGTCCTTGAAACCGGAAAGACAACCACTTAATAAGGATACAGGTGGCTTTTAAGTTTTTGAAGGATTAAGAGTTCTTTAGAATACCACTTTAAGAAGTCTGCTCATTACGTACCCCCCACCTTAATATCTTATGAAATAATTTATTTTCTATATAAATACATTGATCGTGTACTTTGCATACATAGATGGATTGATCTATTTAAGATGACATTTAGTCTCTCTCTCTCTAAATATGTTTATATTTTACACACACACACACACACACACACACACACACACACACAGAGGGAGAGAGAGAATTTATCTCCAAAACACAAGTTTCTTAATCTGGGAAGAAAGAAATAAGTGAGCGGGGTTGGATGTTTTCTAACTAATTTCCAGCTCTAATTACAGCTCTAAATCCTTAAACAAAAATTCTATCCTTGTGTGCTTTTCCACATCTCATCGTTGGGAATTTTCAAACACTCTTTTTTTTTTTTTTTTTTTTTTTGCAGAGAACTTCCAGTAATTGCAGACAACACAAGAACTTCTGACACTGGGGCTCCACTGAGTGTCTATTTGTAGTTTTCCGACTGGTACGATATTTTCTTTCAGTTTGCTTCTTTACAGCCTAACATGGAAAATGTCCTACACATCAGTGACTTTGCTCATGGATCATCTCTGAATTAGTTTTCCCTCCTCCCCGCACCGTCTGCCTCTTGAAATACAAACACCAAGTGCAAATGCCACGTCCTCTAAGAATATTTTCTTAATGTTTTTGAGATACAATCAGTCCCTTCCCTATTGAAATCGTCATCCTTTGTTATTCCACAGTGGTGAATTTCTCTCTCCCTAATGTGCTTGACTGTATTATTTCTCTCAATTTTGCAGCACTCCCTGTATCCATGTATCTTTGTCTGGTGACTCTGGGGTTCCTCCGAGGGAGAGTAGATTTGTTTTGTCTTGTGATGTTGGGCCTGGCCATGTGACTTGCTTTGGCCAGTGAGGATTAGGACATTTGATGTGCCCAGTGAGAAGAATGTGTCTGGCTAGTACTCTGATCATTAGGTGGTGAGAGGCCCATGGAGAATACAGAACTGGCTGAAACCTGCAGCTTTGAGCCAAGCTCAGCCAAGTCCAGCAGAGGTCCCTGACACCCAGGGGAACCACGATGTGTGAGCTAGAACACTGAGCTCGGGGTGATTTGTTACAAAGCATTACCGTGGTAACAGATGACAAATAGGCCTTCGTTACACTAAAGACTCCTTTGAGACAGGGATTAGAGCCTTATTGTATTTATGTTCTGGCAGCACCTGACACAGTTTATGATAAACAGTAGGTGCATATGAATTTCTTGAATTGAGAAGAAATACTTATAATGTTTAAAAAAACAATCATTTCTAGCTTGGCATGTACTTCTCTATCCCAGGTGGTATACAGATGCGTTTTAAATCATTCATAAGAAAAGAAACGTGTCATCTCTCTCTTGTCATCAGCTAAAAAATATAGTAAATCTTTAAGGAAAACACTACGGGATTTCCAAACTGCTATTCGAGCTACCGTGGTACTAACCTTCATTATGATGTGAACTTTGAGCATTGCCTCAGAAGTTAGCATTTTTCTTAGGCAGATAAACAGCTTATTTAGGGCCAGAAGGGGAGGGCAATCTTAGGCTTTCAGCTCTGACATTTTCCTGGCTGTGAGCGTTCTGAAATCTCTCTCCTGCCTGCCTGTGTTCTTCATCTTGAGAGAGAAGACAATTCACAGTGCTCGGCAAAGACCTGCACTTCTTGAGTTATGCCCCTTGGGGATGAACATGCTTGTGGTAGGGAATGGAGGATTCCTAAACTTCCATGTATAACCGATTCACTTTTCTTCGCTCTTTCATGCTCCCTGCACTGAGGGAGAGAATGGGGACGCATCCAGATTGACCAGAACTGCTGTGCTGTGAGTAATACATTCCGGTTTTTCTTTGCCAATAATCATACCCGAGTGGTAACGGAATTCACACTCAGAAGGAGATGGCAGCCTCGTACATCTGTGAGGAACATTCTGTCCTGGAGAGGGTTCAGGAGCAAGTAATTGCTCTCTTTCCTGCCTTTTCTAGAGCTTAGCAGCAGAATTCTCAGGATTAATTCATGATCTCGAGGCCACTGCTCACCCACGTGGGGAGACGAGCAGGAGAGCCTGCGGATTTCTACCAGGAAAGCTGGATGTCTCTTTCGCCAGAAGGTACACGAGGGTTCTCAGGATCCTTCCTAGTTATTCAGGGACTCAGACATTTTAAAAGGGTATGATTTGTCCTGATTGAAAAAAATAGCACCTGATGATTAAATTAATAATAAAGCGCAATGAGTAATGCCATGGGCTAAATGCCTGTACCCTTCTCAAGTTCATGTAGAAGATGATAGTATGATAATCCTCAAGATGATAGTATGAGGAGGAGGGCCCTTTGGGAGGTGATTAGGTCATGAGAGTAGAACCCTTACAAGTGGGATCCCTGCCCTTATAAGACTCTCCAGAGAGCTTTTGGATGCAGTAGTATTTACAATTGTTTTATCTTCTCGTTAGATCATCTCCTTTATTATTACAGTGTCCTTCTTTGTCTCTTGTTACAATCTTGTTTTGAAGTCTGCTTTGTTTGATATAAGTATTGCTTCTTTTCACATATGTTTGCATCATAAATATTTCCCCATCCACTCACTTGCAGTCTGCATGTGTCTTTAGGTGTGAAATGAGTATCTTATAGGCAGAGCGTATAGACGGTGGTGATTATTGCTGTTTTTAATCCATTTGGACACCCTATGTCTTTTGTTTGGAATATTTAGTCCATTTACATTCAAAGTAATTATTAATAGATAAGTATGTATTGCCATTTAGTACTTGTTTGTGGTTGTTTTTGTAGTTCTTCTCTGATTCTTTCTTCTCTTGCTGTTTTTTGTGGCTTGCTGGCTGTCTTTGGTGATCTACTTGGATTCCTTTCTTTTTATTTTTTGCATATCTATTATTGGTTTTGATTTGTGATTATCATGAGTTTTGTATATAACATCTTCTACATAAAGCAGTTTATATTAAGTTGATGGTCACTTAAGTCTGAACCCATTCTTTACTGCCCATCCCATTTTAGGTGTAATGGTGTCATATTTTACATCCTTTTATTCTGTGCATCTCTTGGCTGATTTTTACAGATACACTTATTTTTATTGATTTTGTGAGTTTCTTGCTTTTCTTACCCTTACTTATGGCCTCTCCTTTTCACTCAAAAGTCTCCTTTAGCCTTTCTTGTAGGGCTGGTTTAATGATCATGAACTCCTTTAGCTTTTGTTTGTCTGAGAAACTCTCTCTCCTTCTATTCTGAAAGATAGCTTTGCTGGGTAGAGTTTTCTTGCCTGCAGATTTTTTCCTGTTAGCACTTTGAATATAACATGCAACTCCTTTCTGGCCTGCAAAGTTCTGCTGAAAAATCCGCTCATAGCCTTATGGGTTTTTCCTTGTTTGTAACTGTTTTCTTTTTGCTTGCTGCTTTTAAAATTCTCTCCCTATCACTACTGTTTGCCATTTTAATTATATGTGTCTTGGGATGGACCTTCTTGAGTTGATTTTGTTAGGGGATTTCTATGTCTCTTGGATCTGCATATCTGTTTCCTTCCCCATATTAGAGAAGTTTTCAGCTATTATTTCTTCAAATAAATTTTCTGCCCCCTTTTCTCTCTTCTTCTGGGATTCTTATCATGTGAATGTTATTATGCGTGATGGAGTCACTAAGTTCCCTAAATCTATTCTCATTCTGTTTACTTTTCTACTCTCGGCTGCTCAGCTTGATTACTTTCCATTGTTCTGCCTTCTAGGTCACTAATTTATTCCTCTTCTTCTGGTCTGCTACTTATTCCCTCAAGTGTATTTTAAATTTCATCATTGTGTTCTTCATCTCTGGTTGGTTCTTTTTTGTCTCTTTGTTAAGGATTTCATTGATATCCTCCACTCTTTTCTCAAGTATTTTTATGATCATTACTTTAAATTCACTATCAAGCACATTACTTATCACTATTTCACTTAGGTCCCTTGCTGTAGCTTCAACCTGTTCTTTTACTTAGGACATTCACCTCTGTCTCCTAATTTTGCCCAACTCTCTATGTCTGTTTCTGTGTGTTATAGATGTCACCTATATCTCCTGCTGTTGAAAGTGGTGGTCTTATGAAGAAGACGTCCTGGAGTGCCCTGCCATGCTGTTGTCCTCTGTTGACCAGAACCTGGTGCTTGGTTGTGTCTCCTAAGTGTGTTGTGTGCACTAAGCTGTTGTATCCTGGTAACTTTTTCCTTGGGTCTAGTAGTCCACGTAGGCTCTCTTTTCCTATTGTGGGCAGGATTTGGTCCTTGGCCAGGGTGGGGAGCACAGTTTTAAAAAGGTGCATATAAGTCTGCTAGGAAATGAAACCTGTGGCCAGTGGGACTTCGGCTTGGCAAATCACGCTGGTCCAGAGACACAGTGTTGGCAAGGTTTGCACTGGTCTTCTGGGAAAGGAGACCCACAGCTCTGCTAGTGAGGCAAGCAATAATGGAAAGGGATCCAAGGAAGCATTGCTGGGCAGGGCTTGAAATAAACAAGTTAGGTAGAGAATGTCAGTGCCTCTGGTTCCCACAGGTGGCTCTGTGTTTATGCTGGGGGAGCAGAGGAGGGCAGTGGCACCTAGCAGCTCCTTTGTTCCTGGAATACTCCCTCAGTGATCCTTGCTCCTCAGTATATGCTCCAAAATGAGTAAACTACTCTCCTTCCTCTATGTCCCAAACTGTATACAAACTGCTGCTTCTACCCTGTATCTCTGTGGACTGTTTGTCATGCTCTTCTTTAAGGATGGGGATTCAGCTTCCTCTAGCCTTCCAGGCTCTCCCAGGACTAAACCTGCTGATGTTTAAAATTCTAGGCATTAAGTCCTGCTGGTTGTAAGAACTCATGAAATTCAAAATTCGGCCCCTCTTGCTTTCAAAGCCAATTTTAGGGTGATTTGTCTTCCCTGTATGATAGTCTGCTTCTCTCCTTTCTCTGCACCTGTGACTCCCTCCCCCCAACAGATGGCTGTGATCCCTTTTGCACCCCATAGCATCTCTGCCCTCATCTCGCCCTCCTCAATGTGTCCTCTTCTCTACCTTCAACTGAAGATTTGTTCTGCCAGTCTGTAGGTCATTTTCTGGGTTCTTTACACTGTTGTGAGTGTTATCTAGTGGTATCTGTAGGACAAGGTGAGCTAAGGATCCTCATACTCTGTCATCTTACCAGCCTCCTCCAAGGCAGGTACCTTTTAAATTTACCAAGACTACTATTTCCCTGCAGACATTCCTTGCACAAATTTTTTTTTTCAAAAATGAATACATACATTGTTAATGAAATCTGTTAAAGGTGGACTCAATGAATTTCTTTGTGGCAGGATGGGAGGCTGAATGGAGGGATGGACAGACAGACAAAGCGATTAGAGGAAAAATTATTATCCTCAATTATCTTGAGTCTATATGGTTCTATTTATAGAAAAGTGTTGGCCTTTTTTATATTTAAAATTGCATTCCTTTAGGATTTGACGTCCTAATAATTAAAAAATTTAAAGGCTTTTTTCAGGGAACTAAATAGTAATACTTTCCTAGAAAAACTATTTGTTCACTAAAATGTAATTTCTCAAGTGATTTCTCCTCTATTTTCAACATTCCACAAGACAGAGAGTCACTAGATCCTCTGTTATCTAAATTAGTCATTTACATTGATGAAGTTGGCTTGGTAATAGCTCCTATGTTGCCCGGCTGATGTCCATGTGAAATGGGTTTGATCCTCAATCTTACATGAAGAATACTCAGAGCAATTTATAATCCTGTAATGGAGAAAAGGGACACAGCTGATACTGGAAATCTACAACTAATGTCTAATGGGTTTTGGAATGCTTGATAAAATGCCTTTATAGCTTTATTTTCCTGATTTGTATTCATTTAAACCAAAGTTCAAATTAATTTTAACCTAGCTAATAAGCTTGTCACCAGGACAGTTTGAGGGGTTAGGCGAAAGATAAATCTGATTTAAAAAAAAGGACATGTCTGGTTAATTTCAGATGTAAGAATCAGAGACGAGGTTTCCGTTATAAATACGTAAGACTAAGAAAGGCAGAGATGAACACATGTCAGTGTCATGAAAGCAGAATGGGAGAAGTTAAAGAAATGAACATAGATCTTTCCAATGAGATGTGTATTTTGCAGCCTGTGTCTCTTAATGACACTGGGAAGGTGGACATATCTAAGAGACTGAAATAAAATGAAAAACACACAGCCCTGATGTCTACAGGGAGATATGCAGAATAGACTGCAAGGAGTACACAGGGACAGATGCTGAGTACTAAAATTCAGTAGGTTAGGCTGCTGCACGTTCTAGGATTACAGATTTATAGGCAGAAAAGAAAGTGACGATTCATTCTTTCATTGGCTCATTTAATACACATGATTATTGTTGCTTGAGTGCCCAGTGGGGTCTAGGAAGGGAGGAGTTTTTGCATTTGACTAGATTATAAAGCAAATGTTCCTAGCCCACCACCTTTCTATACCACAGTCCCATTAAAATACCCCAACAGCCAAGAATCCGACCTCTTCAGTTTCTTGTATCCTTTGGGGAGAGAGAAAAATGACTCTTTTGAGAGTGTACTCAAATCACACAAAACCCAGGATGGTAAAGGATAGAAGAGGTTGTCTAAATCTGGAACGAAAGTCAGTTTTTAGAACTCCAAGGTAAAAGCGAAGACACAGAATCTCCCAGTGGTGGAAAACATTTGAATTAAACACTATTTTTGGTAGGCTTTTGGTTTTTCTCAAAATGGTGTACTCTTTGATACAATGGGGACCCTAACTAAGACAAATTAATAATTATACTTTTTCATACTGATATTTTTTCTGTTGACTAAATGAAGAGATAGTGGATACCTTAAAATTTAAGCATTTGTGGCTCCATTAAGAATTTAAAACATTTTCAAGTATGTAATTTATGTGAGAACAGTAAGTTTAATGTTCTTAGGTTACTTTAAATATGTAAAGAATACCAGACAGTATAGCTGTCTTATTCTGGGAGGAACAAAAAACCAATAAACTTGTTTTCTCATGGTTTCAAAAGTCCTGGAAATTTTACATCTTTAGTAATTATAGTTCATTATCAAAAATATTCAAGGCATCTCAGACACCCATGCTTATTAGGCACATTTTCTTCCAACTAGATAGCTGCCTCTTTTGCACAAGTTTTTATTTTCAAACCACTGCTGTTTACACTCTAGGAAGTCATATTTACATTATACTGGCCTTTCAAAGTCAAAATTTACAAAACTATGATTTTTCCCTCTATGATTACCAAAACTTTTCTGCAAGATGCTTTCCATTATAAATTGTCTTTCTACTCAAGAACGCTTGCCATAAAAAGCAAGATTTCTTTTCTTAGCTTAAACTCAAGCTTAAAAAAATAGATCTATAAAACCTTGCCAGTGAAAAAAAATACAATCTGAGGGATCTTTTTCCTTCTTGTTTTATTTCAAAATATTTTCTTTTAATGTGGTTCACATAATATACACACCCTAGAACTTATTTAAGGTATTGGTTGTATAAAGTGGAAATTTATATAGACAAGATTGATCTTGCATTTTACCTGGAGAAAGTTACCTCTAGACCCATAGATTCTTGCTAGGATTGTTGCCCAGAAGGTGGCACCTCCCTCCCCCCAGCCCCCACCTCAGGATCAGATTATGGCTAACGCTTCTGTCCAAGGACAAAAGTGGACCAGCCTTATTAGTCACGTGGACTAGCCCCATAAGGATAGAGCTATGGTGAGTGATCCTTTAAGTCTTGTAGGACCTTGTAGGACCAAGTCCTACAAGGCATATGGTTTAGTGAAATGCCCTGCTCTATATTTAGTGGGAACACAAGTTCCCTGCTGTATTCAGGGATTTTTTTTTTTTTAAGATTTATTTATTTATTTGACAGAGAGACCGAGTTCACAAGTAGGCAGAGAGGCAGGCAGAGGAGAGGAAGTGAAGCAGGCTCCCTGCTGAGCAGAGAGCCTAATGTGGGGCTTGATTCCAGGACCCATGACCTGAGCCGAAGGCAGAGGCTTAACACACTGAGCCACCGAGGTGCCCTGTATTCAGGTTTTGACTCTCAACTGAGTTGAGCATGGATTCTCTTTAACCCTATTTATTTATTTATTTTTAAAAAGGGAACAGTCATACTGCTAAGGAAGCTTTTAAACCACACTGTTCTATAAACCATAAATATAACCAGTGAATGTACAGAATGACATCTTTGGAATCTATAGTGCAGTTTGATTTGTCTGCAACACAAGTATCTACAAAGGATGTCTTCAGGGCTTCAGGAATTGCCCATCTGCTAATGACTCCCCAAACCCAGTTTCCAGTCTGGACCATGCTGTGGGTCTCTTTCAAATATTAAACACATGTATACAAACACCTGCCAGATCAGTGCTACCTCACATGATGGCCCTAGCCACATGTGGATATGCAGATTAAATTTATTTAAAATTCAACTAAAAATTCAGCTCTGTGGGTGTACATTTCAGGAGCTCACTTGTGATTTGTGGCGAGAGGTTACTGTATTGGATGGCAGAGATACAGAACAATTCCACTGTAAAGGGTACGAGTAGGGGTGCCTGGGTGGCTCAGTCAGTTAAGCATCTGTCTTCATCTCAGGTCATGATCCCAGAGTCCTAGGATTGAGCCCCTTGTTGGGCTCCCTGCTCAGCAGGAAGCCTGCTTGTCCTTCTTCTTCTGCCCCTCCCTCCACTCATGCTCTCTCTTTCTTTCTCAAATAAATAAATAAAATCTCAGGGGAAAAAAAAACAAGAGTGTGCTAGTGGACAGCACTATCTTTACTAAACCGTTCCCTGAAAGTGTACTGGATATACCATCATTACAATACATACAAGGCTGAAGACACCAATGTCCTTTGCAGAGAAGAGCCTTCTTTCTTTATATTCTGTGTTGTTCTTAATTGTACCACTATTCCATCAAGTCTACCTCCTAAGCTAGAAACCTGGGAATGACCTTGAATCCTACTCATATCTAACTAGTTGATTAACTTACAGAGCTAACAGTCCTCTCTTCTCTGTCTCCATGGTTACCACCCCACTTGAAGTTTTCAACATCTGTCTCCTCTCAACTATCCTTACCTGAGATTTCTGACTCTTCCTTCAAATCTCCACTGCTCTCATACAGCCTTTGCCCTGCATTTGGAGATAACTTTCTAAAATATGATTCAACCTCCTCCCCCCAAATCTTGAATGACTCATTCCTTCTGTTGTGAGTTGAGTTGTGTCACTGACAAGATAGGTTGACGTCCTAATTCCTTATTTGGAAGTAGGGTCTTCAAAGATGTACTCAAGATGAGGTCATACTTGACTACAGTGGTCCCTAATCCAATATGATTCAGCATCTTTATAAGGAGAGGAAACAGATGCAGGGAGAGAAGACAGAAACACATAGACAAAGAGGTAAGATGATAGCATTAAGATGGTGGCAGAGATTGGAGTGATGCTGTCATAAGCCCAGAAATGTCTAGGGGCACCAGAAGCTGAAAAAGACAAGCTTGGATCCTTCTCCATGTCTCTGTTCAAACACCTTGTTTTCTGACTTCCAGACTCCAGAACTATGGGAAAAATAAGTTCTGTTGTTTTAAGCCACTTGGTTTGTAGTACTTTGTAACCACATCTTCAGGAAACCTACATCCTTCTTTCTATACTTTTTTTTTAATTGAATGCTTCCCAAGTGTCAGACATTATACTAGACACTACTTAAGGAATAAAGTCCAGTTTTTTAGACTGTGTAGGAGACCAGAAGTTCTATTCCCCCAGACTAAGTCTAGACTAGATTCCTAGTAATACCTCAAGTCCTAGGTGGGAAGTCAGCTTCTCTGTCAACTTTTCCAGATCCAGCTAGATTAAGTAATTTAACTACTTTGAGTGTTTCCCTTGAATTAAAATACATCTTATTTTATCTCTTTTCACATAGTGCCTCTTTGCTCACTAGACTGTGGACATCTCGAGGCCAGGAGGTGTCTCACTCATCTCTAAGTGATTCCTTCTTCAGCCATCCAGAAATCATTCAACTAATGCACCACAAGGAGTGATCTTTGCTTTGTCCTACCACAGATCCCTTTCAGTTTCCCTTTGGTTGCTTTTAGAAGTATTTATGGGAACTGCTTGGAGGAACCAGGTGTTTCAGATTGAAGAAGAAGTTGGAGCATCTCTGTCCTTTATCAACATTTCATTTTTAGACCCCTTTCCTTGTCCCTACACTTAACTTAGGCTAAGGTAGTATACACACTCAGCTTAAGGATATTGGTCTGCTCAGAAGATATTTGGAAAGACACAAGCACACATAAAAACAGTCTCTTGCAGCACACATCACCTCAAGTATCTTAAAGCCAAATTTTAGTGCTTTTCCTCCCAGTGCCTCTGCTATTATGGATTACTCACATCTCTTTTCAGTCCCAGTAACTATGAAACATAAAAACTCAAAATAAATAAAAAAGAGTAACACTTTTACATTGGTTCAGAATTTTAAGACTTACTCTGTTTCAGTTTAGTTACTTAAGATAGAATAGGAAATCCCTCAACCCCCTGGCGACCCCCACAGAACTGATTCACACATCAGTGGTAATCAGAAGAACTGGCTTTTTCTTCACAGTGCAGGGTAGACAGTGATTTTTATTTGCTGTTCTCTAGAGAGCTCATGGATAGCTTTGCAAAGCTTGGGAAATGAGCCAGCTCTTGTCTTGACAAGAGAAGAAACACATAGATTTTCATGAAAAGCCTTGCAATCCATACCGTTCAACCTTCAAGTTGCACTATATTCTGCAGCCTTAATTGTTTTCTATCTTCAATTGTCAGATAATGCTTCCACCTTATTTCTCCATGAATAGCTGTGAAATTCCAACGTTTGCATCTTTCAGCGTGCAATACATGGTAGAATATTGAATTTAGATTCTGGTAAAGAGAAACTTATAAATTTTCAGTTCACAGCAGAAAACAGGCCTCACAGGGGGCTCTCGTCTAGCTCACAAATCCAACTTTCAAGTGAGAAAAAAGAGAAATCTCTGGTAAACTTATGAACATGTACAAGATCAATAATTAATTAGAATGTTCCCAGAGCAAAGCAAATCCCCGAATTTCCTTAGCCATTTGAAAATATGATCCACTGTTGTTTAAATTCTCTACAATTTTTTCAATGTAAAAAATATGTGTAAAGCGTTTATTATATACAAGGCACTGTTCTAAGAACTACAAAAATATTGGTTCAGAAATGCAATTTCCTTCTTACAGTTTTAAGTGCTTGGGAAAATACATGATGAAATGATGCAGAGAAATGTTTTATTCTCTCTGCAGTAGCAAATAGAGAAGGCAACAAGGAGAGGAAATTAGCATATTTAAATATTGTTTTATTTACCTGCGGAGGATCTCACAGCAGTCTGGTGGGCAGACACCTTGCACTGACCTGGGACTCCTTTTGCATGGGGAGTTCCTGGGTCTACTAGTCCAAGTTCATATTCTGTTTTTGAGACTCCAGGCCTACCCTATTGGGTGGGACTTCCCCAAGGAATAGACCCAATACACAGTAGCACAAGACTGGCTTTTCAGTGGGCTCCTGGGTTTGGGGGCAGGACTTTACATGGTTGGCGCAAAGCTCCAGTTCTAGACTATCTTATTTTTCAAAAGTTAAATCGCACTTTGTTAGGGAGCCCCATTTAAAAAGGTAATTAATAATAATCTTTCAGAAATTCACCTGCAGAGTAGAATTCAAGCAAACCAAAATATTTCTGGGAAATCCCTCCGACTGCACAATATCTTCCTATAGAATTAGGACTTCTCATTAACCTTCCAATTCATTCATATTCCACTTAGCTCATACTTTCTGATTCGTATTTCTCTTTAGGAAGATACCTATAAGTTTATATTTATTGGATATACCTCAAGAGCGTTTGGATTAAGATTACAACAATAAATCTAAAAGTAAGTTGCTAATTTTAACATATGGCATTAATCATGTTTGAAGCTCCCACTTAATCCTGAGATCATTAAAAAAAAAAAATGCTTGGGGGTGGAGGCTGGAAACCTGGAGGGGTGGAAGTAGTCATCTGATGCGTTTGAGATAATTTCTACTTAAGACTGCTTTTCTAGACAACCCGAGCTTTTCGTTTCCCTTTAACCAAATTATGAGACTTGCACTTAGTCATAAAGCAAACAAAATGTTAGACTGTGATTCATCGTTTATAAGATATTCCATATATTAGGATGTAAAACGTTCCATAGATTACAGTTCTAGTTCCTGACAAGGTTTGACCATGTCACATGGGTCAGGGTGGGGATGGGGGCACAAATGGAGTGGGAGATAACTCCGGGTTCATCCCTTCTGCCTGCCCTCTGCTCTCTTCCCTTGGCTTCCCCAACCCTTACTGAGAATCTGCATTGCTTTTATTTTTTTATTTTTATTATTTTTTAAAGATTTTATTTATTTATTTGACAGACAGAGATCACAAGTAGGCAGAGAGGCAGGCAGAGAGAGAGAAAGAGAGAGAGAGGGAAGCAGGCTTCCTGCGGAGCAGAGAGCCCGATGCGGGGCTCGATTCCAGGACCCTGAGATCATGACCCGAGCCGAAGGCAGAGGCCCAAACCACTGAGCCACCCAGGCGCCCCTGCATTGCTTTTAGATGTGGACTACCTGACCTTCCTTTGTAAGTTTAGCTCTGACCTTAAAGTGCTTTATTTTTACTAGAAATGTTAACACTCTTGACATTATAATACAGGCTGGTGGCTTGAGTTTTCCTCAAGATTTTTTGTTGTTTTATTTGTTCATTTTGTTTTAAAATACCTGTTAAATTAATAAAAGCAAAGATTACCAAAAAGATGACAAAAACTTTTTCAGGTTCATTCTTCAGAGGCTGACCAGATAGAAGCCTTAAGGTAGAAATTGTTTTGAGTCATTCACTAGGAACTCTCTTAGAAGAAATTCCTTATCCTAGGTCAGATTATTTGTAGGCCGGCCTCAAACAGTAAGTCTGTCCTTTTTTTGGTTAAGAAGAAAAGGGAATATAAGATGAAAATGGCACTTTAATTTTAGATTTTAATGATAAACTTCAAGGTTTTATTGTTTTGGAATTAGTTTCAGGTCATGTGAACAATAAAACAACATGGTTTATAGCTAGAAAATTGTTTCATATTGCTTCATGGATCAGGCAAATAAAAAGAATAAAACAGTATTTTGCAAAATGGTCAATTTGGCTCTTTTGGCCATGTCAAGAGCCTTATGAAATAATACAGATGATTGATTATTTTAAGTAGAGAGAGCACGGAGTAGCAAAAACCACAAAGAAGTAGTCAGATATTTTTATTTAACATTCTTCTTTAGCCAGTAATGTTAAATACAGGACATACTTTTCCTTCTTCTTTTTTTTTTTAATATTTAATTAATTTATTTAACTGAGAGAGACAGTGAGAGCAGGAACACAAGCAGACGGAATGGAAGAGGGAGAAGCAGGCTTCCCGCTGAGCAGGGAGCCTGATGCAGGGCTGGATCCCCGAACCCGGGGATCATGACCTGAGCCAAAGGCAGACACTGAACGACTGAGCCATCCAGGCACTCCTTTTTTTTCTTTTTTCCCATTATTAGAAATAATCCATATAAATACAGTCAAATAGTTATTAAATAAAGATTTTGTTTTCTTAGGAAAAAATGTAGAAACATCTTGAACAAGATTAATGTGCAAGATATTGAACATGTAGTTATTAATGAAACTCTTTCTTTTTGTAATCTTACACTCCTGGAAGTAATTTTCAGCTGTCCTTTATCTCTGGAAATATGACTTGAATTGTGTAAAGACCTAAAATAAAATAAGAAACAGCCCATCACAACTATAATCTACCTAATACTTAATCATAGCAAGGAACCTCTGTTTTTGCCACAAAATCCGCAAAAGGTTTATAATTATCTCTCTTTTAGAGTTTGGCCCAGCTACATAATCAAAGTAGGGAACAAAGAGCATTGTGTATTCACATTGGGCTTTCAAGTTTTGTGTGTTTTTAATGGGCATGAGCATACTCAATGTCAGAAAAAGGTCTGTTGTAATTTCCATTTGTAACAGGTAACTTATAGGATGAACAAATCTGGCTTAAATCTTACAGTATATCAAAACACAAGAATACATCTTTAAATTAGAGCAGCCAAGGGGCGCCTGGGTGGCTCAGTGGGTTAAAGCCTCTGCCTTCAGCTCAGGTCATGATCCCAGCGTCCTGGGATCGAGCCCCACGTCGGGCTCTCTGCTTCGCAGGGAGCCTGCTTCCTCCCCTCTCTCTCTGCCTACTTATGATTTCTCTCTGTCAAATAAATAAAATTTTTAAAAAAAAATTTCTAAATTAGAGCAGCCAAGAAAAACAATGCTTAAAGTCATCCTATGATTTAACTGATAAGAATTAAAATTATAAACACAAAGAAAGCTGTATCTATGAGTATTTACAGATACTACTATATTGTACCTTGGGATGTGGCAATTACCTTAGCATGTACTATGGGTGCTATATCTCACAATGTCAACCTTAAACTTGGGTCCCCAAAATGAACATTATTTTTCCAATTCTTCCTTTCTCTTTCTGTAGGGTGTAAAAATGTACTCTCTAAAGTTACATACAGGGGCGCCTGGGTGGCTCAGTGGGTTAAAGCCTCTGCCTTCAGCTCAGGTCATCATCTCAGGATCCGGGGATCGAGCCCCACATCGGGCTCTCAGCTCAGCAGGGAGCCTGCTTCCCCCTCTCTCTCTGCCCGCCTCTCTGCCTGCTTGTGATCTCTGTCTGTCAAATAAATAAATAAAATCTTTAAAAAAATAAAGTTACATACAGAGAAAGCTGTGAGCCACAATTCTAATCCCTGGAGAGTAAAAGAGCAGAAGATAGAAGCATATTCTACTGCTCTTGTGCTGGACTTCTTTGAATGAATTAATGGCACTCTGACTTCTAATCTGTTTTTAAAAATTTGAGTTGGATGAGAAATAGAAAAAAGAAAAAAAAAGAACCCAGTAAGACAACTGCTTCATTGCAAAGTTTTATAATCTTTTATAGATTATGCCATAAAAATGTCAATTCACGTTTCTTTCAAAATTGAGAACTAAAATCATTTTTATAAAAAAAAATGTCAGATATCTGAATAAATTCTGGATTCTACTATCCCCTCCCTGTTCTTGAACAAAGGAAGGATTTTTGCTACCAAGTCTGTTTTCATGTGTGTACAGAGACCAGAGGCCATAAAAAGATAAAACCAGACCAACCAAGAAGCTGTCAATCTTTCCGGGGGGAAGTGTACCAAAGTCTCAAAGGATAAGAACATTAACCAGATTTCATGGTGTTTACACCTAAACCTCCTCCTTCCAATTCCTGTGTTTAACAATCTGTACCCAGCGGACACAATACTGGAAAAGGGGCATCAGAGAACCATTTCCAGGTAGCCTTCAGAATCCTTTAATTAAAGAGGGAGATTTCTTAAGAAACATTTGTTTTTCTAGATAGGTCTCACTTTCCACTCTTTTATTCCTGAAATGTTAGGCGGGGAGTTTAATACATCTTTTGAAATGGCCTCTACTTCTCCATGTATTTACTTGGCTGCCTGGCCTTCGACCTGCTCTTTCCGCAGGCAACTCCCAGCGATCACCACTGTGGTGACTGCTGGGTCTTTCATTCTCAGCACTTTTGCTTTTGAGTTTAGACATTTGGTCAGCAGGTCACTGGTCAAGACTGCAGAGCTTGCTCTGTTCTGAGCTGGACCTACTACCTGCAACCTTCATTGCCAATGTTATTCCCACTTTGTAGAAAGACGATATCCCATGCTCGCCTGGAGACCAGAAGGGTGAGAGGCTGAAGTCACCCCGAAGCCCTGACAATGATGGCTGGTGTTGGATTCCTGAGCACAGCACAGCTTTTTGAGACTTCTCTTAGTGGAGGGGATCTGGTGAAGGAACTGTATCAAATTGCTGCCTAACGGAACTGTGTCGAGTCATTCTGAAATGTATAGTGGGGGGGGGGGGGCGGGGGGACCCTCAAAAGAAGCTAACAACTTCTCTCCTAAAAAGTAAGCTCTCCATTCAAACAATGGCAAACTCTAAACACCACTATCATTCATTACACCATGTTAGAGGATTATAGAGCAGCTCAAATATGTCCCATGTGGAAAGCTCAGTTGGACCAACTTCCACAAGTCATCTGGATGCTTTTTTTCTTTAAATCAAAGCATTGAATTTTTCCTTGTATATTTTCCTTGTGTATTTTTCCTTGTATATTTTTCAATTGTCTTTAGTCAACATAATGGCAGCAAATGGCAAAAATGTGCTGGCTCAAAACATGAGACCACTTAGATAATAATAATTGTGTAAACATAGATGCTGTGTTGGGCACTCTGTGCTATGAGGACTTTAAGAGCTCTGGGACTTTCCATGTTAGGGCATCTGTGCCTTCTAAGGAAAACAAACTGATAAGTCCCCAACTTTAAACATCCTGTTCCATCTCAAATATTAAACACATGTTGTAAGGGAAAAAAAAAAAAAAAGGATAGCCATGTGGAAGCAAGACAACCAATATAAAAGTGTCACTGAGCACTCTACAGGCACAAAGAGGAGGTTGGGAGCAAAAAAGATGAGAGGCAGCTGCATGGGACCTTCCCCATGCGGTGTACCACATCCAGTTTACTGGATGAAAATGGAGAAGCAGGGTCACTGGAATGGAGTGATCTGGCTTCCTAATTCAATGTAGTTTTCTGGTCAGCCTGTAATCATATCACTTTTGATCATCTGCAAAAAACAAGTTGGAAGGATGCAGTACAATCCCTACGTACCTGCATTCCATAATGAATGGTCCTAATCTGAAAAAATAAACCTGTAGAATACAGAGCAAGCTATGGCAATCACTCCCAACTTAAAAAATAATTAAGAATGTGAAACCCATCATTTACACCCATGGCAGAGCGTTTAGTGCATTGTGTTGGGTATGGTGCAAAAGTCCTTCTGGAGGGGAGAGAATGTTCTAGGCCTTGTTCTAATAAAAAAGAGTTATGCATTGTATGGAATTTAGTGATACAACCAAACTCTGGCTTTACTGGTCTCTTGACTATTTTAATGTTCTGTAGTTCACTTAGGAAAAATCTTATGGAGAAATCAATTATGGCTTATTAATTTTAAAAAATATACTAAGAGAGGAAATAGTAGATGCTTCCAGCATGCATCATGCAGTGAACTGTGGTGTTGGGAGTGTATGGTTTTTGGAAATTTGAGTAGTCACCACGGAGTCCATATTTCCAGAGTGAATTAAAGAATTTATTTCTGATTTCTATGGTTTTTCTACATACATCTTTGAAGTTAAGTAGGTTTCTATTTGATACTCTGGAAGAATTTGGGTTTCAATACGAATCCGGAGTACTCTACGTTCTAAAGGTTTTTCATTTCAATTAAGCCCTAATTGTGAAGTAAAATTATTCCAAGGAAAACTGGAAATCTACTAATTAAGCCAATAGGTGTAAATGCTGATAAATATTATCAGAAGTTATAGTAATGATTTTCTCCTTCCTTGAACCAAATTAATTACTTTTCAGTCAATACTGATTCAATTTCTATCTACAAGCATGGGCTTTGGTTTAGTTGATTCACTGGTTATTTGATTAGAAATATGTATGGTATAGTCTGATGCTTGCTCATAAAATTCTAGAGTTTATACATTTGATTTATTTTCAAATGTTGTTTTGACTGCAATAGGGAATCCACAATAATAAGTTTGCTGGGAATTATAAAGTATATCATTTAGCAGGTAAGCAAAAATCCCAAGAAAGTGATTATCTTGCTTAATATCTCTACCTGTCACTCTCTCACCATCGCTGGTTTTGCTGGTACACCATGAATGGACCCCATAGACCTGAGCATCAAAAATATTATATTTTTCCTCTTTGTAATTCTTCATTACATATCTAAATATGGTGGTGCAGAGCCAGCTGTATGAGAAAGGACTATGCTTACAACTTAGGATGATGGTGATGATGACTTCCCTTATCTGTTCCCAGTAATGGATTTTTGTCCTTAGAAATACCCTCCAGGTTAAAGTGAGGATAAGTCTAGGACAGGTGAACGCAAAGTACTAACAATCATTTATTTCTTATGAGAAGAAACTGATTATATTTTTTTGAGCATAAACTACATGAGGTTACCCCAAGTAGGATCACCCCCAGGCAGTTCTCCTAATGGCCAATTAATCTTTCCAGCCCCAATGCAAATTGCCTCTTGAGTGCCTATCCCATATTTTCCTTTTCTCTAATACTCAGTACCAGGGGAAAACTTCTAATAAAAGATCCTGAAGAAATTCATGGTGAAACAAATTTCTTAGGTATGTATCTATAACATTAAAAAATTAGTTTCTTATCTTTGATCATTATCATCAATAATCTTATTAAAAGCTTTACCAGTTCCCATCTCTTACCAATCCCATTTTAGGAAGATCCTTGTGGGTTCTTGCTCCTCCCTCCCCCCCCTCCTCTCCTTCCTCTTCTTCTTTCTTGATCGAGTTTCTCATTCAGGGTTCTGAATAGCTCTTAATTGGGCCAGATTGCACGGCGTTACCCTTCCAAGGTGGTCTAATACTGTATATCCATATGGCTGCTCCTAGTGGAGCAAAACCAGGGTTTTTCAGGTTTCTGGTCTCTTGAGATATCTTCTCAAGTCCATTCAAGACGAAAATTTTAAGCTTATAAAAAGCGGCATTTTCAAATCTGTTTATCTCAATGACATCTCCTTCGCTGTGTAAATGATCTTACAATGCATCCTCTCCTACATCAGAGTCCTTGAAACAGAACAGGATCTCAGAATATTTAAAGAGTTAAAAATACTGTAATGATGGATAGCATGTGTGCATGTGTATGTATTATATAATCTTCATTTATATCTTACATTTATATATAAGTATATATACATACATATACTTAAGAAATGTGGATATTCTTAGCTTTGAAAGCTCTATGAATTATTCAGTCCATTTCAAAAAGAAAGGCCAAAAAAAACCTGTAAGAAGCAGGAAGAGCTGGCCAAGAAAAAAATAGTTGGCAGAAGATGAGCAGGTGCAATGAAGTGACTTCGCAGCCGAAAGGGGAAGATGGCGCTGTAAACGCACGTGTTATTAACCAGGTCTCCCAAACACAGTTCTGAGCTGCAGCTCTGCCGCAGGTATAATGGACTGGCTGAGCTAAGAAAACACCGAGTTTTATCCATCGTCTATGGAAACTCTTTGAAGTGGAAAGCTCTATCCTGACACATATTTTTAGCTTGAGGTTAAAATCTAAATTTTATCATAAAAACATTTTCCAGGTATCTACACCCAAGGACAATTTCGTTGGGCTCCGTGAACAAATGTCCTTTGAGAATGATGAGTACTTATGTCAAACTGCTCATTTCTCTCTTTTCGTGCTGCCCGATATGTAAGCGCGCTCTCTCTCTCTCTTTCTCCTTCTGTCTCTCACACACATAAACATTATGTGCACATCAACCAATGTAGCTGTTGTCTGGCACTACTCCATCACCTGAAATCACTTCTGGGCTTATAGTTTACTATTGCTTACGACCTCTCCTTTGTGTTTTCAAGTCAGTCAACAGAATTTCCAGCGTGGCTGGGGAGAAAAAGGCTGCTTTGCCAGAAATGAGTAGCTGATAGTTGCTATCTTGGAAACATGCTCTAGCTTGTGAAGTTCCTGGCTGGGGCTGGATTCACTACGTGAGTGTCTTTCCTCTGCATATGGGTAGAGTCCTGGTTTCTCCTACTTTAGTGGTGATAACTATATAGAACAAGGCTAAAGAGAAATCTTTTATATTCATGAGTTTGGAAAACATTTATATGGGAGGTAGTCTATAGGGGTACAAAACACTGGCTAGACATCTTTTTTATTTTGATTTTTGCCCCACATCTTCTAAGGGTGTTGTTTTTGCACACTGGCTTTGCAGTGTGTTTCCTTGTTGTGTTGGCACAAGTCACAGTGACACGATGGAAGGTGGTTAATGATAGTGAAAATCCCCCAAGGGTTTTCACACCTTTTTTTTCTTTTCAAACTCTAATCCATTCTGGCTGGATCCATTTCTGTTGGTTTGTCTTTGTTTGAATGGGTCACGAGTGTTGCACATGAAACTGCCTGTTACTCCTCCAGTTACAGTAAACGTTCCTCGTGCACTGAGCCATCAAAGGTTGAGAGGATGAAGTAGAACATGATACCAGGCTTTATACATCACCCCCAGTCCCACCATGAACTAGAGCTGTGTGAGCTTGGTGGATATTCTGACGTCTGGATCAATCTTAAACCACACCTGTGGTGCACCCAATCCCTAACTCAACCTCTGTCATGGCCATCCCTATTGCCTACTGAATTCAGAACAAGCTTCTTGCCTATTCACTGAAGGCTGGGCTTGTTGGGGCTTTGATCTGTTTTTTTCCCAACTTCTTCTGCTAGGACTTCCCTTGTGGTCCAACCTCTAGAAATTAGACTATTCCTTATTTCCTGGATCATGAGCTAAATTAAAGTCTCCCTACCCAAACTGTCTCCTCTTCCATCTTGCGAAATTATGTTGTTGTTTTTAAATCTTTTTAGGGCTGACTAGAATGCTTTCTTCTTCATGAGATTCCAGGGGGTCCATCAACCTATGACATCTGCCTCCTGTAAATCACCACAGCATTCTATCTTAAATAATGTCTCACACTTAGAGATAATCAATAAGTGTTTGCCAAATAAATAAATGGGATGAGCAAAGGCTTTAGATTTAGCTTTTTGAAGTCTTTCTTTTTGTCTCCTGCAGAAGTAAGCAGAATGATTGCAGAGAGGACTCCAATATATAAATTTGTTGAATTTAGAAGACCCTGCAAAAATACTGTTGAATTAGAAAAAATTGCATTTTCCCAAGACAGTTTATAAAGCACTTTTATTATCTTTTTTTTTTTTTTCAAACTTAAAGCATTAAGGTAAATAAGTTAGTTCCCCCATTCTAGATTGAGTTACTAATGCACACAGAGGAATAATAAATAGCAGCCTTGGGATAGGACTGCTGATTTTCTGATGACTGTCAACAACAGATGCCTGAGTAAGCTGTCCAGGTAATCTCCATTTCAAAGGGTTAGAGGAGGAAAGAAGTGGCAGGAGTTATTCTCATTAGCCTGTGAGGCAGGCACATCAGCTAGAGAATTAGGAGCATACTTTGTTCTAGACCCTCCAGAGCTAGGTCATACTCCAAGGCCATTGTCTTCACACCAGGTAAGATTTCATTTCCACAACTGTGTGATGGGTAGCTTCAGGTGCTATTTTAGCCATCCCAGGCTCTCAGAACATCCTGGTGGTTTACCCACCACATCTGGAGTAGGGCTCTGAAGTGAGGCATAGGTGACAGGCCAGCAATTTTGGCACAATGTGTCCCCTCCCCTACCTGAGCTCTCACCTTTCTGATTGAAACATCTAAAGTCAAAGTAGAGACTCCATTATTAAAGGGTGGTCGACACAGCTGACCTTGAGTTCAGTGCCCTAAGTCCCAACTTCCCAATTAGCCTTGGGCTTAAAAATATGAAAAAAAAAAATGTCCTAAGTATCAGAATTAGATGATCATTCCTAGAGAAAATGGAATTTAAAGACTTGGAGATGTCTACCTTTTAATGTTTGCAAATGAAACACCTACTAAAATGCAATGCATCCAGCTTATAGCACCTTCTTTAATTATTAGAATTAAATTTCACATTTCTTTTTCCTGGAAAACTCTTAAGGACTTTCAATGATTTTTATAAGGGTTCTGTAAGAGTTTCAGTAATACCCCAATCCATATATTCTACGCTAAGCATGGTAACTGGTTTTCTTGTCTTAAAAATTAACTAGATCTTTCAGAAACTTTTAAAATAGCTTTATAGAATTTCAGTTATTTAATACATGCTCCATGGTAAAAAGTCAGAAGATACAGAATGTCAGAAATAGTAAAGATAGTATCTATAATCTTTTCACTTATAGGTAATATATTTAATATTTTGACATATCTTTCTAAATATAGGTAGGAAGGTAGGCAAAATGGCAAGCAGAACAGATAGGACAAACATATTTTGGAATGTTGATAGGTTTGAAATGCTTTTGAAACATATAAATGCTTTGATCTTCAGAATTCAGTAATTCATTTTATAGAAATAAATTGTTCAATACCTGAAACACTATACAGTGAAATCCAAATTCTTATAATTTGCCATTAAACTGTTTAGAAGGTGTATTTTCTCTTTTGTAAAGCAACTTTCATTACCTACTAAAAAATAAATATCCACCCTCTCCAGTTCTAATACAAAAAAACTTTGAAAACTTCAATGAAGCCTCTAAGGAGTCCTATGGTACAACTAGAATGAAGTTGAGGTATGGTTTTTGAGCAGAATTCAGATGTGCCCTTCTGTGAATGTACTTTCCTTGAAGGTTAATGACAGTCAAAATTCTATCTCATGAATATATGTCAAGATATAACACACTCTATACACACCTACTGAAATGTGGCAGAATCTTATTCTTAGAAGGAATCTTTTACGCAATTCCCATAGGCTTTAAATAAAATATCATTTAAATTATATAAAAAAAAAACACTACAGGAAGTACACTTTCTTATGTAAAGACATGTCCCTACTATCAATCAATAACCTCTCCACAGTTCTTGTGACATTCATGATGTCTGTCATTGATATTTACTGTTTGTCAGTGGATGGTTAGGTAAGTCGCACATTTCAATTCTCCTGGGAAGGAATATTTTTGTTATTAGAATGTTCTCTATCAGCTGTGTCACATCTGATCAAATATTCTAGAAGTCCACCTCGGCACATCTGTTACAGTGACTGGTATTAGTGAACTCTGTCAGCCTGCAGCCAAACATCTAATTTTCCGAATGTTGACATACTTTTTCAACAGCCACATCTGATGGACTGGACTCTCACCCAAAATGAGAATTTGATCATGCCTCCATATGGCTGTTGAGCTTGAGTTTGCTAAGTACAGTGGAGAGAAATAATTTATTCCATAGCACTATGAGTTTAAATGCAATTTCTAATAAAAAACACTTGACCTAAATTATTTTTTTAAGATTGTATTTATTTATTTGACAGAGAGAGAGATCACAAGCAGGCAGAGAGGCAGGGAGAGAGAAGGGGGAGTGCAGGAAGCAGGCTCCCCGCTGAGCAGAGAGCCCGAAGTGGGGCTCGATCCCAGGACCATGAGATCATGACCTGAGCTGAAGGCAGATGCTTAACTCACTGAGCCACCCAGGCATCCCTTGACCGAAATTATTTTCATCATGACTACTTTTGGCCTAATGCTGCAATAGAAGTATTAAAAAGAGTGCCCAATATCACTATTGTTCAGATGGACCCTGTAGACAAAGGCACAGAAAGGATGAAAAGAAGTTCACTAAATTTAGGCCATGCTTTTATGTAGTAGGTTAACTTAAAATCAACAGGTACTCTGCCCATTGTAATCTTCTTTTGTATGTATGCTAATTGCTCTATTCAAATTAGTTGTTTAGAGGATGAGTTCTGTGACTCCCACCGGTCCTCACTTTACCTGCATAAATTCAATACTGATTTATAGTATCCCAAAGGAGAATGCTCAGTTCTGCTTCCTGTAATAGATACAAACTTAACTTTCACCAACCATTTCTTTCTTTTTTTTTTTTTTTTTCATAATTTCATAGCATTCTTTGAAAGAGATGTTCAAAGACTGTCTCTCAAGTGTTACATAATACACAGTATCTGTGTCTTATATCCCTGGCTAATGGGGGCACTGCGGTTAGTGCGGGGGCACTGATCTGGGGCCAAATGAACTGATTTCCATTCTGCATCTCCCTAGCTTAAGGACTTTGCACAAATCACCTTTAACTCTCTAAACCTTGATTCTTAATCTGAGAAATGGGGAAAGCAGTATCTGCCTCACTGCGGGTCATGAACATGAAATGGATAACTAACCTAGGTCAGGTCAAATCCTTGGTGGAGAGTCTGGCACATAATAAGTGCTCAGTAAAATTCCCTCCCTCCTGTCCTTGAGCTAGAGAACTTCCTGAATACATGCTCTGCACATAGTAGCTACTTAATAAATGTCCACGAAATAAATGAAAGTGTCACGAAAGGTGTTCTGATGTAATAAGGTGACAAACCCGAAGAAGTGCAAAACTGGTTTTCTCACCATTTCTCCAGACTCCTGCTGCTTCCACTGTATTTCAGACCACCTTCACCTCCCAACTTGCGCCTCTAAGCTCTGGGTGACTGCAGTCATTTCCATCCTAGCCCCTTAGCTCTGTTTTCCACACAGTAGCCATGGCTTCCCTTGCTTGAAGCGCTCCCCCAGCATCTTCCCTGCACAATACTTAAGATGAGAGCCGAAGCTCTGGAACTCTGCACGGTCCTGCCTTATCCGCCTCCTACTCGCCTCACTGACCCAGATTTCTACAAGGCTTCCCTTTAACCAATGAGTTCCACCCCCCAGACTCCCTTGCTGTTCCTAGAATGTGCAAACACAGCTCTCCTTAAGAACCTTCCTGCTAGTTGGAGTGTGCCCTCAGACCGTGGGCTGACTCACTCCGTATTTCCCCCTTAGTCTCTGATCTCTCTGTGTCCTGCTCTTATGCTGACTTCTGGGATTTGCTTCTCTCAGGTTCCCTTGGGAGCCCTTCCCTCTAGCCAAGAAGCACTGGCAAGAGGCAGGAGAGTAGGAGGAGGCAGGGAGAGTTGGTCTGTAATCTGTTGTTGTTCCTCCCTACGCAGGGATATCACCACTCCCACCCTCTGCCCTTCAGGACTACGGAAAGTAAGGGCGCCCCACTACAGTCAGTCCCTGGCTGCTCCCTGGGTGTTCCCCAGCCCTCCCCTTTAGTCCTATTTTTATTTGTGTAAATAGTACTCTTATTCAACTCCATTCACTTACTCCTTGTGCCATCCGTTCCTGCTCATAGGTCATCTCCTGAGGGAAACCTCCATTTTGTTTCCTTAAGACAAAAGTCCTCTCACTTCTTGATCACATTTTATCTACTTCCATAGCACTTACCATCACCTGATACATAATGCATTCACGTATTTTTAAAATTGTGAGCCTCAAAGGAGTTTCTTTCTTTTGCTTCCTGATGTGTTTCTAGCTCTTATCACAGAGTCTAGCTTGCCAAAATAGTTGCTTAATAAATGGGTGCTAAGACCTAGAAAATGATATTTAGAATTTCTCTTTCTTTCCAAGATTTTAAATGTTAGAGGCAGTGACTTAATAACAACAGAAACTACTCTGATCTGGGCAGAGAAGACCATCAGGGGAAGATGGAATACAAAATCACTGGAGGGCACCTGGGTGGCTCAGTGGGTTAAGCCGCTGCCTTCAGCTCAGGTCATGATCTCAGGGTCCTGGGATCGAGTCCTACATCGGGCTCTCTGCTCAGCAGGGAGCCTTCTTCCTCCTCTCTCTCTCTCTCTCTGCCTGCCTCTATGCCTACTTGTGATCTCTCTCTGTCAAATAAATAAATAAAATCTTAAAAAAAAATCACTGGAAATCTACTGTCCTTAATACTAGTCAATCATAATATAAATCACAGTACCTCTCCGACCTGAGTAAGAACTTGAAGATAGTTAAAGCATCTATTTTTGTGAAATATCTAAATACATAGGGTGGAATTAGGAAGTAATGGATTAGGCAGTGCAACTGGAGGTCTTTTAAAACTGTTTCAACTCTATCAAAATACCCAAATGGTAATAGATCATAGCAAGAACCAAAGATGGAAAAGGAGAAATTATGCAGAGAAAATGCTAAAAGTAATATGACTATAATTCAGTTGAATTCCCTCTGCACAGATAACAAATTTTTATCTTTCTTGGATTCTTCTAATTGTACAATTTTTTTTTCAAATATTGTCACCAAATTATTATGAGAAAATAGCTAATAAACTCTTGATCTCCTTCTGAATTTGTGTACAATATGCAGAGTTTACATATTGAAAGGTAAGGCTAATAAGCCAACATCTTCATGTCGAATGTCATTTTCAGATCATCTTTAGAAGACACCAAAGTTGAATTATATCAGTGTTCAGCTCCTTATTTAAACAGAGAGAATGGAGCCTAATATTCCCAAGAGCTTTGTCCATTACAAAGTCAACACTAGGAGAAATCTACCTCTGGGTAGGGGTGGCCCACCTTCCTTCCACCATGCTTCCTAAACTGACCTGGGTTACGGCACCTGGTTGAATTTTGTGTTTCTTTGTTTGTGGTTTGATTTTTCAAACCTTAGCCCTGGTTTTTATTTTTCAGTTGCTGCTGAATAACTGTATGTTTGTGGAGGGAAAGAATAAATGGGCCCTGGAGATAGTAATGATCAAACACAGAGCTACGCACCTGCAGACACTCATATGTGCTCTGTTTAGTGCACCAATTCTCAGACTTCAGTGCATGTTGAAATCACCTGGAGAGTTTTAAAACAACACTGATCCTGGATCCTACCTCCAGAGACTATGATTTAATTGGAATGGTGTGTATTGTAAGTACTGAAGGTTTTCAAAGTTCCCATCTGTTCTAATATAGGAGAGAGGGGGAAAACCGCTGATTTAGATAACACCAACATCACTGGCATACCTTGAAAGCAGTTTTCAGATGATTCTAGCCATCCACAGCTTCTGTTGCTTTCGCTCTAAGAAATACCGTTGATGCTCCTGCATTCCCTCACTTTGGTTTATTACAAAAAATCTGTGGCTCAAAGATTTTCTAAGAAACATGAGCGTTTGCTTTTCAGTGAGAAAGACGATTAGAAG
This sequence comes from Mustela nivalis, assembly GCF_964662115.1. NCBI lineage: Eukaryota > Metazoa > Chordata > Mammalia > Carnivora > Mustelidae > Mustela > Mustela nivalis. Next base: position 168,009,782 of record NC_139022.1, read on the forward strand.
TCATGTGCAAGCCTCCCGATAAATCAGACAAGGAGAATCTTATCTTAATCCCTGGTAGGGCTGTTTGGGGGTACATCAAGAAGGATGGATGGCTACTCACTGAGGAGAAGAATAAACTCTCAGCATGTTAATCTCCAACCACTGAAACACGAAAGGGAGTGTTTGCATTGGCTTGTCATCAGCTGTTGGGAAATGTCACAGTGCTTTACAGCATTCATTTTCTCTGGGAGGCTATTAATGTCTCCTTCTCCCATCCTTTTTTTCTGTTTGTTTGTCCCACTGGATTTTCCATGCCTGTCCAGGATGTAGAGAGACAAGTCCAGGTAGTCTTACAGACATGAACAAAGAAGAAACTCTCATGGGGGGGGGGAGGCTCTTTATTATTGCCTGAACTCTGCTCTAGGCTTTGGAATGATAAAGACTAATTTTGCCATTTTTCATGACATGCAGAGATATTTGCCCATAAGTGGCAGAGTAGGCATGAAAGTAAGATACGGTTTACATCACTTACCCTCTTCTCCTAGAAGCTTTCTTACAAACCTGACCAGGTGGTTCTCTTAAGAACTCAATGGTTTTAAAATGTCACCATAAAAAACAAAACAAAACAAAGTCCCCATACAAAGATTAGAATCATGGAGAGAAAGAACTCAGTGGCTTCTGGGAGCAAGACCACCAATTGTTCTGCTGTGTTTTGGAAGCTTGGTGTTAGCATTTTAGGTAGACTTCATAGGTAGGTTACAATAAGCAGTTAAACGCAATCTGGAAGGCAAAATTAAAGTTACGGATAAGTTCTTGGATGGTAATGTAATATAAGTTAGTTACTATGAAATCTCCTTAATTGGACCCTCAGATTGTCCAGCCAGGGCATTCTGATTGAGGAGAAGAGTTCAGGAACATCGAGAGCTTGTGGTACCATTATGTCAGATGTGAGAAGGCTTGACTAAAGCGTCAGGTGTCCAGGTGCCCAGACCAGGTAGACACTGAGTGGAAGCACGTGACAGTCTTTAGGGCACAAAGAATCCCAGAATAAGTTACCATTTTTTTTTTTAAAGATTGGCATTTCCTTCCCTTTCTACTGGAAAAGGACATACATATTTAAAATAATTCCACAGACACTAACACACAGTCAATCCTCTTGAGTTCCCCAAAATAACTACATGTGATACTTTCTGATTCCCACAAAAAAGCCATTTTATGCATAACGATAAAGTAGATTGCAGAGTAACAACAGTCTTGACTGAGTTACTCTCACAGAAGTGTGTTTAGTAAGGGACTCACTCGTTGGGTTCAGGGACACCCCCAAACGAAGGATAGAAGTGCACATGGTCAGTATTTATATCAGGATAGTTTGGAGCCATTTCTAACAACAGCTGTGCAAATGGTTGATGTTGTTGTACTTTCTCAGACTTAAATCTCCATGTGGCAATTCCGACATATGTCCAAACACTGAAAATATTTTCACATCTGATATGTAGGGGAATCCAATTTGGGATTTAAATGCGAAGCCAAGAGGGACCATCTCTTCTTCTGTTTTCCCTTCCACATGTTGCTCTGTTGTCTTCCTCCACTCTCCTTCTTGGTGACAATGCACACTGCCATGACTTCCCCTCGAGAAATTCCCAGAGCTGGCTCTTTTGTGCTGTCATAAACAGAAGGGGTGACGCACTGGCTGGAAATGTAAACTTGGACCAAGCTTCCAAAACACAACAGAACAATTGGTGGTCTTGTCGGGTTCAGTCCTTTAATTGGGCAAAACCAGAGTCCTGACGAGTCTGTACTGTTTATAAGGCTCATCGCCTCATATAAACGATTTTTAAAAATTATGGGAGACCCACATTTATAAATGCAATGGGTCTTTGTTTAGAAAAAGCAATTTATCTGTCTCTTGAATTGTTAAGTTTTTTTCTTTTTCCTCTTTCCAGCTCAAAGCAAAACAAAACACAGTTTTGGATTTTTTTTTTTTTTTTTTTTGTAATTGAAGGTGAGCCACAGCGAGCTTGCTCAGCGCAAAGAAATCCCCGTGTAAATCATGTTGAGGAGAGTGTAATCATTAGATCAGCAAGGATCCTTTCGGAGTGACGGCTCTCGGAAAATGCGTGCTGTGACCCTAGGCATACACGTCGCAGGTACACACAAGTGCACACACACACACACACACACACACACAAGAGCAAACACACATGTAGATTCCAAAGTTTTGTCAGACTTTATGAGAGAAGGATTTCCCTTTGGCTGTGTGCATTAGCATTTGTACCCTGGTAATTAAGGAAGTGGAAGATCCTCGGTTTATGGGGTGAGAAGCCCTAATGGCAGGCTGGTCATCTGGCAACCAATATAAAGAAGGGGCAAAGCAGGCAAAACTGACATTAGCCTCCATTTGAAGACAAAGTATAACTGGGGAGATTTGTTAAGTAGGATATGCTAGGATTGCTTTTTGCAGAAAAAAAGAAAATAGCATAGTTCAGAGAAAGGAAATGCCTTGTGGAGACAACTAATTTAGGCTTCATCAACTTAAAAAAGTTCCTGTGCCCAGTTTTATTGCCATCGTGAGAAAGGAGCTAGGTAAACATGCGAGGCCACCCACCAGGACATGGGTCCTTTCCTCTGAATGTGCTCTCACTGTGAGGGCGCGCAGAGGCACACATATAAGTGCATGTCTGCACACGGTTACACATACACAGAGCTCAGAATTCTTTCTTCATCATTCTTCCAACTGATTTGTAGAAAGAGAAACACAGACACAACATATCCGGCTGCCTTTAATACAGAACATTCTGGTTGTTCGCCCGAGTCGATTTCCCACTCCCTTCTTCCTCATCTCCTTTCTTATATACATTTTAAACCAGAAACTGTCATATTTCATAGTGACTCATGATAACAGGGACCATTTACTTGCCTAGTTCTGGATATATATATATGGTCATAGAGGTTGAATTAGGTCCTAGAGGGAGGATGTGTATATTTTTAACATTTTGGAAGCAAAATTTGAGAACTTAAATAGATCTTTGCTCTTCCACCTTTCATTTTGCCACCATTAAAGTAGAAACTGATCACTGTGTGTGGTAGGTGCTTTCCGACATGGGTCTCAATGATCTCACCTCCTTTTAGTTACCTACTCATGTAATCACCTCCTCCTAAGGGTAGACTGGACCTAGTCATGTGCTTCTAAAAAAATGAAATCTGGGAGAAGTGTTAAGATGTCACTTCCAAGGTTAGATGACAAAGGATGCTGACCTCTGTCTTACTGCACGCTCTCACCTCCCCGCTCAAATGAAGAGGTTGCCATGCGTGAGCTGACCTGTGGAGAGGCCCATGGGACAAGAGCATGAGGAAGACCTTTAGCTAATAGCTTGTGAAGAAGTGGGTCCTCGGTTCACCAAATGGCAAGGAACTGATTCTTGCCAACAACCATATAGGTGAGCATCACTCAAGAGACAGCACGGGGTGTCAGCTGGGCTAAGGGCATCTCCACACTTGACTGGGCAAGTGATGCATTGCCACATGGCACCGCTAGGCTGGGCCTGATTCCCGACCCACACACGTTCTGACATGACAAAAGCTATTGTTTTAAGCCATCCTGTCTTGGGGTAATTTGTTTCACAGCAATCAGTGGCCAAGGAACCATCATTCATTGGTAGACTGAATTTTTCTAGAAAGGTAAACACACTCATACAGAACTTATTATAAGTTTCCATCCACATTGTTTTGGGAGGGCTGTTTAATTTTGAATCCCACCACTTTTCCCTTTCTACAAGAATCTGTTAGATTCATGTAATTTGAATGGTGAAAGTGTCCCTAATGAAACAAGACTGTTTATACCAATGGAGTATAAACTAAACTAAAAAAAAATTTTGATATTTTTAGTTATCTATATTGATTTAACTTGTGAGCAAATTGTGTTTTTCCCTTTTAGTCTACTTTTGTTTGTTCATTTCAACAACAAAATATAAACAAGATTAATGCAATTAGTCAGACAAGTGATTACCCCTCCTTTTTTTTTTTTGTACAAAAATAATTCCATAAGCATTATTAGGCAGTTAACTACACTTGAATCTACATTATACATTTTGGGGGATAGTTTGTTATCTATATATCTATCTATGTAAAGGATTTTATCTATTTATTTGACAGAGAGAGAGAAGGTAAGCATAAGCAAGGGGAGCTACAAAGGGACTGGGAGAAGCAGGCTCCTCACTGAGCAGCGAGTCTGACACTGGGTTCAATCCCAGGACCCTGGGATCAGGACCCGAGCTAAAGGTAGATGCTTCACTGACTGAGTCACCCAGGTGCCCCCAGTTTGATATTTATAAGCAGATTATCTTTAGTTGGAATAGTTTCTCAGAAATAGATGGGTATTATGATGTTAATTCGTTTTAAGGCCCCAGCCACACACTCTTGTCCTCTGCCACCCTCTGAAAAATTATCTCCAGATGTTCACTGAAGCTGCATGACCAAGTGGTAATTTGGCCAACATTGATCTAGGACCTAAGGGAATATTCCCAAGACCACATCTTGGACTTGCTGCCAAATCTTCCCAATAAAAAGGATGCCTGTCTCACCCCCTGTAAAATGGTCAGTTCCTAATGCTCAATTTGAGGTTGTAAGACCCATTTCTTCCAACACTAAAAACTGTTACGCCTACAACTCGTGATGACAAACCAATGTGTGGGAGAAACCTTGTTTGGTGAATAAAAACTCTTCCATACATAGGCTGGGAAACCATTGCATATCTCATATTCTATTTTCAATAAGACTGAAGAAAATTGGTAGAATTTTCTCTTCTGGGAAACCCCCAAAACTAAACAAAAACAAATCAAACCTTAAAACGGTCTTGTCAAGGATGGAGTGCTTGGGAATGTGCAGTCTTCTGAATTCCCTGCCCTGTCACCGTGCTCAGTCAGTGTCCCTGCCAAGATGGCGACTATGCCGACACTGAAAGTGTAGGTTAAAAAGTATCCTCCTGTTGGGGTGCCTGGGTGGGTCAGTGGGTTAAGCCTCTGCCTTTGGTCAGGTCATGATTTCATGGTCCTGGGATCGAACCCCACATCAAGCCCCGCATTGGGCTCTGTGCTCAGCAGGGAGCCTGCTTCCTTCCCCCTGTCTCTCTGCCTGCCTCTTTGCCTACTTGTGATCTCTGTCTGCCAAATAAATAAATAAAATCTTAAAAAAAAAAAAAATCTTCCTGTTCCCTATCTACTGCAAATGTTTAAAGACCACACCCTAGCATATGAATGACAAATGTGAAAAGGATGGTTTTAATCACACTGAAGAATTTTTCAACTGTTGAGAATCAGCCACCGTCTTAAAAGACAGGATAATTCATGACAATGTGTCTGAGATGAAGAAAGCAGGCTAGGTCTTACTTCAGTGATTTATTTTTTTAAGTGGCTGGACTGACATATCAGTAAATCATTTCGTTTCTAATACGTATTTTGCTAAACATATCCTACATTATTTTTCAATATGCATTTCTGAAATTGGAGCTATATTAGGCATCAAAAAAATAAAAAATCACCTTGCCTGGTAATCCCACACTTGTGCTTTCTCTGCTCTGCAAACTTAATAGTCTCACCTCAGCTTACCCTAGGGGTTTGATCAAGGAGAAAGAACTTGTTCTGTGCCCATAAGAAAAGGTTTCCTTCCAAACGGGAATAGACGGAGAAGAGATTGTGTTTACTGCTTTAAAGGCCATTTGACTTCACAAGATTCATTGCTCACATCCCCTGCCTCGAAGCACTGATGTATTTCTGGATCTGAATAGTGACTTCTGTCAGGTCTGAAATGAGTTTTGTAGAAATCTTGGCTGCTTCTGAGGAATGGGGGAGCCGTGCTGACCCTTGTCATCAAGAGTAAAGATTTCCTGCCTCCTGTGAGCACACCTCAGGCAAGTCTGACGCCAGCCTGGGTTGGGTCCCCTAAGAGGGTCTTATGCGATTTCTGGCCCTGACCCCTCAGGCATTGATATTTTTGTCTCTGGAGGGTCATGGATGATCGGTAGGGCTAGATGCAGGGTGTGCTAGATGGCCCGTGGTAAACACATCGGTCGTCATCTTGCGAGAGCTTACGCTCGGTAGCTACACTTACAGATGAGAGAATTCGAGTCTCTGCGAAGAGTTACTTGTCATTGGTAGAGGGAATTCTATGATTTCTGCAGAAAAGTAAAAGGCTTAAAAAACAAACTAGCTCAAATTTGGAAACAAGTCCAGCAAAACTATGAAGTCATCTATAGTGTGAACCGTTTTTTTTTTTTTTTAAAGAATGATTTTTGTTTTACTTTGAAAAATAGTGTATCTGGTTAATGAATCTGAGCTTTAAAGACAACTTTGGACAGTGAGTGAGAGTAATAATAGTAAGTTTCCTCTGGGCTGCCCTATGTAGGGGGGGTCCATACAAGGAGGTAGTGTGATCTGGTGGATAAGAATGGAATTTCTGGAAGCGGGCTGCATGTGAAAGTTACTTATCTCTGTGTTGATTCATTTTCTCATCTGTAAAATGGGAAGAGAAATAGTACCAGGGGTGCCTGGGTGGCTCAGTGGGTTAAAGCCTCTGCCTTCAGCTCAGGTCATGGTCTCAGGGTCCTGGGATCGAGCCCCACCTTGAGCTCTTTGCTCAGCAGGGAGCCTGCTTCCCCCCATCCCCCACTCTCTCTGCCTGCCTCTGCCTACTGTGATCTTTGTGAAATAAATAAACAAAATCTTTAAAAAAAAAAAAAGGGGGGAGAGAGAGCTAGTACCAGTCTCATAGGGTAGTATACAGTAGACAGAGGCAGAAAGATTATGTTAAGTACTCAGTACATTATTTTTGATTATTCAATGAAAATATTAAACTTCCTTTGGCCTCCATGTTTCAGAATTTATTTTACTCAGCATATATTACAAACCAAAGTAATTATATGGTAAGGAGTAGTGCTTTTTAAATTCCCTATTGTTAAAATGCCAGTTTTTTTGTTTCCAACCTATCACAGATGAGTACTTCAGCACACTAATACAAGTGAATTACTAGGAAAATGAAATAAAAATGGAATAAAGGTATATAAGACCCAAGCTTAAACAGCTGTGTAAAATGTTTCTGGAAGCTTCCTCTCAATGTTCATACTTGTCTCTTTGTCATTTGGTCACATGGTTGGTTCACAGAGGGGCACCTGTCGGCAGACCCCACCTGGAGCGACACTGGAGGGTAAGAGAAATTTTCTTGTGCTCAGAACTGGGGAGAACATTCTCTGGGGTTGGGTAACTGTGTCCCTCCTTGAACACTCCTTGTGTTCACTGCTTGAACTTGTGGCACTCCCCTCCAGCTGCGGGCACTGAAAACACTAGGGCCAGCCCTTGGCCTTGGCTCAACCATCAGGTATAGACTTGGAATGGAAGCCAGATAATGAGAAGAAGACAGGTAGAGTTCACGCCAGTAAATGCTAGAGATAGTGAGAGTAGCACACTCCATTTCCAAAAGCAAAACCAACAGTGATTCTAGAAGGAGCCTGGGTGGCGTCTGTGGCTGTGGCTCCTCACCAGACCAGTACTGGCCACAACTGTGGTCCACTGTCCTTGGTGGGGGGCTTCTGGTTTAAGTTTCTGATTTTCCTGGAGAGACAGTGATCTACTTACATTCTTTTAACCAGTTCTGTCTGCTTAAATTAGCCAGTAGATTTGTATTGCTTGCAGGTAAGAACCCTGAGTAAGTAGTTCCCATGAATTTAAAAGAGGAAGTCAAATAGGTGGGCTGTCTTGGCATGTGACATCCCATTGAGTCTGGCTATCCGCCAGCTGTTTAGAAACACTCAGGCCTTCACATCCATGTTATTATCCCATTACTAACTCCAGTTTTACCGCCTTCTTTTTTTGTCTTGTTCCCTACAGTACAATCGTGTGTGTCTTTACACACCTTTATACCCTTCATTTTAGTTCCAAAATCAAGCTGAAAATCGATGAACATTTTATACTACATTCTGACAGGTTCAAGGGACATGGGCCAGTACGGAGAACCTGTGTCACAATTAGGTAGGAAATCAGTCTTCCTTGGTTGTCCTTTTTTGCATCGAGGGAATTTATGCTGAGAATTCACTCTTCTTGGGCCCAAACAAAATTTAGTCCTGCAGATTTTCCCATGTAGGAGACTTCTCAAGTGAAAGCCTCTTGCCATTTAATGGGTGACAGAGGTAATTTTCTGCTCAGTAGATAAAAACCTCTTTGACCCCGAGAGGTGCAGAACGGTATGAGCTCACCTCTGGATGTGCATGCCCTCCCATTCGCGGCATGGAGCCTATATAGGCTGTCCAGACGTTTTTTTAGGAAAACTTTAAATTTCAAAAATAAGAAGATTAGGCCTGAGGATCCCCCCTCTTTAAAAAAAAATATTTTATTTATTTGTGTAACACAGAGAGAGCACAAGCAGACAGAGGGAGAGGGAGAGGGAGAAGCAGGCTCCCCACTGAACAGAGGGCACAACGAGGGGCTCCATCCCAGGACCCTAGGACCATGACCTGAGCCAAAGGCAGACACTTAACCAAATGAGCCACCCAGGTACCCCACGTTTTCCATTCTTAACTGAGAGACTAGTTGCTGTCCTTAAGTTCTCCTCTGGTCATTAGGAAAACCAAGCTTCCTATTTGATTCACTAACATACTTTGCATCAAAATACTTCCTCATGCATGATTTCTGCAAGGACATATAAGAATGAAAAAAAAAATGAATTGCCTGAAATTATACTTAGTGACAGTAGACTTTGCTGGATGTATATGTTCCATACCAAGGTACAGGTAATTACTGAGAGGGAAACAATGAGATCATCACTGGTGAGTTAGCATGGATACCTGTCACAATTTGCTTTTGTCTGAGTAGCCAGTTGGCTGGCAGGAAGATCATTTGGGGATGAGACAGTTCTTGACCTTGGCTGCATAGTAAAACTCTCCATTATCTGTGTCTGTTCCCACTTCTAGAGGGCCTGATACTCCAGAGAGTCTCCAGTAGATAATACCCCAAATTTAGAAACCCCATCAGTTTCTGCACATAAACCTCAGAGTAAAAACTTTACTTCTTAACATAAGAAATTATTATCTTGTGTCAGCTATGGACACTTTCCCTTTTATAGTCAGGTATGTTTATAGTCTAAACTCCACTTCTTTATTTTTTTCAAAGATTTTATTTGTTTACTTGAGAGAGAGAGAGAGAGAGAGAGAGAACATAAGTGGAGGGAGAAGCAGAGGGGGAGGGAGAGGGTAGGAGACAGAATCTCAAGCAGATTCTACTCTAGGAGTGGAGCCCATTGAGGGACTGGATCCCACCACCCTTGAGATCAAGACCTGAGCTAAAACCAAGAGTCAGATGCTCAACCAACTGAGCTGCCCAGGTGCCCCTAAACTCCGCTTATTTTTGATAACTGGGAGCTTCTATTTCAGTTTGCTTAAAATAAAGAATTCTTTACCATAAGTAATTGCAAAATCAAATTCAGTTAACACTTTCTGGAAAACATTTCTGATGGTGGTGGATAATGGTTTGCCAAAGGCAAACTAATTTGTTAACAGGGGACCCACAACCCTATCCATAGGAGACAGGTAATAAGTATATCATGAGTGGATGAGTGAGAGATTGAGAGGACGGTCTAAACTTCAGTTCATTTGGTTTCATGGACGTCATGTATTACATGTTGGCTCATTAAATTTAAATTTAAAAAATGAAAAAAAAAACCCTTTCATGTCCAAAAGTAAGGATTTTGAATATTTAATATCTCTGTGAGTTTGTGTCTCTAGAGATCAATTAAACTTTTTAGATAACTGCACAGTTCAACTACCCTTTTTCCAGATTCAGGTCAGTTGGCTTGTCTCTGATCATACAGCCATTAGCACCAAAGCCAAGTCAAACCTCCGGTTTTTAGCATTGAATTCCCACTGAAAACCGCTGTTACTGGATTCACATCATACCTGCAACTGCCCATATTTACGGTGTTTCTAGTTAGCAACGTGCAGACATTTTGCCAAAAATCCCCAAGTTTTTCTACTTATTCCGTGATGTATTTTGATTCTGAACAGAGAATAAAGCCCATGTAGAGATTTGAATGGGAGACTTTTGCTCAGTCACTCTGCAGTCTCAACTAACTTTATAATATAATATTCAAAGGAAAGTTAAACCAATGTGAATAGTAACGGAGATATTAATTTCCTTCATGCTGCTTGTTAATTTATGTGAAGGGTTCATTTAATCATATTTAAATTCCATAGAGATTAAAGAGATGCAATTAGCAAAGTACAAATAATCCATCTTTGTCATTCTATTTCCTTGCTGTTTAGATCTGTGCAATTGGCAAGGTAAATAACACTGAATAATGAAATAATCTAAAAATATTATTTGGAGCCATCTCTCAGTGGGTACCAAAAGACAGGTCCTATAATAGGGGAAATTAACAAACGAAACAAAGAAAATTAGTAATAACGTGCATTTCTAGTTTGCCATTATTTCTGCATCACCAAACCCATCTGAAGTGCTGATGTTTCCCTTTAAAACAATTCATAATTCTTTCTAAACTCCTACTGTCTAATCACTTGGCTGTTAAAGAAACTGCTGCTTTTAAATATTTCTGGAAAAGAGAAGCATTACCCTGATAGCTACTTAACTCTCTGAAAAGGTATCCGTCTTCCACACTTGTCCCTCTTCATCTTTACAGGTCTGTCCTACTTTATTATGTCACTCCACATAGCTTCTTGCATGACCTTCTAGCCTTGTCAGACTCAGGCCTGGCCCTCAACAGGTGCTGCATCAGCACCATGCAAGTGTAGCTTGATTCCAAAGACGTAGACCAGATCACAGACCCATGAGCTCCCCAGGGGGCCTGACCACAAGGACAATGTGAGCATAAAAAGACTATGGGAATCTTTCAATCATCCTGGCAGACACTCATAGACGACCCTGCTTTCAAGATCAGCCACATCTCTTTGAATGAGGATCAACACAAAAGGTCCAGGAAGTTGGCTTTCTTCAGAATGATGGGGGACTAAAGTCACCATACAGTGAGACTGTAATGGAAGCTGCATATGTAGATGCCATATTTCTGTTCATAAAATCCCGATACATATAAATATGGAATCACATGATAAACTCAACTTAGATGCCCACTGATGCCCCCTTTCCTGCCAAATCTCTATCCATATTCCCTGGCACCTCCACCTGAAGATAAAAGATTTCACAGCTGCCTAAGCCAGTGTTGGCTCAGAATGTAATCCCCAACCCAGAGAGCCTGGAAGTGATCTTCAAACTATTTAGAATTCATTCTCGGATCACAATCTAGTTTCCACATCTCCAGGTCCTTGAGGAATTCTCTAGTGTTTTGACCTCCTCATTTCCTGCAGAAAACCTTAAACCCTTTTTTTCTGGTGGTCTTTTGATTGCACCACACTGCCTTCTGTGCACACACAACAGACAAGCCATACAGCTGACCAAGAATGTGAGTGAGTGACCAAGAAGCTGGAGGGGAAGCCAGGCTGAGCTCTTCATCCCTACATTAAGTGTTAGAGGAGGTGCAATGTAGTTCCCTTTTAACGTATCTTCTTCAACCAGTGGTATTGCTGTCCTCTTCCTCCCTTTCCAGAATGCCTGAGGTATTCTTGACACCCCTGGCTGACCTACACTTGGGTTAAACTTGTTCCAAGAAGTGAGAGCAGAACCCCAAATCCCTACCAGAAGCCAGAAAATATCAACATATTAAAAAGTTTCCTGGGTGATTTTAACGTGAAGCCAAGACATGGCTCCCAAGAATCCCCACTTCCCAGTATTCACACCCTTATGTGACTGCCTCCCCTCAAGTGTGGGTTGGGTTTAGTGACCACCACCTAAGAAACAGAATATAGCAAAAGCGACGGATGTCCCTTCTAAGATTCAGTTATAAAAGCATGGGACTTCGGTCTTATCACTCTCTCTCTCGCCTCCTAGGCTTGCTTGCTTTGATGAGAAACCCATGTGGCACGAACAGAAGTCAGGTTCCAGCCGACTGCCTGGGAGGAAAAGAGGCCCTCAGTCCAGCAGCCGGCCATGACTGGGCTATGGCCCACCACATGAGGGAGGTGGGAAGTGGCCCACTCTCCAGTTCACAAGGTCCTTTTCTGGAGGACCTTGTGAGAGATCCTGAAGCTCGAGAAGCCAGCACACCTGTGTCTGGACACCTGGTCCACCAAGATAGTGAGACCATAAATACATAGTGTTTTTTTCCCCTAAGCTTTATTGAGGAAAACATGACAAATAAACAGTCGTATGTATTTAAGACATACAACGTGCTGTTCTCATATACCTGTATATTGTGAGATGGGTCATGGAGCCAATGAACATATCTACCACCTGGTTATGATTTTATTTATTTACTTAAAGACTTTATTATTTATTTATTTTTTAAAGAAAGACCATGAGAGAGTTGGGGGGGTTGGGGAAGAGGGAGAGAGAGAGATAATCCCACGTGGACTCCATGCTCAGCGTGGAGGTATGCTTGAGTGAAGCCTTGCAGCATATTCAGGAGAAGGGTAGAGTGGATGAGCATCTCTTCCTGAGAGAAGAGGCGCTGAGCAAAGTCACTGAGTTCATGCACAGCACAGACCCACATGCCAATAACTCACACTACCTGCTCTGGAGTAAGGAAGGGAGGGAGCGATAGCAGGTCTGAGAGAGGGGGCAGTAGAGCACAGTCAGAGTAGGAAAGGTATGTATTAGAATTTACAAGCTCTTCCAATTAAGAAAGATTTAAAGGGGCGCCTGGGTGGCTCAGTGGGTTAAGCCTCTGCCTTTGGCTCAGGTCATGATCCCAGGGTCCTGGGATTGAGCCTCGCATTGGGCTCTCTGCTCAGCGGGGAGCCTGCTTCCCCCTCTCTCTCTGCCTGCCTCTCTGCCTACTTGTGATCTCTCTCTCTCTGTCAAATAAATAAATAAAATCTTTAAAAAGAAGAAATATTTGCATACTATGATTTCTACATAGAGTAGAAAATACACACTTCTTTATGCCTGCACGCACTCCAAATGGGTTTTCCTACCACAGTACATCTTTCTGAAGTTTCTAATTAAAATCTAAGGTTTCGTATGGATATAAATTGGCTCATTTTTGCCCCATATCATGTAAGGGAAGGGGAATTAGTCACAAATAAAATTAAACTTGTAAACACAGGAACCGTTTCTCACTGAAGTAACATCTGGGAATTTCTGATCCTGTGTGGCTATATGTGGATCTCCGTACCTACATGTATAGTAGTGTACCTTTCAATACATATTTATAACCTGCCTGTCAATGTTGTTCTGGTTTTCTCTGATAGGCACATTATATATTAGACATTGACGTTAGTAGTTTAATTCTATGTATGGTCAGGGAAACATGTGTCTCAAGACCACTTATGAACTTCATTCACCTAATAATTATGGTTTTGTGGTTCACTGTCATGTCTACATGGAAACATCAAGTGCAGAATTAACAACCAAAAGCAAAATCTACCTCTATCTTATTTGTGCACCATTTCTGGGAAAAAGTGACCTTTTCTCTGCTAATGCATGTGGTTGTGGAGATATTGTCTCGGGGAAAAGAACTTCTCACTATTGTTTGTTTGTAAGAAATGGTTGGCCACTGCGGGCCTTCTGGGCTAAGGGGTCCCATTGTTGGCGTCTTTGAAGATAATGAGAGTGGGTGGGAGATCTATTCTGCTGGGAAAATGAGAGAATTACATGTGGTGGTGTCCGGAAGGGAGGAGTCGCTTGATGTGGGCCTTCTCCCTGCAGCTGGCATTTCGGGGATTATATTTTCTGACCCTCGAGGCACTTTTAATTTTCTCAACATGGAAAGGTCAGTATTTCATCTCACCATCAATTATGGTGAAAACGGCTCTAAGTAAAAGTAGATGGAAAGTAATTGTCCGCCCCAGTGGTCCTATTGTACATTGTTTTCAAAAGGCTATTTTAAAGAGAGAGAGGAGGAGGGGAGAGGAAGTGCGGGCAAAGAGGGACACAGAGAGAGACACAGGGCGAGAGAGACCCAGAGACCAGGCACAGAGTGAACACAATGCTGAGGGCCGGTGTGAAGGGATTGGGACGGAGGATGTTTCAAGGCACTTAAAGACCTGCCATCATTTCTCAGCTTCCTCCACAGACTCGGGAGGGGTGATGAGGAGTTCAGCGTCATGCCGTGCCAGAGGCAAGCAGAACAATCATCCTTGCTTCTGGATCCCTCCAACAAATCTAACGCCACTTAGAGTCTTTCTCTCCTTGGTTTTCGGAGAGTCTGCACCCTGATGAACCCCCTCTTCTACATCCAGGAAGCTCCCACGGGCTTTCTGAGTTGTTTCTCCTGCTGGGAGATGGGGAGGGGGGGGGAGGTCTCTGCAGGGAGTCTCTGAGGCAGGCAGCTGTGGTTCCTTTGTGCCGTCTTCGGAACCTTTCCTGTGGGATCCACCCATACCCACTTTGTGGGGTAAGGAGCCCACAGGAGGTGGGCGGTTGCTTCTCCCGTGGAAGCTGGTCTGCTTACCTACAGGAGAACTTCTGGGGGGATGGAATGGATGCTTGGAGCCAGAGATGGTCCCTTCCCTTATGAGATTATGAATGATTAGAACATTCATGTTTAAAACGGTAATCCTTCCCACCATGTAAAGATAATCCTTCAGTGAATGAAAGCAAGGCTGCAGAAATCAGAGCCAAGTCTTGGAAGAAGAGTCCATTTTCTGAAACCATTCACAGAATACTTAAATTTAGCTGGCCTAAAGCAGTACAGCACCAGAACTTCTTAGGTGCACTAGCCAATAGATTCCTTTTTAGCTTACGGCTAGATTAAGGTTGGATTTCTATTTCTTGTAGTGAAAATGTTTTCTTCAATATCTTTTAAAATTAGATCTCTAAAGTCTACAGATTCTGCCCAATCTACTGATTTGGTTCTACTGAAGCCTCAATGTGTCTTGGCTACATTTCCACGTTAACGGAAATCTGCACTATTTTTCTGGCTTCTCTCATTAAGTTTCTCTGCTTGCTCTGTAGCACTTGAGTGAAATTATTTCTGCCAAGATCTATTCCTCTCCTTTGGGAAAACTGAGGGCTAATCCTGTATTTTCATCCATTCACACCTCCTAATCCTCAGCATCCACCTGTAAGTCTGGTCAACAGAAGGGCAGGGTTGGAGTGCTCACCTCACCTAGACCAGGAGGCTTGCTCCCACCTTCCCACTGAGTCAGCACAGATGGGCTTTCTCTGGCTGTTCATTTAACTGCCTCTAAGCTGTGCCCCGATATCCCGTACACAGATGCCTCTCATCTTCAGACGTGCAAATGGCTGAGCAATGGGAGGCTTTGGTTCCTCAGGAGAACATGAGGATTTGCTTCCTGCCTTCTAGTCTGAGCGACAATTATGCTCTTTTTTTTTTTTTAAAGATTTATTTATTTATTTAAGAGAGAAAGAAAGAGAGAGAGAGAGAGAGAACCAACATGCAGGGAGGAGAGAGGCAGAGGGCGAGGGAGAGAGGGGATCTCAAGCAGACTCATTACTGAGTGAGGAGCCCGACACGGGGCTCATTTTCATGACCCTGAGATCACGACTTGAGCCGAAATCAAGAGTCAGATGTATAACTGACTGAGCTACCCCAGAGTTGCTCTTATGGCTCTTTGAAAAACCATAGAAATATGGACAAAGCAACTGTCTGCTGTCTGGTAATATTCTTGCATATGGGGGCTGTCAGCCGGCCACCCTTGGGAGCCTGTGCCTGTGCCTGATCTAGAAGGAGGCTGTGACAGCAATGACATTTCCTTCTCAGGTGTTTGGCTAGGTATTGGTTCTACTGTCACCACACCTGGTCCCAAGAAATGCAAAGGCATCGTCTTGGCAAGGTCAGAAACCAGCAGTGTTAAAAAATACACAGGAAGCAGAAACATAGCACTGCAGAATCTACCACATAGTCTGTGAAGTAGAATTCACTCCCACATAGAAAATACTACCTTGAGCCACATTCCAATGAGCTCTATTACTGGAAGGAAATTTTCCAAAAGGGTCATGAAGAGACCCTGGAAATGGAAATCAGCAGATAAAGACCATGATCCTACTGTGACAGCTCACTGGCTGTTTGGCTTTGGCCGAGACACTCACGCCGTTTGATCTTACTTCTCTAACTATCTGAACAGGGGACTGGACTAGACAATTTCAAGAGGAGCCTTAGTCAATTTCTAAGGCTCCTCTCAGTGCCAACATCCCATGAGTCATTTGAGCCCAGAGTCCAGTAATTTTCCAAGAGGAGTCCAATGTAAGAGCTGCACTACCCTTAAGCATTTAAGCGGTTAAAGAATGCTTGAATTTGTTGGTAGTGACTATGGAAATGGGAAACTAGGAAGCCAGGTTGAGGAAAATTACTATGCTGATGAGCAAATATGAGAAGACAGTGGAGGCTGGAATAAACAGTTTTCAAAGACAGGCTCTGAGGACCTGAATTTGAATAAGCTCATGAGAAAACAAAATAAACCCAACATCACAAAGAGTGAAATACTATCACTGAAACTGGGAGCTCTCAATGTCACGTGTAAAGTGCAATCAGGATTCTTCACTGGTAACCTGGCCACATTGGACCTCTCTGAAAAGAGATAACAAGAAGAAAATGAAGCTAGCAGGATAGCCAGAGGGCACTACTTGATATTTGGAAACTAAAAACGAAGTTTTGGAAATAACACATAAAATAAAATGTCTGGTTTAATTTTGGCCCAGGTTTGCTACTCTTAATAAATTTTGGCAATTCAAGGCTGTCAGACAGGAGAATATGTGTCTGTGTAAACAGGAGAGCATAAGGAATGAAATTTCATGACCAATAAATTGGTGGAAAATAGGAATTTATGTGTGCTGGTGTATTTTCTCCAAGTATCCTAGCTGAGCTCTGATTTTCTAGAAGTATTACCTTTTATTTACTATTTCTGCATATAAACCTTCAATGGCTGCACAGTCCCTATAAGATATAGTCTTATCTTACGACTGGCTTTGAAAACCTAACTTTTTAAAAAAAAAGATTTATTTGAGAGAGAGAGAGGAAGCAAGAGAGTGAGTAGGTGCGGGTGGGGGGTGGGGCAGAGGAAGAAAGAAAACCCTCAAGCAAATCCCTGCTGAAGATAGAGACCAACGCAGGGCCCTGAGATTATGACCTGAGCTGAAATCAACAATCAGCCACTTAACTGACTGAGCCACCGAGGCACCACGAAAACCTAACTTTAAGTGACACAGACAGATAAGGAAGAGGAGGAAAAGGATCCAAGGTATATTTTTAAAATCCCAGTATATAAAAATAGCTATTATAGCTATTGCCTGGGTAGCTCAGTTGGTTAAGCGACTTCTTTTGGCTCAGGACATGATCTCAGGGTCCTGCGACTGAGCCCTAAATTGGGCTCCCTGCCCAGCTGGGAGTCTGTTTCTCCCTCTGCCCCCTCCCTATGCACACGCACACGCGCACAGTATGTGTGCTCTCTCTCTCTCTCAAATAAATAAAGTCTTAAAAAAATACATATTATGTATTTATTAAGCCATATTAGTGGAAATTTTTCCAGACTTAATTTTGTGTATCACTCACATTATAGTTCATGGTCATAAAACAGTATTTTATTTTAGTACATTAAATTTCTAGTGATCAGATATCCACAGTATGGTGAGGATGAATCCATAAAATAATACCCTAGGAAATTTAAATGTGGGGGAAAAATGGTAAAATCTGAAAACTGTTTCTATTTTGGCTTTGCCCAAAGAAGCAGAGGCAAACAACTTATATCTGACAAATATAAATCAAATTTGGTTCTTTTCAGTAGAAAGAAGAGAGAAGACAAAAAAATGAACAACTGGCCCAGTGTAGCCTGCTCCCCTATGAATTTATGGATGGACAAAGTAGTACTGATGCGTACATCAGAGCATTCCCACCAGAGCATCTCTTTGCAAATGAAATTAATGGACACATAAGGGTTCTGCCTGTCCTGTATAAATATAGTACACAACAATAAATGCCCTCAGAGAAATCTACAGTTTTCAGATCCTTTGGAACTAACTATCATCAAAGGGCTTAAGATGCAAAACCACTGGTTTCTCTTTCTTTGATCCAGTGAATACCAAAATATTGGCTGAAAGATTCAGTATAGAATAATCCTTCATCTTTGCTATCAACGATGCTATGTTATTTATGGTTATTTTTCATATGATGAAATATATATATAAATATATATGCCTCCAACTTTTTTTTATTCTCTAATAGCTATAAGGTTGAAGTTTGCTATGGTTCTCTTGGGGTGTTGTAGAATTCTAATGCAAAAAAAGAGATGGAATAAGACTAGAATATGAAGCCATGAACTTGGAAAGAAAGCCAAACTGCCATATTGATGAATGCTACACGTTCTTGTGTCTGTGTACCAGCTTGGAACAACTGCTTAATTTGTCTGTTTTTATTTCCTCAATTTATGGCTGTTGGTCCTTGAAACAGAAACATTTCAAACATATGCATCAAATAATTATACACATATATATCAGAAACTGTATATGTTATGTATTGGAAATCACCTTTTGCAAGTCATCTTTACATATATCTGTTAGCAGTTAAAAAGATTCAGAACTTCACTGGAGGAGAAAGGACATTTTTTTTTTTTAATGTGTAATTAAAATAAGCTCAAATATGTCTTCTGATCCCAATCCAATTATCCAATGGCATTGGTTTCCACTTTGCCTAGGACCACAAGAAAACATTCATTACTTTTACCAACTGACTCTCTTGCTAATAGACTTTGAATAATTCGTTTCTAGAACAGTGTTTTTCAAACTGTGTTCCTACAGGTTCTAAGGTTCTATCAACCTATGTCAGGGTCTTCCTGAGGAACAAGGTGGAGTTCATGGACTTGGGTGTTTGGAGCCTCTTGTCTGCACTCACTCCCATGCGTGCAGCTTCAATTCAATCTAAGTAACACACGGAACCAAAGATTTCAAAGGAGAACCTACCTACCACTGGAAACAAAAGTTACCGTGGGTTTCTCAAGATTTGTGGAATGACAGCATGGAGAAGAGAATCTGAATTCATTTCATTAAAATCTTCTTCTGCAACCTGGGCCCATATTAAGCCTGCCTTTGGGGCAGGAGGAGACAAGAGGGAAAGTGGAGGAAGAGAAGAGGAGAGGTGAGAGTTCCAAGGAACAGAATTTGCAAGAAGTGAGTAGGACATACACTTCCTCTGCCACCAGGTTTTGTGGCAGGTGGCAAGTGCAGCCTGATAGGTCACTCCCTGGCTGAGGTAAGCAGAGCATCATGACTGGTAGATGTGCCCAGTCAGCATGAGTGTTGGAGAAAAATGGTCCTGCTGTGGCAGAGCAGTGGGAGTAAACACTGAGGTTCCCCTGATGTTCAGGGAGAGGAAATGGGTTCCAGAAAAGCCTTGGGCTTGCATATGGTGATGAAGAGTGCAGCTAGAGGTAGGGCTCAGAAGGATGTGCAATGTGCTTAACATAAGAGTCTGGCAAGAGACCTCCTACAGAAGGCAGGCAGACATGGCCTATCTAGGCCCTCGGGGGCCCATCAACCCAAAGAGAGCTTTGAGGATTTGAGATCCCTGCATACCTGTAGATTGCTACACCTAGAAAACAAACAATGCGCTACACAACCCCTTTGAGTGGAGAGTCTCAACTCATTGAGTTATATACTTGGAACAGATTTTCTCCATCAATTCCAAGCTGTGTTCTTTTTATTGAATCGAAAGAAACACCCTAATGGATACATCATTTTTCAGTCATTTTCATTTGTGAAGATTTTTTCCAGTCCAGATTACACCCCAGTCTCTTCCTCAGTTCGAAGTTTTCTCCACTGCTAGATTTACGGCGTAAGTGGCTCAAGGGGCTGTGTGTGGTCTCTGCTCTTATTCCTGAGAAACCCCAGCCACAGTTCACTGGTCAGAGCTGGTTGACACATTCTAAGCACTAGTCATTGTTTCTACACCTACACACACACACACACACACACACACACACACACACACACACACACTTTGAGTTCTTTTTAACTCAAGATCCTTGATCCTGCTCTTCCTATATGTTTGATGGCACATATGAACTCATATTTAGGACTTTTATGTTTTTTAAAGATTTATTTGTTTATTTATTTATTTAGGAGCAGGGGAGAGGGAGAAAATCTTCAAGCAGACACCCCACTGAGCCTGGAGCCTGACGTGGGAATTGACCTTAACCTTCTGAGATCACGACCTGAACCGAAACCAAGAGTCTGATGCTCAACCCACTGAACCATCCAGGCATGCCTCTATTTTGGAATTCTTAATGAACTTGCTAGGCAACTTGGTTGGAATCAACCTTGGAAATAACTTATTTGTAGAAAATAAGTATGAAATACAAATACAGCCTGCAGGTTCAGAGCATGGATTCTTAGGCCATGTTGCCAATTCTAACCATACCGATCTGGGGAAAAGTTGCTTCATCTGTTGGTGACTTAGTTTCCTCACCTGCAATCTGGGGATAGTAACTGTGCCTAACTTGTAGAACTGCTGTGAGGAAAATGATTTGGAAAGTGTTTACAAGAGTGGTTGGCTCTGAACTCTTGGCCATCATTATTATTACTAACACTATGATCTCAGCCGTGCTTGAACCCAGTTCCTATCACACGGGTGATGATGGAAAAATAAACCTTCAACACCTCTCAGGCTCAGTGTTTCAACTAGAGAAATGAGAGGGATGGGTATTCTGCAACCCCTCTTGTGGGAAGGGCTTAGAGACGCGGGCTGGAGCAGTGGCACGGGCACCCTTACCCGATGCCATGGAAGTGAAAACTCGTAACACCTTTTTGGAAGGCAGTATTATAGTATTGCTTATAATTTAATATGTGCAAACTTTCTATCTTAGGCCTTTTTAGTTTTCACAATTTATCTTCCAAAAAATACTTACATACATACAAAAAATAAATACATGAAAATATATATTGAAATATTGTTTATGATGACCCAAGATATGCATTTATTAGGAGTTAGTTAACTATCATAAACAGTGCTACTTTAGTTTATAGCCATTAAAAAAGAGTTTGATACTCATGGGACTAAAAAGCCAAGTGGAAAAAAAAGCACCGATTGTAAACAATTTATATATCATGATCTTATCAAAAAAAGGAAAGAAAGAAAAAGAAAGAGAGAAGGAAGGAAATAAGATATAGTGAAGGAAAGCAATAAAAAACACATGTGTATTTTAGCATATGTATGGACTACTACTTGAGAAAACATTTACCTGACAACCACCAGTAGTTATTCTGCGAAAGGAATTATGATGTCTTTATTTTCCTATGTTACTTATTTCTTCATTCTCTAAATATCTTAAACTATAAGTAAACATTATCTTGGTAGTTAGGAAAACAAAGATACACACACACACACACACACATACACACACACACACACACACACACATTTAAAGAACAATCAGAGTTTGGAATCAGACAAGCTTGGGCTCAGATTGTAACTTAACAACATTTTGGCAGCATGATCAGGGCAAACTATTAAAAATCTCTGAATCTTAGTTCCTTTAGCTTTCAAAGGGATAATATCAAATTCTCCTTACTTTTGGAAAAATTAAGTAGAGTAGCAGATTTAATTCCTTATCACAAAGCGTGGCATACTATAAATGTTTCAAAATGCCCATTCTCTTCCTTCACTCTGTGTTAATTATGAAATATCTACATACTAAGCTGTTTATCTTTAAACAGTTGAAATAATATTTCTCAATATAATCTTTCTCAATTTAATTTTACTCTATGACTAACACAAATTTAATAGGCCAAATTTGTGATAGTCCTGTCTTAAATGTATCATTTTTCCTTAAGATCATTTTTATCTTAGCGGAAATAGGAAAATACATATATTAAGGAGGAAAAATAATAGTTAACTACATGTACTATTTTATAATAAGCCCATCACGACAAAGCATATACAGAATTTTTATGTCCCAACCCATTTCCAAGCACTGCAGTAAAAGAGTTACTGTCATTAAAAATTTTTGCAAATATGTATTTATGTAGATTTATATAAATATACACATATGCAGAAAAAGCTCTTCTTCACATTAACAGTGGCGATTTTTAAAATATAAAATTGCAGGAAATTTTTTATAAAAAATTTTATAAAAATATAAAATTGCAGGAAATTTTACCCATTAAAAAAAAATTTACTGTGGGGTACCTGGCTGGCTCATTAGGAAGAACGTGGGACTCTTGATCTTGGGGAGATGAGGTGGAGCCCCACATTGGGTGTAGAGATTATAAAAAACTTCAAAAAATTTTTAATGTATATATTTTTAAATAAACAATGTATACTAACTGTTGTAACATTTTCTTTATGTATATTTCAAATACGTAGAATTATGCAATGATAAAAAAATAAACCGGGGTCTTAGATAATCACTTTGTTTTTATTTTCATCAAGATTACCACGGCAAACTTGCAAGCTAATTGTGTTCCTGATTTGGGTGAGGTTAGCTGAACTTTGCCAAGGAAGTGAGAACAATGAATTCTGACTTGTTTCTAACATGAGGAAATACACTGGTCTTATCATCACAGTGGCGGACTAATGCCCTGGTTTCATTGTAAACAATTAAACAAAACATTGGTCAAGAAGTGGATGGGTAGTATTTAGGGAACAGTATTGGCTTTTTATGGTCCATCTGAACCTGTTATGTTGAGTAGTTTAACTAAGTTTAACTAACTAATTTGGGAAAGAGACTAACCATCTCCACGCTCACGTACAGAACTTGACCCAAAAATCCTGCTGAGTGAATACACTGGGAAATCACTAGAAGTGGTGGGGGCTGTTTGTGGCTGGGTTTCCCAGCAGAATGATCTACTGGATCCCTAGAGTATGAGCATGTCATAGGTGGGAAAGTGTATGGCAAAATAGGAAGTATTACACTCTTTGCATGTTCATCCTCAAAAAGGATTAAAAGCATCATCCAGTTTCATATCTCCTTTTATAGAAAAGCACCTGATTTGAACTGAAGCTTTTTCTTGAACCTGACCCTGAGCCAGATATCTCAACTCAGACTTCCTCCTTCTTTTCTTTCCACCAAGACATGCTAATGTAATTAACATTCAGGTAAGGCTGTACGGCAAATAGGCATAAGATTACCTAGACAGATTCTAAATCCTATTGAATGACAGGATAGTTAACATGCTGGGTAATAGGATGTTTATTTAAAAAAAATGCTTTGGAATTTAATTTTTTCACATTTAGGCTGACCTATTCATCACAACTATGAAATGTACACACTTATGAGGACAAACACTTAGTGCTGTATGTCCAAATGAACCAAGCATGCCTGGGCCTTCTACAAATATTTGTCAGATAAATTGCTAACAGATGGTTATTTACTATATGGATTTCACAGCTCCTTTGCCTCTCTCTCTCTTATTTCTGCTTCAGAGTCTGGTGCCAGAACCATTTCTCTAAAGGCAAAAAGATGAAATCAGAGCAAAGAAACTCCCAAGTGGTCCACTTTATTCTATTGAACATTTTGGTCTATTGGCTTGGCAGAGAGAAACTTTGTAAATGTTGATGAAAACAATCTGTTACATCTCTGTCACTGTTCATTAAGAGAGTTGAAAGGATCAAATATCCATATGTCATTCAAGAAGACAGCCAGTGTTAGAAATGCGAAATTTACAGTTGTGTCCTTAACAAATTTAAGCTCTGTGCAACTGCTACATTGATTTTTCTAAAACCATGCACATAGGGGAAAATTTAGGCTCCTGATCATAAATGCAAAACCCTTATTAATTGCACTGCTGTCTATACCTTTAAGTTCATGCCATGCCCCTTCCTGCCATGCATTTGATAATCCAGGACTCTGAACAGCTAATCCCAAATTAGAACATGAGTGTGCCTCAATGTACAGGACACCAAGGTCATGGACGGCAGAAAAGCAGTGTGCTGGGTCCCTCCAGCAGGTGTTCTCCCAGATACTCTACCAAAGAGATGGTAACATCTCTACCAGTCTGTCCTGATTGGCCAGAACTGAGTCTCATCGCTCAGGTCCCAGGTACAGAGGCTCCTCTTCCATCTCTCACTACCCCAGTCCCTTGTCCAAGTACCCCTCCTCAACTCAGGGCCTTTGCTGAGTTGTGGCATCTCCTTGGTAGGTCCTCGGGTCTCTTCCTTCAGCTAGCAGTTGCTCTCTCATCTTCTAAATCTCCATTCAAGATATCACCTCCTTGAAAAGACAAAAGCACAGCAAGCGACTACACCTTGAGCACCATCTGCCCCTGTCCGCTGTGGGCTGGGCCAAACAGCCTTTGTCTGTACTCTATGGTACCCAGTGGTAACGTGTTTAACCCCTGCATGCACTGTGTCATATCAGAGCATAAGGCTTCTGAACACAGACTCTGAACCTACTGTCCCAGGGCTCGACTCCTGGCCCCTTCATCTGCCGGCAGAGTCAGTTTCCTTTTCTGTAAAATGGACATTACCGTAGACCTGATCTCAAAAGAGGAGGATTAAATAAACCAGAATCTCTCAAACTTACAAAAGTGAGTCCTCAGTGGGAGCTGTGAGCAGTAGCGGTGTTCACCCGTACTGGCTCTCCACGCTTGATATCCCCCATTTATTCTTCTCAGGAAAAGACTTCCTAATTATTTGTGTATCCCTCACCCTATCCCCACTGCTTGGCATCTATAAGTGCCACGTACATGGCAAGCCAAACTAAACTTGTACGAATAGGAAGAATAATTTCCAAGTCATAGAATGACTGGTCCCAGAACTGGAAATGCCTAAACATCGATATTTAGTTCCAAGTTCATAGAGCAAGGAAGCATTCTCTGGAGGGAGAATAGGGAACCATTTTTTACCCCCAGGGAGGAAACAACTAAACATTTCAGATTCTGTCCTTGACTGTAAACATAGCGTCCTTCAATGACGCAGTCCGTACATGGCGTCTGACGAGTAGCCAAAAGTTTTATGTTCTTGCCGGGTGTTCAATTATAGTTTTCAACAGAAAGTGTAGATTACAGGATGCCTGATACATTCATCCAAAAATGCTAAGAAAAACAGATGGTATTTTCCAAATCTTATCAAAGGATTCCCTTTCTCCTCACTCATCAGGGTAGTTTTGCACCAAATATGATGGAAAAGTAATTTGCTTGCCACTGATCATTTATACACTCCAGGGGGAGGGGTTGTCGGAGTCAGTAAGATATATTGATTTCCCACAAACTGCTCTCTTCCTTCTCTGGGTGGTTAAAACAAAAACAAAGTATTTGATTTCCTCCATGTTTCTACTGATGAAAGATGACAGACCCAATAGTTGAGCTCACAAATGGAAATCTTTATTATGTATGATTAGAATCTTTTTCTCTCTATTTCAGCTGTAAGCAGTCCAATGTCGGAGAGCTATTCCAAAGTCTGCAAGGATAGTGCTAAGCAAAGTACTTTCTAACATGGACTGATGGACTTTTCACCATGACTTTTCACCATCTCCATCCGCACTCAAGGACCCAGCTAGCTGTGACCTTGATGAGTACGGCAAGCAGAGAGAACGGGCTCTTTGTGCTTAGTGGTTTGTATTCTCAATACCTCCCTATTATATTTTAGACATATCCTTCACTAATGAAAAGTCAATTGGTTATAGGTCTTTTTGTGAATTAAGAACCTGCCTTAGAGGAAGGCCACTGGGTAGCCTAATGTAGGAAAAATTGCTGGTTTCTTGGATTATTTAGGCATTTTTCTTGTGGTTTTTGGACTCAAGTTTTCCATTTTGCTATTTATTTCCAAGAATAGGGCAATCTTGCATATATCCTTATACATCCTTAGCTCCCTCAAACCACATTAATTACCTGATCATTAGAAACTATTAAGGACAAATTGGGAGTATTGGATGAGATATATGGCAAATAATATTTATTCAATTCATATAAATTTAGCCTTGAGCATTAATGTATGCTAAGAGACTCATGGTGAGTCTCACTCTCAGACATAAAAAGGGGGGAAAAGTGTCCCCATGCTGCACAGCATATATTAAATCATTGGAAAGATCCATTATTTCATTAATTCTAATAGATTTCTGTTGTGGATAAAACGAGTTCTAGCCTCTTGGAGAACAGGGAAAGGACAAGCTCCTAATAGTCTGCATTCCTACGGTTACGTTCTGCAGTGACTCGAAGCATGTGCTACATTGTGAGTGATTCTAAGAGAAAGTCTGTTCACCAGTTGGACTTCCTTTTGCATTCAGCTTAAAACAGGAAAAGAGGGCATTTATGCCTCATTTTCAGACAGAAAGTACTTGACTGTTGAAAAATTCTCTGAACAGTGGTAAGACTCTCCAAAAGACAGGGAGTGCCAAAAAAAAAAAAAAGCAGAGTGGATTGTGAGCTGACCTGGCAACATATTCTCCAGGAAATGGCCGGGTGTGTGTATCCTTGCTGATTAAACATAAAATAGCTCCCAAGCAATGTTCTCTATCAGGCAAAGCTGCCTCTAAGAGCTGTGTTTTCCCAAGGAATAAAGAAAGAGCCCTCGCACAGAGCCCTTTTGGAAAGAGGCTGAGCAGCTTCAAGAGGACAGACGTTAGTAGGTGCTCCTGTGCCATGGGAAATGGTGAAATACTACACGGAGATAAGAGAGGCAGGGAGCACAGAACAGTATGCATCCAAAAGGAAAAGCCAGTGTGGATGTACTCCTTCAGGATTTAAAAAAAAAAAAAAAGGATTCAGGAAAACCCAGATCAAGGGCATAGATTGTTATGTGGGAAGTCCATCTCTTTATTTCACTTTGTGGATGAGCTCTCTCTGGAGGGGAAATGGTAGGTAAAGGTAAGGAACAAATAGTGACCTTCAGATTTTAAATCACAACCAAGATATCTGAACACTGTCAGGGCATCTGACAGTGCAAGGCTGCCATCCCCAGTCGATTGGGCAGGGAAGGTTGGGACAGAGAATTAAATGAGATAATTCTTGGCAGCACTTGCTATAATGCCCAGCATGTATGTTCTATAAAAAAGCTATAATTCTTCATCATGATACTAATAACTCTAACCAATATCTAAGCTTTAAGAGGCCCTCCTACCTGTCATTTGGGAGACGATGACATAATTTCAGTCTATATGGCTGTGTAAATGTCTCCCTGGCACTGATCCCTCCCCTATGATCTGGCACTGATTTGCCGGATTTGGGAGCCCTTTCAAAGACATGTCCCTTTCTCTACAGAAGCTGTGGTCCCAGCAGGTGAAGAATATTGCACAATTTCTTTTCAAAATTATTGCTTTTCCACACAGAATAACTTTTGTGATTCTCCCTTGAATTGATCAGTTCAAAGATTTCAAATACTTTCTTAATCAGGGCCTATTTTGCCTGCCCTCTTTCCACAAGCTTTTCTGCCTCCCCTTACTTTTATATCACATTTTTCCACATTCAGAAGTATTCATGGCAAATTTAACTTAAAGTGGGATAAGAGCCTTCATGGGTAATCATGCTTTTCCAGGTTGTTATGGTGAATGGACATCTGGGTTACCTAAGCTCTAATGTCTACTGGTAGAATCACTAGCACTTACAGAGGCCACTCCTGGAGCCAAACTGCTGGGGTTCAAACCCTCACTCCACTCTGCCTACCTGGCATGTCAAGTACACTGACCAATCCCCCCAGACCTCAGTTTTCTCAACTGTGTCACTGAGACAGTAAGAGTACCTCACTCATAGAAGCATTAGATGAATTAAGACCTATGAAGTTTTGAGAATAAGTAAGGCAGAAGCATGAAGACAGCCATGGGCTTCATGTTTTTACAGGTAAATTAAACCCAGATAAGCTGTCAGAACACTATCAATAATTTCATTTCAAGAGATGAAAGACAAAAGTAACACATAAAACAGTTTGTATCTTGAATTAGTAGCGATTTAGTTCTTCTGATTTATTCATTCATCTATTCATTTATTTGCCAAATGTTTATTAGCCTTCTATTAGAATGTCTCTTTTAGACACAAAGAAAAAAAAGAAAAATGGATGCTACATTTTAACAGGCATGTCAAGAGAGGAATCACACACTGCCTTCATCATACAATTAGGTGGCTTTTTGCAAATACTTAAATCACAGACCAAAGGATAAAATTTAGGAGTTGGCCAAAGCTAGGAAGAGTTTTTAATACATGGAAGAATCACTTCGTAAACCATGCACAGTGGAGTTCATTAAACTGCACATTACTAGCACAATCATTTATACATTCAGTTTTAAGAACACTCCCCAAAAACCTATTGAATCATGGCAGCTGCCATCTTGGGTTTACTCTTCCAGAAGGTAGAATAATTTCAGGCAACAGCATTTGAACACATTAACCCCTGGCTTTGTTTCTTTTTAAACAGCCAAGGATTCAGTGCTCCCGAAAAATACTGTTTGAAGTAACAATGAAACCCCTCCCTCACCCTGAGTTTCTGGAGGAGCAACAGGGGCTCCTCTTTCTTCATGAAACAAAATTTGAGCTCTCAGCCACAATAAAAATCCTGCAGTTATTTTGTTGTAGTAGAAAGCTTGACATTTAACTTCAAGTTTTGCCTGAGCTCAACAATTCTATTAAAACACACATGCAGGCACACACACAAAACCATCTTAGTTTTGAAGTGTTGTTCCTGCCATATTGAACTTCCTGTAAGACTGGAAAAAGTAGTTATTGAGGGGGCCCTGATGACATGAAGAGCTGGAAGAGCCTTGGAAATTGTCACCAAAAGATCAGATTATCTGAAACCATTTTTCAAGGCACATAACTGTACGTGATAAACTGTAGACTTGACAGAGGATTTTTGTCAGTTAAATTCCTAGAATTTCAATTGTGGGGTGTATCAGTCACTTACTTCTGTGTAACAATCACTAATTTAGTGGCTTTAAACACCATCAATCATGATTTCACAGTTTTTGTGAGATGGGAGTCTTGGCTGGATCTTCCATTCAGGATCTCCCTAGGTTGCAATCAAAGTGTTGGCTGAGCTGTGTCCTTTCTAAAGCTCAGGATTCTTTTTCAAATTGACATCATTGTTGGAAGGTGGTGGTGGCAGGACTAAGGTACCTGTTTTCTTGATGGCTGCCCACTTGCTGGTTGCCCAGCTTTTAGACGTTGCCTGCAGTTCCTTGTCATATGACTCCCTGCTCATCATAATGGCAGTTTACTTTATCAAGGCCAGCAGAGAATCTCTTTAGGAAAGCCCCAGTCTCTCCTTTAAGGATTCTCACCTAATTAGGTCAGGCCCACCCAGAATAATCTCCCTTTCAATGAAATAAAAATGAACTGATTTGGGTGTTTAATTACATCTGCAAAATGTCTTCACCTTTGCTATATAGTGTAACTTAATCAAGTGAGTGAGATGTCATCAAATACGTAGGTCCTGTTCACACTTAAGGGATGGAATAGTGCAGAGCTTGTATGCAGAGGGCAAGAATCTTTTAGACCATCTTAGAATTCTGCCTTGCACCCTTTACTAGAATATTTACTTAAAAAATTTGGATCCGTATTGCCAAAATTTTCTGTCAAAGTTTGAGACAATTACCAGTCCACCAGCATATGAACGTGCTGTTTCCTCACATTTTAATAAATATTCAAGATGACTAGTCCTTTCATTTCTTCCCCAGTTTGGTAGGAGAGAAGCATTATGTAATACTTTTAATTTCTATTTCTTTTGAAGAGGAGATTGAGCATAATTTCACACATCTTCTAAGAATTATCTTTTTCATAACATTTTTCCTTTGTTCCTTTTTAAGTTGGGCTGTTCCTTATTTTTTCATATTGATTTCTAAGAGTTATTTCTATATTATGGAAAAAAACTTCTGTTTTTATGTGTTGAAATAATTTCTCTCTCTTTTGACCTTTAAACATGTTCTCTCTCTTTTTAGTTAAGGAGAAGTTTTTAGAACAAATGTATAAGAGTGGAAAAATTTTGTTAATCAGCTTGCCGAATAAATTGATGTATATTCTTGTGATGGGATACTCTGAAAACATTAGAAAAATGAAGTCGATTTAGAAGGTACGGACATGGAGAGAAGGAGGACTTTAATATTTCAATTAGTAGGCAAGTGTAAGATCTGTAATTGTAATCCTGTGCTTGATAAAAAGTTTGTTTTGCTTATTTGAATAATTATTTTTAGAAAAATGTCCGGAATGACACACTTCAAGATAGATCCACACACCACACTGGATCCATCCGGAGAACTGAATTAGGCAGTGGGCTGTGGCTTTTTATTTTATTCACTTCCATATTCTTTCTTTTAACTTTGCAGTAAATGATCTTTGATTTTATATTTGAAAAGCAGATGAGTAAGGAGGGGCACACGGGTGGCTCACTCAGCTCAGTGTCTGACTCTTGCTTTCAGCTCAGGTCATGATCTCAGCATTCTGAGCTCTAGCCCTGCATCAGGCTCCATGATCAGCAGAGTCTGCTTGGGATTCTCTTTCTCCCTCTGCCCCTCCCCCTGCTCTCTCTCTCTGTCTCTTAAGCAAATAAATAAAATCTTAAAAAAAAAAAAACCAAGAAGATGAGTAATGATATAATGATGTTTAATTTACCTTCAGTATGAAATGCCACATTTTATTGGATTTTAGTAATACTAAATCCAATACTGCTTAGATTAGGATACTGCTTAGATTAGGATTAGAATACTGCTAATCCTATTTTATATTTGAGGCATGGATATTCATTTAACAAGAGCTTTTTTCCATTTTTTTTTTTTAAACACCAGGTGAGTTAGTCATAATTTTCCCAGTTGGCAAGAGGAAGTAACTGGGTCTCAGTGAGTCTGCCACTGGGCTTGTGGTCAGAGGGCTGGTGAGAGGGGAAAGTGGAACTACCATCAAGGTGCTCAGAGTCCGGTCCGAGTACTGATTCTACACCATCACCCGCAAATGGGAACATCCTATGTGCACCCCACACGGGACAAGGCTGGTATGTACAGAAAAGCTAATTAGAAGCCTTCGGTGAATTTACTTCATCAGAAATACTCACTAAGAACAAAAAGGAAGTCATTTCCCTCAAGTTGAAAGAATACACTTCATTGAAGGGTCTATTTTTACATAGTGGTTGACTCAGAGCAATCAGGAGAATTAGGTACCAAACTGCATAGGAGAGGAGCTAAGAAGTGGCCCAGCCAGTCCATCGCCTTTGCATCTGGGAGCACAGTACACAGGGAAGGCTGGGGGCTGAGCTGGGAGTCAGCTGTGTCCTCCCTGAGGGAAGGAGGAAACAAGACAGATCCCGAGGCTTAAGGGGAAAGACATTATCCTACAGGGGCCCCTAACCATTTGGATTGTCTTATATTCATGACTCTTACTTATTTCTGAAGGGTTTTTGTTGTTTTTTGTTTTTTTGTTTGTTTGTGTTTTGAGCTGGGGAGGTTCTGTGGGTGACCACACTTTATCCCTTGTGACAGAAACAATGCCTTTTATCTCTGCCAATGCCAAAGCCCTGGTCCCTTCTGCAGCACACACACCTGCTCTGACCCTTCTCCCTGTGGCCTCCAGTACACACCCTTTCCCAGTGTCTGGTTTTCTCTCACTCCCACTGAAAGACCCCTGCCCTGGAAAGTCCCCTCCCGTGGAAGATAGATAGGATAACTAACCGCTTGTTTGCTTTTCTGTGAACCGCTGGCTTTTAGGTGTAGATTAGGTTATTAATTGCGTGATTAATTGCTCTTTTGCCCTTCTGTAACTGTTTGGCTTATAGAAATAATAGAAGACGCCATGATGGCATTCCTACCTTCCCCCTTCTTGTTCCCCCTCCCTGCCTCTCTCCTCCCGCGCGCCGGCCCTCAGAACCAATCAGCTTGTTCCCCCTTCCCGCCTCTCTCTTCCACGCGAGCGGGTCCCCAAAGCCAATCAGCAAACTCCACGAATGCCTTTTTCATTTGATCATTTGCTTCCATTCACCCCAATCCTACTGCATATTCTGCTCTCTGCCTCCTCCTCCAGCACGAGGGAGGCAAGGCCTGGTCTCCCACCCCCACCTGGCCCCAGGCTTTCTCTCAGGGCTCCATGGGGAGGCCAGGACATCCCTCAAATAGGGACAGGAGCAGAAATGTTCCCGCCCTTATCTAGAGCCACCTTAGGGCCTCTCAGCCCACTTCAGGAGCAGTTGCTCTAGAAAGAAGGCAAGATTTGCTTGGGCAGCTGCAGCTAAATAGAAGCAGACCTCCAGTGGGAGCCGTGAAGGTAATATTTCCCCTTCCCTGGCACAGGAACGGAAAGGATTGAAGAAAAAGAAAAGGCCAATCTGTATGTAATTAAAGCTTCTACCAGCAATTGCTTTCTCTTTCCTGTTAAAGCAGAACTCCAAGTCGCCCCCCTTCTCAGGCTGTCCCCGTCCATGGCTGAACGGCCACGGCTGCCAGGAGTGTCTTTGGGCAGGGCTGGCAAGGACAGAGCCATCAAAGGAAGGAAGACTTTTTCCTATAAAAACATATTTTAAACAAATAGCATTTCTCCAGAACAGTAGTTACTCTCTTTTAAGCCTAATCTTTGGAAAGTCTACATATCTTTGCTGTCACTGTGCATAGATCCTTTTTTAAAGATTACGCATCTGACATCTCTTTGAGATGTAAATTAGCTTTAAGATTTTAAAACTTAGACAGAAAAGACAATAAAACCACAATGATTATTCAGCAATTTGCAACCCGCTGGAATCAACAGAAATTCTAGAGATGCTTACAATCCTCTTTTTTAAGCTTCCCTTCCTCAGATTTAGGCATTTGAGGGGAGGGATTTATAGATACTTATCTGTCTTCTCAACACTGTTCTTTGCATGCTTAGAGTAAGGGATTTTTCATCATATTTTTAATACTATACAAGTCAACCACATGGGAAGAAAGTTCATACTATTTTATTCATTTAAATATCTTCTGAATTCTTACTATGTGAGCCGGACACAGCAGGGGAAGGAAAGAGGAAAGATTGCAGGTAACTTTCACCCTAATAGAGAAAGACGGACACGTGTGTGTATCAAAAGTATTACAAAGAAAAGTGAGAGTAATAGGGACAGAGAAAAATAAAGGCATTTATTTTAAATTGTGTTTTTCAGAAGAAGAGGGGGATAGACTTCTTAACAGAAGCAAAAGCTTCATGAATTATCTTTTTGATATTAGAAAACATATTTCTTTGCACTAGACATATGTACGAAATTCGAGGAAAGTGAGCTTAAAGATGTTACCTGAAAATTATATGAAGAATCACCTATAAAAATAAGGTTGATACTAAAGATGTTTCAAAACATAACATTTTATCCATAGAGGTCCTTCCATAGTGTCTTTTTTCTTTTCTAATCATAGGTCATAAAGTCTGGTAGAACTTGAAAAAGCGAATGGTCGTTTCCTTACTTGTTCCACTAAAAATCACTAGTTCATAAAATGCATTTTTTATTACAATTAAATCATTACTATACAACACATTTGCCACAAATCATTTAAAAGGAAACACTAGTCAACCCGCATTGTCTGTTCCACTCCAGAAGCCGTATCCTTTCCAACAGACCCCATCTCCACCCCCACTTAGCCAATTCTGCTGATTTCAGTACGGCTGGATGGGGCTTCTAGAGAGCACCAGTTCCTGGAGATGCTAATATAACAATAGATGTCATTCGAGAAAGGATCTGTTGTATATCGAGCTTGGAAACAAAAATGAAGGCAAGAGCTCTCCTGGCCTTCAGATCTCTATGTATCTCAGAAATTGCCATGCAAAATTGTATGCAGAATTTCTCAAAATTATTTAAAAAATGGCATCAGTTTTGTG
The DNA here is from genome assembly GCF_964662115.1 of Mustela nivalis. Taxonomy (NCBI): domain Eukaryota; kingdom Metazoa; phylum Chordata; class Mammalia; order Carnivora; family Mustelidae; genus Mustela; species Mustela nivalis. The sequence goes on from NC_139022.1 coordinate 168,043,504, forward strand.
GGTTTTTTTTTTTTTGGTAGCATAATTTAAGGCATAGAAACCCCCCAAAAAACTATTTTTGAGAAATCACGAGTTAACATCAGCCACACAAAAATACCTTTGATGCTTGACTCTTCTGGGTTTTCAGATCACCCTCCCCCCAAAGAAGATTGGCATCTGGCAATCTCCAGTGAGGGTAATTTACAAAAATGCTCTGTTTTTAATCAGGAGAGATTTTAAACGCTTTCTACTCATCCTAAGATAGCTCCTGAAATCTGAGTTCGCCGGGACATGAGGAGACAATGAAAATACAGAAAACCTGGTAGAAAAATGGGTAAAGTATGTGAGGGAGGAAGGTCATAGCAGAGAAAAGGGGAGGGTCCAGCAAGGCATGAAGAGCCCTTGAGCAGCAAAATTCTCTGGGAAAACCAGAGTTTTTAAAGAATGAGAAAAATCACAGCAAAGGAAAAACAAAGAAAGGAGAAGAATCTTAGGAAGTCCTGATAAGCAGTTCATAAAAGGCAAAATATGGCCCACTGGCTCTATATGTTTCAAAAACAAATGGACAAAAATAAATTTGTAATTATGGTTTTTTAGTAATAGTCACTGTTTTCAATACACCCATCGATAAAGCTATCTCTATCTATAGATTTTAGGGAAGAAAATCCAGGTTAAAGGTAACAATTTTCCACACGGTTTTTAAGTCCTTTAAATCTGTACTAGAAAGTGTACTGGGGAAAAAAGACAGGGGGTTGGCAAAGACCCTCCAAGGATGACTAGTGTTTCAAATGCACTGTCAGGTGAGAAGAGATGTCCGTACAGGAAGATGGTCTAGGTTCCAGGAATACACTCCGAAACCAAGAGTAAAGAGGATTGCAAGCAAGGGGTATAGTTAGCAGAGCCAAATGTAGCAGAGGTAGGCACTGAGCTGGGAATGCAAATTCTTGCAGGTTTTTAAAATTCAGCATTGAGAATGGTCCCCATTCATGGTGTGCTTGTCTGATTCTATGTGAGGACGAGCCACAGCCGCAGCAGGGGCAAGCCCACCCACATGCCTCTCCCCTACTCCAACACACTGGACTAAAGGGACTGAACAGCTGTTTTTCTTCATGGCCTAATGACACAATTCCATTGTGCACCTTGGAAAGGTCAAGAGGAGTGAGCATCTCCCTTGTATTCCCAAACAAAACTCACTTATCTATTATTCATTTATCCTTTTTTGTCTTTGTGCCAAGTGATTAAGTTCTAAAAATCTCCAAACCCCCCCTTCCAAAAAAAAAAAACAACCCAAAACTACTCTGATCCAAGAGCATCATAAAAAGCCACCAAGGACAGTCTGTATCCAGGAACCCACAGCCTTGAGAACAGCAGCTGTGACATGCCGACCTTGGATCCCCGACTTCCCACCAAGTCAGTTTCAAGGAGGATGCATTCGGTTCTGGGTCTTTGCCTGACTTGACTTCTAGCCATCTTTAGCTCTCATGATATCTTAACACTAATCACAATAATAATACTTACTGAACAGTGATTAGGTAATAGCTTATCTGTAGAGGGTCGTCTCAATCAGCTCTATCTCCAATTTGGCTCAATTTCCTTTTACTGGATTCAATCTTAAGCATGCTTGTCTTAAATGTCAATTGTAACCAAACATAAATGTCTTGTTCAAACAAGTTTATCTTCACTAAACTTAATTGTAGTCTCTGATTAGCTGTTTGGAAGTTAAATAAAGCACATTTATGGTTGTTGTCCCCGTTGATGGTATGCTGGCTATATATGGGCGAAACTGTATATCTCAGGTCCTTCAAAATGTCCTAGGATTTCTTCTGCGAACTTTGAAAAAAACATGTGTTACTTCTAATTTTATCCAATGTATGCAGTTAAAGATAACTTGAGCGTTTGTTGCTTTCAAAGGGGTTCTTTCTATAGTAAAAAAAAACAACAACAAAAAAACAACTTTTAAGTTTTCTTAACAGTAGTTGCTTGTAATTTCATAAAATAATACTGTTTATTGTATTTCAATTCGTGTTGAATTTTTAATTTGAATGTTATGATGGCTTCGGTCCAAGCTGGGTAAGTGCTCTAGATTTATAGTATAGGGTGAATGTTTGTGTCCCTCCCCAACCCCATCATGATTCACCGATTGAAATCTCTTCCCCAATGTGAAGGTTTTAAGAGGGATTAGCCTTTGGGAAGTGATGAGCTCCTGATGGTGGAACCTTGGTGAATGGGACTGGTGCCCTACTAAGAGAAGCCCTGGAGAGCTCCCTCACTCTTTCCTCCATGGGATGTTACAGCAAGAAGATAATCACCTAAGAACCAGGAGGCAGGCTCTGACCAGACACTGAATTTGCTGGTGCCTTGATCTTGAACTCCCAGCCACGAGAACTCTGAGAATTAACTCCCAGTGTTTAAAAGCCACCCAGTCAGTGGAATATGTATTATTCCATAGTCAGCCTGAACTGACTAAGACAACATGTCACCAAAGCATCGAACATCTTAGGGTCCTAGATTAAGGAGTGTTGTAATGTTTCAGCTTTGGACTAGGTGATTTTACAAAACTCTGGGTATTTGTCTGCTAGACAGAGGGAGAGATCTAAACCTGCAAAGTCTGGATGCCTCAGAGCTTTTTTCCAAGTGAAGTAGTGGAAGATACCAAGAGCTCACAAAATGTCCAAAGGGGGCAGGCGTGGTCCTGCCTGGACAAAGGATGAACATAGAGTTGACAGCTCATTTATCCCCGTTCTCCTGATGAGGATCCCCTTGTAGGTTCCATGACAGCATATAGTGGGGACGGCCCTGGTGAGTGGTTGACAGGAGGCTGGAAGCTGACACAGGCCAGGTTCCCTCACTCTCTGTTCCACAGCTTGCAGGGTGCCTTGGGCTCAGTGAGGGATAGCATATCATACGGTCAGAGACTCTCAGTATCTCTCAAACCAACATCTCACTATTCTTCCTCTTTCCTATTTCATTCTAGTGCACTGCTCCTCACTGGGCTTGGGAAACACTGGACATTCTTCTACTTAGAAGCTTTGGGCTATCTGCTGCCTTTGTTGGGATGTACTCATCCAAAATGTCTACATGGCTCTTTCCCTTAGTCCCTCAGGGCTTCCATAACAAAATAACAGAGAACGAGTGACTTATAAACAACAGAAATTTATTTCCCACAGTTCTGGAAGCTGAAAGTCTAAGACCAAGGCACCGGTAGATTCAGTGTCTGGCAAGGGATCACTTCTTGGTTCCCTTCCTGAGAAGATGGCTGTCTCCTTACCGTAACCTCACATGAAAGAAAGTGTTAGGGAATTATCTGGGTTCTCTTTTACAAGGACACTTACCTCATTTGTCTCTGCCTTTGTGACCTAGTCACCTCCCAAAGGCCCCCCTCCTAATACCATAACACTAGGGTGAGGATTTCAACATAGGAACCTGGAGGACCGGAAACACTGAGTCAGGAGCACTCTCCCACCTCATGCAGGTCTTTACTCAAATGTCGCCTTCCTGAGGAGGCTGAGCTAGACCATCTTATTTAAAATTGTGACCTGCTTGCCTCCCATCTTGGTCTTCCCAATCAATCTCTCTTCACGTGATCTATCTTTTCTTTCACGTTTTCTTTTTCCTCTGCGGCACTTTTCATCTCCAAAGTACTATATAATGTTTCTCATTTACCCTGTCTGCAGAGCGCTATCTGCCTGCCTTTGCCAGAATCCGTGCTCCAGAAAAGCCGGGAACTTCGTTCGGTTCACTGGTGTATCTCAAAGTTCTGAAAACAATTTCTGGCACATAAGAAGTGTGCGATAAATATTTGATAAAAGAATAAATGAATGAATAAAATTGATAGACTACTGGGCAATGATAAGGACCGTGAGGGCAAAGACCGTCTGGATTTTGCTCACCATGATATCCTAAGCACCTACAATACTCCCCAGCAGCAGAGTATTGAATTTACTGAATGAGGGAATTGATGTTATTGGTGGGGTGAGGGCATCTTAAAACCTATGTAAGTATTAGCAGAAAATAAATATCTTTGGGTCCAAATTGAAGTATTTTTATGACCCAAGTCCTCATGAGAGTTCTTTAGCTACATGCATGTCATAAAATTACCCAGAGTGCTGTAAAGTAGATTATTCCAAAAAACCTCCAAAAGGCTACAGCTACTTTAGAAAAAAAGTCCTGATGAAGGTGACAGGATCTGTTATACAAAGCAAAAGCACATGATGATGATTCGTCCTGTGATGTAATATACAGGATTCCACTGCAGTATGAAGCCTCTCCATTCAGTGCTGTTTTCCTGTGTTATATTAAGCGATCACGGGCTTTGTGGTCAGACAGACCTGCACCAAATGTCTTCCCTACCACATCCTGGACTGGGTGATTCTGAGTCACTCACTTTGTCTGGTTCTCCATTTCCCTATTTTAAAACAACACCCAACTCTTCAGGGTCATTGTGAAGCTGAAAATGATCACTATGCCCTCTTTATCTTTTGTCTTCATGATTCCAGTATTTCGATTATACATTATAATTGTATAGTTTTACATAATAATAGTTACCTATTAGAATTCCAAATACGATTTTGTTTTCTCATCCAAGTTCTAACCACTAGACTGCTCTGTTCATATTTCCTTCTTGCATTTTACACGAGAAACATACAGTAGAAAATGACATAAAAAATTGGAATTAAAATACAGACCATTTCATTTCTTTCCTGAGTGCAAATTTAGCTGGTGATAGCCATGATTGGTTATTAATGCTGGCTTCCTTAAAAATTACAGCATTATATCAGAATATTTACTGAAAGGGCAGACCAATGCCTCATAAGTCACCCACTATGTACATTTGAAAGAAGCTAATGGTATGTATCCCTGATAAATCATGACTTGATTACCAAGCACGATGACCATTAAAAAATGTAACTAGTTTACAGTGAGTGGCTCTGCTCCATTACTTAGAGATATTTCTTATTGAAATGTAATTAACATTTAACTTCTGGAATTCAAAAAAAAGCAAATTAGTAGTCAATGAATTTGCTGATTTCTCTGTTGCCTACTTAGGTCTTTACAGCTATCACTTGCATGATGTAAATCTTATTGAGAAAGGAGTATTTCTTCCATCTGCATAATTCCAGAAGGCCAGGCTTTCAGCCTCAAGGCTAGAAAACACACACTGTTCCGGTAAATGGGGGTCTTGAAGGACTGAGCATTCTGATCGGTTCACACAGCTTCTAAGTGTCGAGCCATGAGCTGAACTTGAGAGAGAAGCCAGTTAAGGTCATAGGATTCAGAATCAGAGAGCTATGCATGTGAGGTTGGCTGGCATGATTCTGGTCCACCAGATTCAGAACAGCAATACTTTTATCTGTCTTATGTATGTGTCTTTCATGGAAGACAAAAATCTTTTTACAAAAATCTATACACTCTTTGCGCCGAAGTATAACTTTAAAAATTAAAAAACATGACTTTCATATAAATATGGAATAAACAAATGAAAACATTTTCTTTAACTTTTTAAAGGGAACCAGCAAGATGGATTCAAGAGAGAATGAAATTATACAGGTGGAGAGAAAATAATTTTGTAACAAGATTTCTATCAGATGGACAACTGGGCAGTGTTGTATGGGGTAGATATGTTTTCTGCAGACAGGAATCATTTGACTGGACAAGAATGTACACATTAATATAAATAATTTCATAGAATCTAGGATTTTAGTCAATAATACCTGTGAGTCAAATGAAGTGATATTTCCTACCAAGTATATACAATCCTTGGGTGAACTTGTTAAACAGTGTTCCTATTGGCATCAAAATGAAATGCTACCTCGCTTTGCCTTATTTCCTAGTATTGTAAAACTTTTCTTCACTCTTAGCAAATGTCTTCTTGGAAACTGAAGAGAGATTAATAAGTACGATGAAGATAAGATACTAATGTTTTATTTACAGATGCTCATTTTACAATTTATAAATTACCTAAATGATGAAAACAGCACCCAGATATTTCTGATGCAAGAGAGCACGACTGTTATTTTCTAAGAGTAGGGACCAGATCTTCCCTATAAAGAATGTTACCAAAATATACATTTTGAATGAAAATTATTATTTCAAAGTAGTTGATAACATCATGAAAATCTTAGCATATCTATGCACTTCCTCTCAGACAGTAGTGAGAAGCAGATGCAAAGGAGGAAAAGTGACAAGTTGAAGGTGACATTATTGACCTGGATGGGAAGATAAACAAATCTCTTTTCACTGTTATAACCAACCTCCTGGAGCTTGATAATGGGTCTCCCTTCCTCATAGACACGAATGAGAAAATCTGGTCCACCTGGCAGCAAGTCAGTATTAGGACTGGAAAGACTAGCCTTGTGTGGCCATTGCTTTAGAAAAGGAGACTTGCTGAAATTTAATTAATAGGGGAGATAGTGGAGCTGGCCTATAACAGCAGAGAAGAATAAATAAGCCACCAGGGACTCCTATAGATTTTGATCCAATCATTCCATGTATTGGATAAAGCCTTCTGAGATAAATTACTGCTCGGCTCCTCTCTGCATTGGACAGAGATTTTTTTTTTCCTTTTTTTTTTTAAATTTAAATTCAATTAGCCAACATATAGTACATCATTAGTTTCAGAGGTAGAGTTCAATAATTCATCAGTTGCGTATAACACCCAGTGCTCATCCTATCACGTGCCCTCCTTAATGTCCATCACCCAGTTACCCAACCCCCACCCTCCTTCCCTCCAGGTACCCTCAGTTTCTTTCTTACAGTTAAAAGCTGACAGAATTTCTATAAGAGTGATTATTATCCAAGTGTATTATTTTTCATTGTTCCACTTGCAAAAACTTCTTTAATTGAACTAGCTGTTCTCATGACAGTTTATCTGAGTGCCTTATATTAAGAAAGGTCATTGACTCAACACGAAATCAAGATGTTTTTCGATTATACTTCTGAGAATTATTCAAATACTTTTGAATACATAACTTTAAGCTGAGGTATAACACACATGTTTATTAAGGAACAAATGATTTTCTTGCTTGACTTACTCCCTAGTAAATGTAATTTCTAGGATTTGTAAAAATAACCTTTAAACAGATATAACAAAATCATATTTTATGATATGACAAGGCTGCTACTCTCTGAGGTTACGGCTTCTCTGATCCTTTGCCGCAGTATTTAGGCTGCCCAGGTAGCTTCCTCTACGACCTCCCCTCAGAGAAAGAGTAATACCAAGGAGCTTCAAATAGGCTTTTGAAATTCATAGCAGAGACAACAGTCTTGAGGACTGGAATAATTTAAGTTCACAAGAAAGGCTTGGAACTTTCAGGAAAAAGAAAGATGTGTGGGTTCTATTAACCAGAGCCTGTAATATTTAGAACATAGACTTTATCCCATAAATTCTGGAGCAGGGAGGGCTATGTTAAGATTGATAGTTGCTTTCTTACCCTGAAGGCTAGGGATTAGGGTGGAAAGGAGAGTAGGGATCCTGAGGGGTTGTGGATAGAACAAGGACCACGGACACCCGCAGAGCAAGGATGATGGACCATCTCTTTGTAAATAGATGAGTCATGCAAAATATGGGGCTGCTATGTGTATACAGATGTTTATTATCTTCTTTCCTAATGAAAGATGTTATATGCATCCCAGCCTCCCCAACACCCTTCTCTTTGACAGCCCCTGCCCCGCCATCCTTTAAGAATTTACATCGCTTTCTGCAAAGGGAGTATTCTCACTGCCCTCCTTAATGCAGCCTGTGTGTGATACTAGAACGATGTGTCCTAGAATGAGTTCAGAGAAGACAATTTGAGAAACAGACTTCTAGACTCACCCTGCGCAGTAGCCTGTTAGAGTTTTTATGAGTTCTGTGTGGGACAGGAAAATGTCTTAGTGTTTCCTAGGATATCTGATCATATAAAAATCCATTCAAACACATGTCTCTTTCCCAGGAATTAGACTGATATCCTGTGAGGCCATTGTTCCTTGAATTGTACTTTGGGGGAACACTAGGCGAGCTCCGTGGGTGTGGGGTCAGTGTGTCCTGGGGCTACCTCCTGACTTAGATTCTGTTCCAAATACTACTGAGCATTGTTGATAGTATCAGGTGAGACTGTATCATGTACAATGTGCAGGATTGCACATTGTACGCCTCCATGAGAAGGCACCCTGTCTCCTCCCTTACATGCCCTTTCTTACATACCTACTGCTGGGAGTGTTCTGACTCATATCCCCAGCTCTACATCTTCCTCACCCTTCAAGCTTGAAGGGCCACCATCTCCAGGAAAGGTTCAGCTAGTCTTGACATATAATCCTCCTTGAGCTTCAAGAGCATTTTGGTTCACTTGATCTGGGAAGAATCTTAAAGGTCTCTAGTATAACCAACCAGTCTTTTGATTGCTGGTACTAAAAACACTCTGCCATATGCGATCATTATCATAAGTCTATCTCCCTCATAGACAGAAATTTCCTCAAAGAACAATATGTCAGATGCTTTTATCTCGGAATCTTATGCATCTAGAAAGAATCTTGGCTAGAGTAGGCACCCACTTGTCATTTGATGGATGGAAGGGATTGCTGGGAGAGGGAAGCAGGGGCTAAAGGGGAAGCACTTAACCAATATAGACAGTACATCAGTCAGGATGAGCTAGGCTGCACCACAGTAGCAAACAGCCCCAGAGTTCACAGTTCTAACAATAAAGCCTCTATCTTGTTCATGCTACATGAGGGTGAACTAGTAGTTTTATGCCAGTCATTTCCCTCTAAGATCCAAGATGCTACCTGGAACACTGCTTATTGATGTGGCAGAAGGAGAAAGAACTGTAGATGTTTGCCTCCACTGTAAACTGCTAATGATCCAGCCCACCAATTGTGCCATCAGCTCTGTTCAGAATTCTTTGGTGAGAACTAGTTACATTGCTGGGTCTTGTGCAAGCCTCTTCTTTTTGCTTATAATCAGAGCCAGTGTGCAGGAGTCACCTCCTCTGGATATCTCACCTGTGACCTGAACAAAGTGGGTGTACCCTCTGTATCCCCGTGTGGAGGATGTTGCTGAAACACAAGATGTAAATAAGCTGTGAGTGAACCTGGAGACTTCAGAGAACCACCTTGCAGAGCTGGAGGAAGGAACTATGTTGTGTGTATTGTCATTTCTGAAACATTCTAAAAAAAAACTTTTTTTTTTTTTTGGTGGAAGTAAGCATCATCTTAACACAGAGAAGAGGGCAAAGTCTGTAGCTATGGTGTTCCCAGGTAAATCAGCATATTTGGTTTTTAGGAATGGATCGCTGTTGTGAGCAGAGAGGCTCTTCTGATGTTTGGCGTGAGCAGATTGGCAATTCTGAATCGTAGATGACATCCTGAAGGGAGACAGACCACTGTGTGCTAAGAAACAAGCACAGGAACCCCTGGGCAGAAGAAGAAAGTGTGAAGAAACAGATGGCTTGGCAGAGAAGGCAGACTCAGATGATTTTGAAATTTTACTTTGGTCTTGCCTCATTCCCAGGTTTAAGAAGGAAGAAAACATTGTCTTTTCTTCTCAGCTCCTGTCCTGAACCCAGGAATCAGGCTGATATTTTCTGTGTTCAAGGCTTGAATAATGGTGTATGGTCTACTAATTTATTTAGTTTTCATGTAGGAAAAATCTTCACATTCTTCTTCAAGAAGAATTGAATGAGGAACCGGGTTTTGAGGGATTTCTGCATTTTACTATAGTAGAGTGTTATGCGCTTTGTTCAACTCCAGCAGACACTTCTTTATTTCCTCATTTTATTTTATTACTTTTTTATTGAGGTATAATTGACATATAATATTATATTAGTTTCAGGTGTACAACCTAATGACTTGGTATTTGTATAAAACAGATACTTACTAAAAGAAATCTTATCAGTACCTTTTATGTTATTTTATGTAGGGCCCACTTATTTTGAACAATGAGTTGATGTGGTCATAATAAAGGCCTTAGATTATATCATTGAAACCAATAATTCTAGAATCAACACAGAGAAATGATGGTGGCAGGAAACCTGGACTAAGGGTGACCACGGCATCTACTGACATTTCATGAGTGTTTCCCATGTGTCAACTATGGTGTCTCATGTCTTATGTCTACTTATTTAACCCTCAGGATTTCCCTACAAAGTACCTCTTTATCCTTCTATAGGAGGTATCTCCATGTACCCCATTACGCTGATGAGGACAGTGAGGTCCAGAGTGGTTACACTGTTTGCTGATGTAACAAGAAAGGAATGGAGTCCAGGTTTTAGGTCAGGAAGCCTGGCTCTAGAATTTTCCTGCTTCAACACCTGCCCTATCCCCGTGTCAGTAACGTGACTGAACGAAAACATGGTGCTGAGCTTCTGAGCACCCAGGCAAGGGTGAAAGCAAATGGAGCTCCCCCACTTCTCCCTGCTTAACAAAGCTCTTCTCTCGTCCATTTGATGATCACCTCATCAAATCCTGCTGCACACAGTTACTCAGTCAGACAAGGGGTGGGCGAAGGCTGATCCCAACCTACGCCATAACAGCACCCACCATGCACTACTGATTCTGGTTAGCACTGCAATCACAGTATCTTATTAACAGTATTTGTGCTAGGGCTGCCATTGTGTTTCATCTTCTGTCCTCAGATTCTGAGAAAGAGCTAGAGCCTAGGGCTGAGAACTTCCTGGTTCATTTCTCTGGGTGTAAAGATCAGAGGAAATTTGGCCCTAAGAGTAAGGAAAGAGGGGATGCAGGAGGGAGCCCCACTTGGGAGAAGCTGTATTGGGCTCCAGAGGAAGCATTAGGAATTGGCGAGCACCCCACTCGCCCTTGGGGCAAAGTTGAGAGTGAAAAAAACAGGTTCCAAGGCCAACACGTGGCTAACAAACATAATTTAAAAAATGTTGAACCCCCTTTATAATCTAGGATCTGTAGTTAACACAATAAGCTAAATCATGGAAAGAGAGGGGGACCCCAGTTAAGTGGGGCCTGAGGTTTGCACAATTTGGAGGTCTTCTTTCAATTTGGAGAAGAAAGGAGATTGAAGGACTGAAGTCTTACCTGACTATGGTAAAATACCCTATTTTTGCAAGTTTTTCTGAAACCTATGTGAATACATTTCAAGATGTCTCCCAGGATGTTGGAAGGCCCCAGGTAGGGGTGGGCCCTGAAGCAAAAGCCTCTTGGCTTCAGGATAATATGGCTTTGCAGGGGAGGGTCTTAAGCAGGGAGAGCTATGGAGAGAAACTATGCTAAATGAGGGCACCTTCACTCGTTTGTCAACCCAACATGTAACTCTCTGGACAAGTCTCAAGATGTCAATGATTTTGATTTTGATTTTATTTTAAATTACCAAAAATAACTGTATTACACTAACAGAAAAGGGGAAACCCAAGCACAACCAGTTTTTAGGTTTTTTTACAAGGGAAATATCCAAGTGCCACATACTATTGTTTTTTCTAAAGAAACAATAATATTTCAAAAGCAAACCTTGATGTTCAACTTTCCAACATTATGGTGCCACTCACTATAGGATAACAATTCATATATTCTTAGGAGTACTTCTAGGAAATACAGACTGAGTGTCCACTGGCAAACTTATCTGCCGACTGGTGAATTGAATTTTAAAGCAAAGAGAGCCAATGTTATTAAAATGAAAATAATTACATATGATTCAGAATCCTAAATGATTACCATATGTTACTTGGGTGACTCCCAATGTTAGAAAAAAAAGCACAAATGAAAAAAAAAAATCCATGTTTTATTTTTAACCCTTTATTTCTTGAATTGGTGTTGAAACATGGATTTTAAATACACTTAAACACCAGGTGCAAACTTTTCAAGAGTATAAGAAAATAATTTAAAAAATCTACAAATTTAATATTTTTTGCAGTTACAAATTTCTAGGGTTAAATGGCTTAGCAAACAGACAAACAAAAAATTGCAATCAATGAGCCACCTTAAAAAGATCAAAGACAGGGGCGCCTGGGTGGCTCAGTGGGTTAAGCTGCTGCTGCCTTCGGCTCAGGTCGTAATCTCAGGGTCCTGGGATCGAATCCCACATCGGGCTCTCTGCTCCAAGGGGAGCCTGCTTCCCTCTCTCTCTCTCTGCCAGCCTCTCTACCTACCTGTGATCTCTGTCAAATAAATAAATAAAATATTAAAAAAAAAAAAGATCAAAGACAATTACTGCAATGACAAGGCCAAATAGAAAGAACTTAAGATGGCTCTTAAGTTTGGAGAGTTAACTTAAGGTCACTCTTAAATAACGATATGAAAATGTCCCGTTACTTACTGAGCTGGTTAATGCAACTGAAGAAAGCAAGCTCTATTAAAACCCAATAATCCAGGGCAATGGCCTAAGTTTCTGAAGGTCATGAATCACTATTTAAATTAGTTATATTACTAACAATGACTTCATCTCATATTTCATTTTTTTGCTATTTCATTAAAAAGTCTAGTAACTCTAAAGCCACATAACTCCTCAAATTAAAAAGGACTAAGCAGATAGAAAAGCTAACATGAATGGGGTCCCCATGGCATTTTTTTGACCTCTTTCTCAGATCCAATGAAGGTGTTTCTAGTCAGGTAACAATCTTCTGCTATCACTCTCTTTAAGAGAAGATGTGGTCCATATATACAATGGAGTATGATGCCTCCATCAGAAAGGATGAATACCCAACTTTTGCATCAACATGGATGGGACTGGAGGAGATTATGCTGAGTGAAATAAGTCAATCAGAGAAAGTCAATCATCATATGGTTTGACTTATTTGTGGACCATAAGGAATAGCATGGAGGACATTAGGAGAAGGAAAGGAAAAGTGAACTACAGGAAATCAGAGGAGGAGAAGAGCCATGAGAGACTATGACTCTGAGAAACAAAACTGAGGGTTTTAAGGGGAGGAGGGTCAGGGGAATGGGTGACCCTGGTGGTGGGTACTAAGGAAGGCACGTATTGCATGGAGCACTGGGTGTGGTGTATAAACAATGAATCTTGGAACACTACATCCAAAACTAATGATATATTTTATGGTGACTAACATAACACACTCCCTCCCACCACCACCACCACACACACACAAGATTTCTGCTGTGATTCCTTTCGGCCTTTCCAACATGCCCGTGGCAGGTCAGAAAGAGACTCAACCCAAGACGACACCTGGTGCAGAAGGCCCACTGGACCCCCCAGACTTTGAGAGATTGGTTCACTCAGAATTCCTGATCTACTTCTGGGCACCTAGCTCATTCATCACCTGAGCCTACAGGGCAACAGTCCAAGAATCTGTCTTAAGAAGGACTTCCTTGGAGAAGGCCCCTGCTGAAGGAGATTTACGCCTTTCTTTCAGTTGATGAAACCAACCCTTTACAAAATTACATTCCTAACCTTCAACTACGGTTTATTCATTCACTCAACCTATGGTCAAGCAGATTAAATCCAGGGCACCCAATTAAATCTGAATTCCAGGTAACAAATGGTTTCATAGGGTGCGTGTGTCCCAAATATCACACAGAACATCCTTGTAATAAACAAATGATGTCTAGTTTCCCGGGAAAACCAAATTTAACTGAGGATCCCACAGTTTTATTTGCTAAATCTGGTAATGTTAACCTAATTGCATATTAATGACAGGCAGCGAAAGCACACACACAACACTGACCATGCCAGGCCCTTGTGTGTTTTTATGTGTTTTTAACTATTGCAACAACCTCACAAGGTAGCTATTATCTCTGTTTTACAGGTGTGAAAAGGGAAGCTCAGAGAAATAAACATTCTCACATGAAATCAAATACTTTAAACCCGAACCCTCTGATGTCTTCCTGTCACGTGGTGGTGCGCAGGGCCAAGGTTTTCCATAGAAAACAGTTCTGAGCTGCTCGAACACAAGGACGGACGCTCAGTCAAGGTCCTTAACAATCTCTGGCACGGAGTACTGTTATATACTTTTAGTTTGGAAAATATGCACAGCAGGTGTTACCAATTGCCCACTGCGGCCATTAAAACACTCATAGAATATTGAATTTTAAGCAATTAAATTTTGGGTGAGCCTTCCAAGATAAACTGGCTATAATGTATGCCCCTTGATAGCCAAATAATCTGACCTGCTATTTGTTTGATAGAAACTATTTAAATGAGCCCCAGCAACTGCCAAAATGAAGATTTCTGTTTTAACACAAGCTCATGTACCATGTACCTCCTACATGTCAGATCTAGAAGAAAGACATAAAGAAATAATTCAAATGCAACACACTGGATATTAGGGTACAGAAAGATCCAGTAGCTATATAAAATATCAAATTTTATTTATTTATTTTTTTTAAGTAGTCTCCATTCCAATGTGGGGCTTGAACTCAGAACCCTGAGATCAAGAGTCATGTGCTCTCCTCACTGAGCCAACCAGGTGCCCCATAAAATATAAACACGGCCCAGAGCAGGGCTAGCCATCTCAAGATTAGGGGATTACAAGAAGGCCCTCAAGGAGGAGATGTGGCTGACTTAGAGCTTAAAGAACGAGGAAGTATTCCGCAAATAGGCAACTGGGAAGGTTGTTGTCGGTAAAGTCGACAGAATAAAACAGAGAGAACCTTACTTATCAACATTAGACAGTTGGATCCGTCGCTCCTGGAGCACGTTCTCAGTGTAGAAAAATGAAGCCAAGGGCATCTGGCTGGCTCAGTCGGTTGAGCGTCTGCTTTCGGCTTGGGTCATGATCTCAGGGTCCTGGGATCCAGTATGGAGTTGGGCTCCCTGCTCAGCAGGTAGTCTGCTTCTCCCTCTCCCTCTGCCCCTTCCTGCTGCTTGTGCTCTCTAAAATAAATAAAATCTTAAAAAAAAAAAAAAAAAAAAAAAAGAGGCCATAGGGACATAGGGAGAACCCAGAAAAGAATGTCTGCCCGTTTGCAATGTCGAAACTACTATAAGGAACACTGTTATACTCTGTTTTTTCAGGCCACTTGGATTTTTTTTCTTTTTTTTTTTTTTAGAATTTACTTTTAAGTAATTTCTACCCAATGTGGGGTATGAACTTAAAAGCCCCAAATCAAGAGTTGTGTGGTGCACTGACTGAGCCGGCCAGGCAACCCCAGTCCTCTTGGCTTTTTAACACTCTTTTTTTTCTGATGCTGAAATAAATAGGCACAAGATTACGTCTTCCTGCATGGCGAGCAGAGCAAAGAGAAGATCACAGAAAACAGTGGGACTACCTTTCCTCACCCTCTACTTAAAGACGGAAATACATATGTTAGAACCGCTGTTTTCTCTAAATACTAAAGTCTTAAAATTTCATCTGCTTTTTGTAAGAGTTTCTCCACTTTAGACATTCAGTATTAAATGAGAAGTCTTCAAAGTATTTTGAAATGTACATTCTCTGTAGTATTTTCAACTGTTGGTTTCTAGCTAAGGAGTAGGAAATAAAAACTTTGCAAAAGGATGGACTGACGCAGGTGTCTATCAGATAGAGCAGAAATAATGAAAAGTGTTGACTTTGGCACATTTAATTTTACTCTCAAGACAGTCTTCTACGCTTGGCCCCTGGTAACTAGAGAAGAAATGTGAACCTTGTCCTTGAGCTTCCACAGCACCTTTCTTGCCATTTTAAGTTCAAGGAAAGTTCTATAAGGAGGCTAAGATCATGCACTTTAGGCAGAGAGCAATGAGCACTGGGATCGGAAACAAAGACCTGAGTTTGCTCTTGGTTTTGTTTCTTACTAAGACAAGTTATGAACTGCTGAGTTTCTCTCTTTTTTCATCTCCACAAAGGGACAACTGAGGTCAACAATTGCTACAATCCCCTGACTGTAATTCTACTTCTATAACTTACTTTGTTAGATGGACCTACTTTTTACTTATTTGGATTTCAAATCTTTTGTGTGAGAGATTTAGTAAAATTGCAGGGCATCTGGGATAATATCCAGAAAAAAAAATGCTAATGCTTCCCCCTGACCTGAATGGATAAAAATTCAGAAATTAGAAAACATTTAAAATAAAATTTCCAAAGCTTTGTATTTTGCAACAGGAATTGGAATAGATATAGAAATGGAACATGTCTAAGTCATTCAAATACATGTGTGTTCCTTCCTTCCCTTGGCTAGAGTCCAGGGAAAACCTCAAACAATTCTAAATAAGTAAATTGCAAAGTAAATAGTTAGGAGTTGTAAGATCTATTCAGTATTTTACAGCAACATATGTGATGTTTTATTGGATCGAGAACTTCTATTCCACATGAAGTCATAGATATATATATACATATATATATATATATATTTTTTTACCAAATAAAGATGATTTTACTGGATCCAGTTCAGACAATAATAACATTTATGGGCAAATTCCAAAATTCCTTTGTTTTCTAGTAATCATATACAAATGAGAGTGGCCACAACAATTCCACGAATATATTTACTTCTGTCAGAAGTTGCATTAGCAAGCATACAAGAAAACATCGGAAAATAAACATTGAAAATTGGACTTTTAAGGCATCCATCATAGCTTACGGATTTTATTAAATAAATGCCCAAATAATTAAATTACTGCAAAATTTTAACTAAATGTTTATTATTTATTTTGGCTTAAAATTAAAAAACCCCTGAAAGTTTATGATGTCTCATGTTCCAAAATTAATATATCTGATTTACTAAAATAAAAACATATCACAGTGAATTGGGTTCACATCTAAAACTTGCAGGCGGGTTTTGACCCTGCTTATGCCCCTTGGAAACTCTTCAGACTTCTCGCAACCTTGGTCGCACATCTGCAAAAAGACTGGGCTGGCAATTTTAAAAGCATCTTCAAGCTCTGAGAGTTTATGTATCAGGATAACAGCTTTCCAAACGTACTGCGAGGACCCAGGAGCTCTTCTGTTCCATGGATTGATTGCAAAGCTCTAACGTAAAAGCGAAAATCAGCCAGTAGGTGAGACTGCGTTATTTATAGATCAGGCCACACTGATCACAAGGGCCTCAGGGCGTTTTCTTGAAAAATGCAGAGGTTAGGAACGCCGACGAACAGCAGAGGGAGCCACAATCACAACCAAAAACACGAGAAAAACTTGGGCGTCCCCATCCAGGGCCAGGAAGTCCCCAGCCCTGCGTCTGAGAAAATGAGCCACAGCCAGGTGGGAACAAAACATTTTCAGGGTGTATTTGGGAAGCTGCCAATAAAAGTGATTTATATTTAGTCTCGGCAAGGGTTTCCACATCAAGGGCTAGGATTCTCTTTCTCGGGTATCCTCTGGAACCTTACGTTGTATTGGGCTAACAGGACATAATGAAAAAAAGAAACAAGGACTATGGTCCTGGGGTGACGGCTTTGTACCTGAATGGTCTCCGCGAAGCACAGATGAGGCTTCTGTGTCGCCGGCGGGCACGGGTCTAGGAGGTTGGAGGCCAGAGCAGGGCAGATTGGGGGAGTGGGGGGCGGTTGTGACAAAGAACTCCGGAACAGGGAGATCCACCACGACTGGGTCAGATAAGGGCAAATTTCCAGGCAACGGCTGCCTGCACTTCATTCACAGACCCCAGAGATTTAGGAATCCGGTGAGAGGTTGGAATGTATAATTGCAGTGTATTAATTACACTTGTCATTATATCAAACTGCGTAGGGTCTGATTTACTTCTAAAAAAGTAAGTATGAGGTTGCATATGCCTTGGAAACGCAAGCCCATTAGTTCCCAATAACAGGCTATAATGACTCTGACGCGCTCAGAGAAGTCATTAAAACAAACCAACGGTGATAACTGCTCCAGTAAGTATAAGACCGATTCAAGAATCCGCTCATGGTTATCCTCTCCTGATCCACAGCTGGACTCAGTGGAGTGTCCGGCTGTAACATCCATGTGTATATTCACCCACACGTGTACCAACACTTAACCGAGCGTGCACATTTACATGCGGAAAAGGAGGAACAGCGTATAGCAAAATGGATGTTCTTCCTGGGAAGACGTTATCAGTGTTATCTAGTTACTGCTGCACTGGTGGCATCGAGGCTTTTGAGGCTTGCTGGCCTGGTTTGGAATCCAGACTCTACGGCTTACGTGTCCCTGGGGAGCTCACCCCACCACAGTGGCTCAGTGGGGGTAGGGCAGCCCCCGCGTCAGCGACCCCTTGGGGACTTGCTTGCATCACACATTCTCAGACCCCACCACCGCCCTCCTGAACCAGAAACTCTGGCCCAGCCATCTATTTTCACAAGCCCTCCAGGTGACTCCTGGCACACGCCAGCATCTGAGAGCCACTGTTCCCTCTCAGCGTGCCTCGTTCTTCAGCTATAAAATGAGACAAATAGCGTGGCTGTGAGAAATCCATGAGTTGATACACAGATCGCCAGTGTTTAGAACAGAGCACAGGATGTGCTAAGCAACATGTATTGTTTACTATTACTGTATCATCTCAGTAGCCGTTTAGAGAAAATAGAGTGAGGGGCACCTGGGTGGGCTCATTCGGTTAAGTGTCAGACTCTTGATCTCAGCTCAGGTCTTGAGCTCAGGGTCATGAGCTCAGTCCAGCCCTGCACTGGACTCCACACTGGGCATGGAGCCTACTTAAAAAGAGAGAAACAGAGAGAGAAAAAGCGATATCAAATGGAACGTTAATGCTATTTGGAGATACCCACTACAATGTGGAATGAGAAATATCAAGGCGTCACAAACCAGGGCTTATAGAACTTCCCTAGGGAAGGAAAGAGCAATCAGGTGTGTTCATCAGAAATCAGCCCTCTCTCTCACTGACTGTGTCTGTACCTTCTGCCCTAGCATGCTTTCTGAGAGGCGTCACTGCGTTAAAGCTGGCCCACCTCAGACCCCATAGATGATTTTTACTGAGGTGGCCAAAGGAACTTGGTCTAAAATGTCATGTCTTCAAGTCCATTCCCAAGATGGAAGCCAATTGGGACTCCGCAGTTCCTCATAACTGAGAAATTAGAAGACCAGCTCCTTCAGGTGTTAGAAGGGTAAGGGGTAACTGAGGCTTCCCAGGCACTTTCAGCTTCTCCCCTGAAATCTCAAAAAAGTCAGCCCTGACTTTTTTGGTGGACACGAGTGAAGGCTGAGGAATCTCTTTGATCCTTTAAAAGTCAGGTGACTCGAAATCCCACGTATCCTTGCCATTGGGAGACAGCATTCCAATAGCACGGCAGCTTACTGTGTAAATGCTATTATAGCATTTACTAATCCCGATCAACCACAGCGGGCTTTCTGAGGAGGAGCTGGTGATGCAGGCATCGGTATTTCCTAAGATCTCCTTAGATCACGTTAAGCTGCAACCGGGACGGAGACCATAGGGCTGAGGACCCCATTCGAATCCTGCGATTCATTCTCTCTTCCCCAGCCTGTGTGGGGCCAGGTGCTCCTTCTTGTCCAATCATCCTTCCTGAAGGGGCAAAAATCTGGAGCTACCACTAGATGCGACGGTGCGATCGAGTCCTCAAAAACAAAAGCAGGAGACCGAGAAGAGAGAATTCAGTTGACGGGAAAATGGAAATCCACTTCTAGGGAGGAAGCCCACCAACGTCCAGGAGACTAGCAGGTCCGAGGGCGATGAGAAGTTTCTTGTGTGGAGCTTGGCCCCAAAGGGAAGAAAAGGAGGGAAAATGGCACTTGAACTGTAGGAAGGAAGATGAAGGGAAGAAGAAAGGGAGGGTGAGAGAGAGAGACTTCGAGAAGAGAGGGGCCGAAGTTTTTGTGACTAGTAAGAGAGAGGAGAGACAGGCAGAGGGTAAGCAGTGGAGCCTTCTCGGAGACAGAGGAAGGGATAGGATCCAGGATCAGGGGACATGGAGGTACAGGAGCGGAGGTAGGGGTGGGGGCGACGGGCGCCCGGGCAGCCAACGGTGCGGGGCTGGCGCCAACCACACACCTGTGCTCTAGACGCTTTTTCCTATGCTGTCAAATAACGATCAAGGAGCTTCTAACACTGCGTGAAGGGATTTTGAGATTCAAGCTGGAGTTCATGCCCCAAACGAGCCAAGATACTGTGTTCTAGCAAGGAATACAAAACAACCCTAGCCCTGATTTTTCACTAGATTCCGAATAAACAGAGCTGGTTTATTTTCATTCTAGAATTCACTCTGGGGCCAGGCTTCCCCTTCCAGTACTATTCTGAAAAGGAAAAGAAACCACCCGAAGAGTTTTGCTACAGGACATATCTTCCTCTTCCTATCTTTCCGTTATCAGCCACAACAGAAACCAGGAAGGGTTGACTGCGCACCGTCCCTCTTTCTGAAGGAAAGACTCTTTTCGAAGGTTCTTTCGCCAGCTTTCGAACACAGATGGGGTTAAGTTGGGAACCACGTGGTTGGTGGCTCATGTGTGTTCTGTGTGTTCTCGTGTGCGCTCTTCTGGTTCCGGCGTCCAACCCAGAACCTTGAATTGGCAAACTGGTGGATGTCAAGCTAACCCAGCGTGACGGTGACTTTACCTGGGATCGTTTTAAGACAGTATCTGATATTAAAACATATATTATCTTTTACTAGGGACATGGCTTCCCTCCACTGGCCGTCGTTTTAAAACACCAGATTCAAAGTGAAAAGGAAAAAAGGTATAATTTTACTTTGTTTCCAGCTTTTTAAACATGTTGAGATCACTCTTGGAATGAAGTACACAAAAGCTTAGCAATAATCATAATGATAACGTAATAGGTGTTTTTTAAACTTTTAGATGTCCAAACATCCAGATGTTTGGCCTTTGCTGAAGGTACCCAGATGACTGATTGCATTTTTTCAGTTTTCATACAGCTACAGGACTTCATGGAGCCACAGGCCTCAGAATTGCAACAAGGTAATTAGAAATCCAAATTACTCTCCTATCACGTAGGACCCTTGTGAGCAACCAAGGTCCACAGGCCAAATCTAGACCGACCATTTCTTTACGTATTGTTTCTGGCAGTGTTCACACTGCAAGGCAGAGCTGAGTAGTTACGATGCAGATTCTACGGCCTGCCATGCCAAGAATATTTACTACCTGGTCCTTTGTGGAAACCGTTTGCCAATCCTTTATGCAGATTATCTCCTTTCCCTAGCTAATTGGTTTTCTGTGAATGTCTTTAGGATGTTATAATAAATCAGTGTACTTTAGATGCACATGAATGATACATGCTTCGAAAAATGGCAAAATGATTTTGGCCATTGTTCAGAGGTGAGCTTCTTGGAATTCAGTGGTTAGGCTGCCACTGGGTTATCCATCCTTCACCTTGGAAATCACCACATATTTCTTAAGAAAAGAGCTAACTTCAGATGCACAGGTAAACAAATTGCTAAAACATTCCTCACAGTTTCCATTTTTATAATTTTAAGTGACATAAATTACAAGAAATGAGAGAATCAAATTCACCTCAGTATAAAGACTTAAATCTTACCAAATTTTCTTATATAATAATTATTACTAATATGCTTATTTAATGACCAGTATTACATTTATATTTTGATATAGAAAGCTAATGAATAAAGAAAACATTTAAACTAAGGACGTTACTATTTTTTCTGCATCCTTTGAAACATAAAGTTCTGTAAGATTTACTTTTTTTTATCCTATTGTTTAATGAATTTTTTTAGAAGTTAAATTTAGCTACTTTTCCTAGTCATAATTTGTAACAAATATGAATGCATGTTTACTGAAAACTTTTGCATTTCCAGTTCAGTGTCTAGCTATGAAAAACAAAGTGATTCTTCTTTCTTCATTAGTTAAAAAAAACAGGAAGAAAAAGCCACAGCAGATCTACTGTCTACAGATTCTTAGGTTCTCATTTGAACATGATCTGAGACTCTCTCCTGGTACAGGTAGTGCTTTGTCAGATTTTATCTTCCCATAAATACTAGACACCTAGTATTTACTATAATATATGATAGTAGCATTATATACATATGCATATATGTATTATATATACATTATACACATATATACATAGGTATATATATATGTAGATAAACACCTATGTCTATAAAAGTGTACATATATACTTGGAGTGTGCGTGTGTGCATGTACACGCGCGCGCGTGTGTGTGTAGTGCTGGAGATGAAGAATGATGAATGTCGGTCAGAGCACTATTACCAGTCACCCTCTGACTCTTGAGTTCGAGTTGATTCAGTGTGTGGAATTACCAATACCTGAAGCCGCATGCCTTCCCCCTTCATTTCTAGGACGAGACTTGGTATCCAGTCTCTAAATTTTATCACCTATTTAATCCCCACTCTTCCATGCTAATGCTAAACTAGCCCTATCCGTTACTAAGCTAGAAAACTTCACCAGCTGGCTAGGGATTGTGATCCAGACAAAAATGAAAATAGCTTTTTTAAGTTAGCAAAAGTCATGCATTTAGGAAAGCAAGTCTCTATCACATGGTTAGTCTTCTGACAGAATATCTGTCTTCCCCTTATGACACGGGTACCCATCAGAGGCAGAGTCTCAAGCACCTTCCACACCACTTTCTGACTTGTTCTGAGGGTGTCACTCCTCTTTTACAGGTGGGAAAACTGAGGATGACCTGCCCAAGGCTTACAGTAGAATCCGGGACCTGATCCCAGGTGTTTGGGCTCGAAGTCCAGACAACTTCTCACTGCCTCACGTTCAACCACAAATCTCTCACGGATCTAAACGAAACCAACTTACACAGAAATAAGGAGAAGTTCGTTCTTTTAACTTTGGTTTTTGACAAAAGTTGGTTGGTTATGGAATTCGACTTCATTTTCCAACAAAAAACCCTCAACAAGATTATCGTGTATGAAATCACAAAATAGCTACATCTCTCAACATGAACTTTTGAAGAGATGACCAACTTTGTGCCCTTCATAACCAAAAACAAAAGTAGCTGCAAAGCAGGCTATCTAGATCAACTCTGAGTTTTAGGGTGGCATCTAAAACATGTCAAATATTGGATGACCTGTGCAGATGCCTAAGCCAAAGGACACTGACAGCATGAGAAGGACCCCAGTCCCCAAAAAGAAAACAGATCCTTCTGCTATTTCACCACACCCATTCTCCCCCACACACTCATGGCTTTCCCAACTTTACAGTGAAAAAAAAAAAAAACCCTCCACCCCCCCCCCCCCCAAAGCCCCATGCAAACCTAAGAAATTAAACCCTTTCTATTTGTCTACCTAAGGACAGAACCCAGTAGCAGGTGAGTTAAAAGGGAAACAGGTTACTTTGATAACATATTTCCACCACTTAATATCTGCGTACTTTCTATCAGAGTGATGAGATTAAGTATAGAGAAATCATAATAAGACTTCAGGATAGAATTTATTTTGAATATCTGAACATTTCTGAAGACCTAAAAACATTTTAATTATGCTTTTTACCTAAGTCTTGAGGTAGATGTGGAAAATTTATATCACATTGGTGAGAATCCAACAGCACTTTTCACATATAAACATCTTTTCATAGCTCTTTCCAGACAGTTTGAAATGAAACATTTATTACAATTTAATCTAAAATAAATTACATTTTCTCAATTGCAGCCATTGGCTGTCACCTTACTGAAAACACCCTTCAGCCAAAACTCAGTATCTAGCCATTTGATTTAGTGCTGGCTACTGAGGTTTGATGAAAGCAAGAAAGTGTGAAAACTTAAAACCCTTAAAGCAAATATAGGACATTTTATAGGTGATGAAAATAATTGAGTATAAATCCTGTATTTTATTTCAATCTTTCACAAAATTGTCCTGTCCTAAATAGTCAAGTGTCTTGATTGAGTAGAATTTAATGTTCCAAAAATAATCTGTCAAGGCAGAGTTTCCTCATCAGCAGCGTATGACTCTCATCACCTTCAAATATTTCTCATTAAATAAGGATTAATCCACAAGGCCCCTACTCTGCTAAGGACCCACTGTAAATATGCAATAGTTCAGGGAAAGTTGCTAACATCATTTTCAAAAGCACTAACGTCCTAAAGAGCTTAGCAAGTTTGCCTGTATAATGAGTCCATAAAGAATTCTGTTTCCATGGAGGTTGGACAGCTAGTCTGCGTCGACACAGCTAGTCTGCATCGAAGCTCTATTCAAAGTTGTACACTTATGTTTCCTTCCCTCTAAGAGGCAACTCATTGTCTCTCTTCTTCATTTTGTTCACGCGAGGAGAAAATTTAGCTGCAAACCGTGTGATCAAATGCCAGTCATTATAGAGAAAGATTCCAATAGGATCTCCAACCTAGAGTGAGGAAGTAGGTGGAAAAATTGGTACCTTCTGGTTGGTAGAGTGCAAAAAAGGTAAAGTTGTAATTTAGTAAATACTAAATGCATAAAGAAAAGTCCTGCATCAAATTATGAATTTTGGAGAAGGGACAGATTTGGAGACAACGGCTCACGAGAGACTGGATCCATCAGTGGGGTCCGTTAAAGTCAGACGGATTACAGTGCTCTCCACCGGTGCGACTCGGGTGCAGTACAGTCAACACAATGCTGGGCCACCACTGTGATGCCAAGTGGGCATTCCACAGGAAGATCTGGAGTGTCAAAGGTGCATGTTATTCCAATGGGGTGGGGCGGCTGTTTTTCCTTTTTTTTTTTTTTTTTTTTTCATTTTTGTTTTTGTTTGGGAAAGCCAGAATCCTAGAGTTTTCTCTTGGAGATTCCCAGTGCGTGATAGCAGATGAAAAAGATCCATCAAATCTGTTCTCACCAAGCATTCCTCAAACCAATCTGGTTATGGAAGATTTTCATGACCATGCTGTTACTGGCAGAACTGTGTCCTCCCCAACCCCAAATCCATATGTTGAAGCCCCAAGCCTAACAATCTGAAGAGGTGACTATATTTGGAGATAAGATCTTCACAGCGATATTTAAGTTAAAATGAGTCATTAGGGTGAGCTCTAATCCCATAGGACTGGCATCCTTCTAAGAAGAGATGAGGGCATGGGCACACATAGGGAAGACCATTTGAAGACACAGGGAGAAGGTGGATATCTGCAAGGCAAGGAGAGAGGCTCACGAAGAGCCCACAGCCTTGCTGACACCTGGAGGGCTAACAGACTCGACTCAGCTTCTTGGGACCGAACACTATCTTACAGCAAAAATGTCCCTATAATTATAGTGTACAGTAGAGGTACAAAGTCTATGTCCTTAAATTATCTTTCACCCACCCTGTGAGCAACTACACTGACAGCATAGGTAACAGTTGTGAGGATCATAACTTCTTATACGACTGTGAACAGTAAATTTAGACATACAGCTGCAATTTCTTTTAACCTTACCAAAGGGTCCTCTTTTTTTGTTTTTGTTTTCTTTGTTAAGAAACACAGGAAGGGTAAAAATGCAGCTGTAATGTTTCTGTATCTACATTTTGGTTGATCATTTATTTGTTAAATACCTACTGTGTACCAAGAACTGTGCTAAATGAGGAGAATACAGAATAAACAAGACAGGTCTGCCTCTTGGGTTTTCGAGTTGGGGAAAAAGGGAGAGATGAACAAATATTGGTATAATTTATTATTTTACTTCAGTTTTGATAAGTCGTATCAACAAAAAATACGGTGACAGCTGGGCTATCACAGTATTATAGCTTTCACTGAATAAATCCAAGACATATAAAATAATGATGCAAATAGAGTTTGCAATCATGGTAAACATTAATATGTTCCACCTGCATTCCATGTAATATGCCTTTTAATATTGAATAAGGCTCATTGATGATTATTATATTCAATGCTACATGTTTATTCACCTTCTTAGTATTATTTGTGCTAAGAGAGATCTAGAAACATTAAGCAAAAAGAAATGCACTTCAATTTAAAATATTTTCCTCAACTACTTTTTGCGTACAATGAAAACAATGGGTCATTATCTGATTTCAATACCGATATTTGACAAGAAAATACATATATTATACCAAAACAGACGATAGAGTGCTATTTGCTAAGATACCCAACAAAATATTTTTTGCATCCAAAGAAATTCTGGGAATCCAGAATCACATATGCATGTCACACATTTGAATGACAAATGTCGTTTATAACAGTAGGGGGAAAAAAAGGATTTGGAGCTTTGGCTGATAAAATATTGCAACATTCAGATACTGTACTTCAAAATGGGCATGTTGACATTTCTTCATTTATGCAAAATAAATGTTATTTTTAAGTTGTCTTTTCTCATCTTTTTCACTTTTTTTTTCAGCTTGATTCCTCAGCTCTGCTCACAGTTTAATCAAATAATCCTGGTTCTCTTCTCCTTTGTTGTCATCTGCCTATTGATCTTGTATCAGAATGGTTAAAGCAATTTTTTTTTCTTTAAAATGACAGGAGCTTTCTAGGAGTATAATACATTAAGATGCATAAATGAGTATTTTAATAATAGTATGTTATCGGAGAATCTAGTGATAATATTAATGGCTAATAATCATCGAGTGTTTACTCTGTATCAGGCCCTATGCTAAAATCTTTACATGCCCTTATCAATATCATCCACCTAACATCCCCATGAAGTTGATTCTATTAGAGGCTTCCTGTTTTGTCTTTATTTTTTTGTTTTTGTTTTTGTTTGGTGGAAATGAATTTCAGGGAGGGTAAGCAATTAGGATTCCAATCCGGATCCGGAGCTCTAAACCACCAGGATCACTGCCTGAGAAGGGAGGGGCAGAAGGACAAGCTCTGTGACAGCCTGAGAGCTCTAACGGACAGGGATGCCCACAGCAGTTCTGAAGTTCAGCGTTCAAATCACCATCTGCATACACCATCCAAGAAATAGGCATCCACCATCTTGCTTTTGAATATGCAGTCATACAGACATTTGTCATATGGGGACACGGATACGGGACATTTTTGTTACGTTAAGCAACTTCACATGATGACCCTTCTGGGTTGCCCACTAGTTAAAAAAAGAAAAAAGAAAAAAATATATTTCTGATAGTTCAATCCACAGCTGTGGTTTAATACTAAGGTAGAGCAATTCCTTTTGTGAGTACTACATAAAGAAAACAGCTGGTGTTTGGATGGTATGCTGGGTGAAAAGAATAGCCAGTTGTCTTCAGAAATCCAGGCTGGGCAGAATGACACGGTTAATGCAAGCGGACTTTTGAAGAGCGGCCCACCTGAACTCGGGCAGCAGTGGTTGAGAGAACAAAATACACTTAGGCAAGCTCTCAGCTGCAATTCGATTCTATACATCAAGTCCCTACTAAGTGTTGGGAACCCTACAAGCGCTAGCTACGTAGGAGAGTACAAAACCACCCAAGCCCTTGCTCTTGCGGAGGGTCTCGCCTTTTACTGACAAGGGAAACTCAGGAGAAGGGGGACTGCCACAGCTTGGGACAACTCTCTCCCATATAATAATGTATCAGTCTGTAATGACTTCTTCATGTTGGGGAAGAGAATGGGGCAGAGGCTATGTGTTGTCCATCATTCTTCCCTGGGCCCAGCACCGCCCCCACCCCCCCCAACTTTCCCTCTAGGAGGCACTGAAGGACTGACTCCAGGAGACCAGGGAGACGCCCAAGGTATCAGCTAAAGATGAGGGAGGGGCCAGTCCAGCCGAGCATGAGGAAGGATAGCACCGCCCATCCGAAGTCCAAGGCTGCATAGGCAAAGATTCACAATAGGATAGACATTTTCATTAAATTCAGGGGTTTGCCTTATTCCAATTACAGACGAAGAGAGGGGAGAGTAAACGGAACACTTGGCCTAGAGATCTCCAGAATTTGATACTACACTGAGAGAGAGACGATGAAGGAAAGAGAAGGAAAAAGGCCTGTGGCCGACTCAACAGGAAGCAGGCAAGGGGTTAGATCACTTTCAAACACGTATTGCTGCTTATTAGGAAAAAAGAAAATAATAAATGACCCCATCCTCCGGCGTGGGTGAGAAATTTCCAGCACAGATGTGCCCCCTGCTGCTGACAGACCTGGAAAGGCTGTCTTGTCTCAACTGCCAAGTCCTGGGCTTGGTCACAGAGAGACCCAGCAGTCAGAGCCCTCCGTACCTAACAGCTCAGGCTCTGCTTGCTTGCTTTTTTCATTTTTCTTTCTTCTTCTTCTTTTTTAAAGACTTTATTTACTTATTGGAGAGAGAGAGCGCGAGCAGCAGTGAGGTGAAGGGGAGAGGGAGTAGGAGACTCCCCGCTGAGCAGGGAGCCCAATGCGGGACCCCAGGATCATGACCTGAGCTGAGGACCAGTTTCAGCTCTATCCGCCCCGTGGATTCCGAGCGGAGTGTGGTCCAGAGTAACACAAAGCCATGCACACTTGCCCGTTCAGACTCAGGCGTTACTTCCAACCACAGGGAAAAATAGCCGCCCTGATGCCTTCTGGGGGTGCCTTAGCTGCCAGAAACCTGTGTATTTGGTAATTACAAAGAATAAGTGCTCCTATTTCTGGAAACGATGCTTGAGAATTGGGAAGCTCAATTTACTGACACCTTCCCTAGAAACGCAAAAGTAAAACAAGCACTGGAGCCAAAAGTAAATACCTAATTAGGGGAAACCGGATGAAAACAAATTTGCAGGGGTGTCTGGGTGCTTCAGTTTTAAGGGTCTGCCTTCTGCTCAGGTCATGATTCCATGGTCCTGGGATCGAGTCCTGTGTGGGGCTCCCGGCTCAGCGGGGAACCTGCTTCTCCCTGTCTCTCACACACCACCTCCCACGCCCGTTCATGCTCTCTTTCTCAAATAAATCAATAAAATCTTAAAAAACAAAACAAAACACAATTTACAATTTAACTCTCTAATTGGGAATCTTAGACGTTTAGTCTATCAGAAAACCCCATTTAAACACTCTGCCTTTCATCAGAAGCGCGGAATCTCTCCTAGTGACTGCAGCAGTCTCTTCTGTCGGCCAGAGGAAGCTACTTGCCCCTTAGCCACGCAAGCTCCCTGGGGCTGCTAGGAACACAGTTCTTTCCTCTCCATGGCCCGTCCTCGGGTGGCTGAGGGCCGGCTGAGGCATGTGGGCGATCCCTGAGGCAGAGTGGTCCATCTCCTCTGCCAATGCGGGGTGTCTCCCCTTGTCAAAATGATCATCTTTTGTTTCTCATTCGAACATATGTATTTTTTTTTACTGTTTAGAAATGTAGTCATGCCATAGATTTGGAAACAGAAGATGCCCCATGGGACAGGACACAGTGGACAGATGGGCAGCTTTGGTCCAGACACAGGTGGATGGGGAGACCACATAGCAAGTTACTGTGCACTTCTGCCACGTGTCCCAACTGGAGAGCTGCTTCTGGGCATGTGTGGGCCCCCACTCTCTTTAGTTGGTATGTTTGAGAGACACACATACCAATCCGTGATCTGTCCAGGCGGCCCCATAAGTCTCTGCTGGGTTAATCTCCTTAAAGAATAGGGTAATCACGTATCCAAGTTTGTTGATAAAAGTCCTGTTTTATATATCATGTCCCAATAATCATCACAACATCCACAAGCTCAAAGGAGCCCCAACATGAAAGAGACACCGCATGACTGTCCCAACTTCACTGTCAGTTGAAAGATCATGATCTTTCAACTCCCTCCCATCCATCGCTCCCTAAGTTCTCAAACGGTTTTAAAAACAATAATTTATTTTTAAGTTATTTACATTATTTTTTTCTCTCTCTGACTCTGCCAAAGATTTATTTTGGTTCTTGTCTTTACCTTTGTCAAAGCTAATTTAAGCAGATACATGGAAGGTAATTTTGAGATGAATCATCCATAAATCAACATGTTACGCGTGAGTGTTGGAGGAGTTAATTCTGCTTTGACTAAAGAAACAAGAAGCACAAAAGTGGCAGGCATTCCATTATTTCAGAGAATAAAAACTGCTTAGATAGCCTGTAACTAAGCAAATGGAAGGATTGTTGGACAAATTAAACTTATTTTGAAGTTTTAAATATTTCTGTTTAATTGTTCAATCTGTAAGTGAAGTCACTTTGCTTTCCTTGGGTCTTGGTTACCGTACCTCTAGATTCTGGAATTGGATCAGACGATCGGGAAGGACTTTATTACTTGTAAATTTGATTGTGTGATTATGAGGTTTTTAAAAGCAGGTCAACTTGAGAAACAAAGAGTGACAAGACCAAAATCAAGTTTCATTTTTCTTGCTCGACTCATAGCCTGCAAAAGGAAGGGGAGTTTTTCATCTCTTTCAATACCTAAACGATTTTTCAATTTAAAATAAATTAACAAAAGTGAAGAAATCTATTTTATAGCCACAGAAGCTGATTAAGTAAATCTCATCAAATACTTCAATTTAGCACAAATACCTTAGCTTTCTGTTTAAAAATCCTATGATTTAATCTTTTTCTTGTGAATGGATTCTTTTTCTCCTGAAATTGATTATGGCTGATACACCAGTGACCTCAGAGGCTGAATAGGGCCTCTGCGGCTCTGTTGCCTATTTATAAAATTTCTCAATGGCTATGGTGATACAGTTTCTCAAGGAATTTTGTAACTAGATAGCATTATATGAATCCACAGTGAAGACATGGCCCTTATATAGATCTCAAGTTAAATCTACAAAAAACTCAAAACCATAAAAATGAAAAAATTCTGACTTAATAGAATATACTACTATACTGGAAATGATAATTCATTAGAACTTTGGAGTGTGGAGTATTTGTAGTTACCAAATTCAAAAGAGCGGATTTCTACTTGGGAAGAGTGAAATTTCATGATCTAAAAGAGGAATCAGCCCTCTTCAATGACTGACAGCTGGAAAAATTCAGAACAACATGCTTCAGTCTCTATACAGTTGCTGTGGGTTGAGTGAGGCCCCCCCTCGAAATTCATATATTGAATTCCTAACCCCCAGTATCCGAGAAAGCCTTCATTTGCACATAAGGTCTTTAAAGAGGTGATTATGTTAAAATGAGGTCTTAGGATGTGCTTATTAGAAGAGAAAATTAGGACACAGATGAATGAGAGAAGATGATGTGGGGACACAGGAGAAGCTGTCCATCTTCAAACCAAAGAAAGAGGCCCCCAGAAGAAACTCGCCCTGCTGACACTGGCTCTTGGACTTCCAGCCTACAGACTGTGAGAAACTATATTTCTGTTTCTTCCCGCCCCACGCCCGGTCTGTGATACTTTGTTTTGGTCATCTTGCAAACTAGCACCATAGTCAAGTTTTAAAATTTTATTTTAAATGTGGAACAGTAAAATAAGAATGCAGTGCTAAGAAACTACAAAAAATGAGTCTGGTGTTAACAAACAGTATTGAAGGATAAAGTCAATTATTTTCACATTTGGGTGAGAAGAGATGGTCACAAATAACTACAAGTGATGGTAAGAATCTCGTGATACCTCTTTCAAAAAGAAGCTGAAGCTCTTTTTGAAGCAGCTAGATGTGTACGGAATGTTCTGGTGGATGTTGTGGAATATCCACGTCCTTTGCTTCAAACACGACCATTCCCGTTTGTGTGACCCCCTGCATGTCTGCTGGAGGGCCTGACTTGACCCTCACACGGTGTCCTTGTACTGGATGAGTTCATGAGGTACGAGTAATGAAGGAAGACCAGGAACAGGGGAAATAGATGTTATTAAAATTATTCTCCTTCTTTATTTCTGAGACAAATAGGGAGCCTTTGGAGAATGCTGGAGGTCATCTAATGAATTTCCCATGGGGTTGCATGACATGTGACTAATCTTGAAGTATCGGGATTGTAGAGAAAGAAAGAGAGGAGGGGACAAGCAAAAATATGAGGAGCCAAGAATATTAATTGGGCATAAATGCAAATGCATTTTCAATCCCCAAATTCAATATGAAATTTATGGCAAGATAATCTAGGCTTGGATTTGTGCAGAGTGACTCATGTTCCCTCAACCACTCATTTGTTATGATTTTTTTGTCTTAGTATTATTAAATGAAAGGAGAAGACAATGAATGCCATATTCAAGAAGAGGACAAAGTGATTATGGGAAATACCAATGTCACTTGTATCTGACTCAAATCCACGTTACAGAGATAGAGATCTATGAGATAGGGGATCAAGTGGTATATTCAGGGATAAAATATTGGTTAAATATTTTTAAGTGGCTGACTCCCCAAGTCTCAGCATAAAACTGCTAGAAACCAGCCAGTCCCTAATTAGTCATCAGATGTCCACTACGGTGACGCACACATTGATGCTCTGAGGACAGGTACTTGTTTATGTCGGAGTCTTCAAGGATCTCACTTTCTCTCAAGGAGGGAAAAATAGTCACAAAGGCCATCAACAAATCTTAAAAAGTATGATTTCAGACACAGTTAAGTGCAAAGAGAAACCTTGTGGGGAGTTTGGCGAAAAATGGTCTGGTGGTGCAGACAGGAGGGCTAAAGCTGGAGGGTAGAAGAGGCTTCTCTGGGGAGATAATTAGGTTAAGACCAGAGACAGACAAGCAAAATGCATGAGAGAAGGAGCCAGTGTAAATGTCCTGGGCTGAGGCTACTTTAGCAAGACCAAGGGAGAGAGGGGAAATGGCTGCATGGCAGTGAGTGGGGGTGAAAGTTGGATGTAGGTGGCAGGTGAGACCATACAGACTTGTCCCGGCCACAAGGAGGAGTATGGATTTTACCTGAATAGGATTCAATTTTAAGCAGGGACTTGACATGATCTGGCTATGCTGTAGATCATCACTCTTGCTCCTGGGTCAAGAATGGACTGTTGGGGTTAAGAATAGAGGGAGGGCGATCCAAAGGAGGGGCCAGATGACATCACAAAAGAGATGGTGAGAAGCACTCAGATTCAGGTGGGGTTCTGGAGGTAGAGCCAACTGGAATCATCCATGAATCAAGTGAAGGTATGAAGGAAAGGTGGGAACCAGGGAAGTCTAATCACATGTGTGGTCTTCTCCCAACCCGACAGCTTCCTTTTTTCTGCCAAGGTGAAGAACACTCTATTAGGCTAAGCCTTGTTAAGTTCAAGTCCCCAACATCTGGGACTTTCATGGATAGAATGGAGATAAATATAGTCTCTCAGTAAGTTCATCAAGTATAGTAAAGTATTAGGAATCACGCTGGCAAAATAAGCCCCTGCAGAAAGATGGAAATAAGTTATTATGTTGACCATTTGGGCTCAAAATTTTCTCCATGGGATAAAGGAAATTTTCAGAGAAGAGAGCCAAAAGTAGGAAACCACCTCTCTTCCACCTGGATCCACACATACCCTGACCCCTCCTTCAGTGAATATTTAAGAGCCCTGGCTTGCTTGTTTCACTTGATACCAAGGTGGAAGGATTCCATCCATTGCTAAATAAAAACCTACACAGATGAAGATTCTTTACTATAGTCATGGCAAGTCTTGTATTTTCTCACCAAAATGAAAGCTACACTTTTGACCCATGATGTTCATTATTATGCACCTCATACAGTTAGTTTTCCATTAAAAACTGGTTATACATGTGGGTTGCTCTGCAGTCCTTTTCAGTATAGTAATAGTAATCCTATGGCTCTAACCCTTAACGTACAATTATCCTTTTTTCTAGTAACTGTCAATGGCTGAAATCCCTTATGATGGTTAAATTGATATGTCAACCCGGCTAGACTATAGTACTCAGGTATTGCCATGAGGGTATTTTATGGATGCAGCTAACAGATAGATGGGCCTTATCCAAACAATTTAAGGTCGAAAAGAGCAAAAATAGCATCAACTCTTGCCTGAGTTAGCAGCCTGCTGGCCTGCCCTGTGGATTTTAGACTTGTCAACCCCTACATTCCTATAGGCCAATTCCTTAAAATAAATCTCTCTTCTCTCTCTCTCTCTCTCTCTCTCTCACACACACACACACACACACACACACACACACACACACACCTGTTTTGGTTATGTGTATATATACATACAGTCCCACTGGTTCTGTTTCTATGGAGAACCCTGGCTGATACATTCCTAACAACAGTCCCTTCCAGGTTTATTTCCTCCCTCCCTGCCTCCTTCCTTATATCCCTCCTTTTCTCCTTCCTTTCCTTTAGATTTTATTAATTTATTTAAGAGATAAAGAGATAGTGACACAGATAGCGAGAGAGAGCACAAGTGGGGGAGGGGAGAGGGAGAAGCAGCCTCCTACTGAGCAGGGAGGCCCACGTGGGGCTCGATCCCAGGACACTGAGGTCACCCAGACATCCCATAGGTGCATTTTCTGATAAGACCATTTGGACCAAAGTGTACTCCCAGGTTTGGAGGCCAGGCCTGCTGAAGAGACGGGCCTGAGGACCTTCACAGTGTCCTGCCACAATACCCAGAGCACGGCTCAGTCAAGTAGAGTGGTCCCTGGACGCCAGAGTACATTTAGATAAGGCCTCACCTCTCTGCCTTCAACACATACTACTTGTTGGCAAGTTCCCTTCGCCTTCTTGTGCTACCATTCCCTGGTCTACCAGATGAGAAGAAAATCTCTGAGTCTTCAGTGTGTTGTGAGGACTGAAATGACCACACCATGTACAGGCTTGTGGGAGCTCAATCAGTCTCATCACTCCCTGCCCATTCATTTTTTTTTTTTTTTTTTTTTTTTTTAGGGCTGGTTTGTTTCTTTTAGGAACTCTCTGAGCCTGTTAGGTCTGTCTATCATTCACAAACTAGAGATCTGCTACTTTCTGTCTTTGGTTTCCAATTTATGCAAACCGGGCAGGCAATCTGAGTAGCTTTCCCTTCAGCAACACTGAGCTTATCTCTGTTTCTCTTGGAACCTGTCTCCTTTTATCAGTAATGGAGAAGTGAGATGAGCCTTAGGGTGTGATCTGGCCGTTGTAGGATGGTGTGGATGTCTACCAGTCACCTCTTGCTCTTTTCCCTCCCGGGTTACTGAGTTGTAATTGACACATAACACTGTATAAGTTGAAGACATGCAGCCTATTGATTTGGTACACTTACATATCACAAAATGATTGCCATCACAGTGCTAGCATCTCATCACATAATTGTCCTTTCTTTGTGATGAGAACATTTAAGGGCCATTTTCTTGGCAACTTTCAAGTATACAATACAGTATTATTACCTATATAATGTGCTATATTTATAACCCCAGAACTTACTCATTTTTATAAATGCAAGTCTGTGCACTTTGACCAACATCTCTCCATTTCCTGATCCATCAGCTCCTAGAACCCAACATTCTAGTCTGTGTCTATGAGTTCAGCTTTTTTAGATGCCCCCTATAAGTGATATCATACAGTATTTGTTCTGTCTGACTTATTTCACTTAGTATAATAAACACCCTTAAGGTCCATTCATGCTCTTGCAAATGGCAAGATGTCTTTCTTTCTCCTGGCTGAATTCAATTCCATCATATGTATTGAACATGTCTTTTTTACCTATTTATCCACTGATGGACACTTAGGTTGTTTTTTTATCTTAGCTACTGTGAAAACTGTTTCAGTGAACACGAAGGTGCAGATATCTCTCTGAGATCCTGTTTGCATTTTCTTTGGATATATACCCAGAAGTGGGATTGTGGGATCACATGGGAGTTCCATTTTCATTTCCTGTGCAACCTCCATGCTGTTTTCCATACTGGTTGCACCAATTTACATTCCCACTAACTATGCATAAAGGACTCCCTTTTCTCCACATCCTAACACTCATTTCTTGTCATTTTGATGACAGTCTCTCCAACAGATATGAGGCGACCGTTATTGTGGTTTTGATTTGCATTTCCCCAAGGACTAGTGATGTCAAGCACCTTTTAATGTACCTGTTGGCCATTTGTATGTCTTCTTTGGAAAAGTGTCTATCCAGGTCTTTTGACCATTTTAAATTCAGATTGTATTTTTGCTATATTGAATTGAGTGTTTCTTCATATATTTGGGATATTGACTCCTTATCAGATATAGGATTTGCAAATATTCTTTCCTATTCAGTAGGTTGCCTTTTAGTTTTGTTGATTATTTCCCTTGCTGTGCAGAAGCATTTTAATTTAGTGTAGTCCTACTTGTTGATTTTTGTTTTTTTCCCTTTCTTTTAATAATCAGTATGACAGCACCTCCTTCACAGCCAACACACTCTATTTTTTTGAAGATTTTATTTATTTATTTGACAGAGAGACAGATCACAAGTAGGCAGAGAGGCAGGCAGAGAGAGAGAGAGGGAAACAGACTCCCTGCTGAGCAGAGTGCCCGATGTGGGACTAGATCCCAGGACCCTGGGATCATGACCTAAGTCAAAGGCAGAGGCTTTAACCCACTGAGCCACTCAGGTGCCCCAACACACTCTATTTTATTGTGTGTTCAACACCCGACTTCAATGAAGGTACAAAAAATGCACAAGGTGTTATTAGAATGTTTTTTTCTCAGTGCCAGGCAGAACTCTTCCCAAAAGCTTTGCTTCCTAATTGAATCAAAGAGAAACTTTCTCATAGACTATTTATTGTATAATGGTTGGTAATTAAA
Organism: Mustela nivalis; assembly: GCF_964662115.1. NCBI lineage: Eukaryota > Metazoa > Chordata > Mammalia > Carnivora > Mustelidae > Mustela > Mustela nivalis. Next base: position 168,079,692 of record NC_139022.1, read on the forward strand.
CAAAACTAAATGAAAAAAAAAAAAAGAACTTTATGATAGTATGTGATTCCAATTGCTGACAGTGCTATTTGTAAAGAAATATTTTGCCCTGGTTAAAGCTGGTCAACATTCTCATGACCTCTATCAATAAAACTCCAAGATGGGAAGTTTCACCGAGAGAACGGAATGGACCTTCTAAGGACCTGACGTTAATCCCTGCAGGGCTCTGTGCTGATACACTGAACAGTCTTCTTCAAGCCTTTGAGATACATTCAGCATTGTGACCTTTTTTTTCCTCCAAGAGGGTATGGGGAGGTGTCTAAAAGACCCTGATGGTAGTTTCAACGGAATCAGATACAGGCCCCGTTTCTTCCTTGATCCATCTGGGCCAGGAGAGTAGCCCCTTCTGCTGTCTTCCTATAGAGCTTGATAGCGAGCCATCTCTCATACTGTACCTTGTGTCACACCCATGGCAGTGCACTGATATTGGATATTTAGGTTCCATAGGAGGCTCCACTAGGCAGAGTGCTTTCAACTGCCTGGCCAGCTGCCAGCATGTGTCATCCACTCACTGTTTCTCTTCTGCATAAGTACAAGTGATTGTGTTATAGGAGAATGTGTGAATATCTGCAATAAACTCTGGCAAAAGGGACGGCCACTGAGCACCACACTGGGCCGTAAGGGTCTGTATGTCGTTACATTTACTTTTCAGTCTAGCTCAGCATCCTCATGTGCAGACGAGGAGTTTTGTCTCCCCTGAGGCTGACCAGGCAGAGTTGGAGGTCAAAATATATTTACAGCTCAGACACAGCCATATCAACCATGATCTTCCAGAAAAGTGGATATGTGCTAGACCTTCACGATTCCACCGTGGGAGAGACTGCTGAGAGGCATTTTCCTCAAGTTCCTCTTGCCTTTTTATTTTTGTTTCGACTCAAGAAATATCGTAACTTAATTTGTTGAGCAGGTAACAAATGCACACATACCCTTAAGTGCAAGAAAACCAAGATACACAGTGAAAAGCCTCTTCTAATTCCGTCTCCTGTCTGCTCAGTACACAGCTCCCAGAATCACCCTGTTCCTAGTTTTTATGAATCGTAAAGACTTTTCATGTGTGCATATATAAATATAAATTCTTATGTCCCCCCTTTTTTCAAAAAATGATACTTAGTCATAAAAAAAGTAAATTCATCAGTGCTGAAGGAAGTCCCAGACAATGCGGAGAAATCATAAGATTCATAAACGGAAGAAATTAAATGAACCCAAAGGAAAAGGGGAACTGGAAGAAAAGAAAAGCAAAAAGCACTTAAGTGGTTTTTATTTGCTTCTCCATCATCCGTGAGCAAAGGAGGGAGAGCCTCCACTTAGTAGTGTGAAGGGTCTTGGCAAGCCCTGTGGGTCGTCTGTGTGCTATAAGACACACGTTTTGGTCATCAGTCTTTGCAAATAAGTAGCTTAGAGTCTGCCAGGAACATGGAGAACAATAGCAGACTGAGAGATTCGCTACAGCTTGTGGTCAGAAGAATTACGTGAAATGGCACCAATGTTCTTAATACGACAGCCATCTTGTTTTACTCCTCATCTCTGAATGCCTTTTTTTTTTTTTCTCCCCCTGCTATCTCTTTCTGTCATCTGGGCTATATTAATGGAGAAATGGGGAGGAACCACAGCAATTATCTGGAAAATTAAGTGGAAAGATCCAAATTACTCTCCCCCAGAAGGTCCAGGCAAATCTAAAAGCCAATATTTCCTATGACTGAGATGACTTCAGGTTTCAGAACATAAAATTTCTTTCAGGAGCATAAAGTTACATCTTTAAAAGCCCAGGCCCCACAAATTTCTTACTAAACTGCAAGTTATTATTAAAATCTGTTTTAATTGAAATCAGTAATGGCTCAATTAATATTGATTTGAGATCAAGGTTGAAATGATGCCTATACCAAACAGTGTATGTCCCCACGAAGCTATTTGAACTACCAGCATCCCTGCTCAGTGCCAAACAGAACAGGCACATGTGATTGTGTCCTGCCAGACATTTGGGCTCAGCTTGAGGGCTGAGATTTGGTCTGCCACTCAGCAAGCTATGCCCTAGGGAGCAGGGCTACATGAGCCCAGAGGAAGAGGAGAATGTGTCTAGGAGGCCACAGAAAGCAGTGCCATCTCGAAGGTCTCATGAACGTGCTGCATGGTCTAGCTCAGCCCTGAAGCCACGCACTTTAAACCACTGGCAGTAATCAGTGCTGTCAACGTCATGTTCATAGGGGACCCCACACATCAGATTCACCCAGGACAGTCCTGCGTTATACCTGTTTCCTCAGCTTAATTATTACAAACGCCACTTTCATTCACTCTTAAGAAGGCTTCGGACTCCATGACCTACTCTACTGTCACCCCAGTCCTATATGCTCTGTCCTCTACCTCTTTTTCATAGCAAGGAGATTAATTTACAGGGTAAAACTGAATCCCTTTCAAAGCTACACTTGTGATAATGGCCCAAAGGATCTCTTAGCTGTGTTATATTTCTCTTTGAAATCCACTTTGTATTTCAGTCTATTTACCAATAATTGTTTTTTTTTCAACCAACCAAAAAGAAAAAAAAGAGTACTATTTCATGATAATTGAGATAGTTGTGCTCTTCCTTTGACCACTGTGGATAGCATGAAAACAAAGTCAGTAAGAGTAAAACTACCACTGACCTTTCTCAGTCTCTCAGCCAGCATCTTAATCTCCCACCCAGCAGCTCAAGATCTCCTTCTGCACATTCTCAAATCCATTCTTGCTGCCTTGTCCATGCTTCATTTCAGCATTGACTTAGCCAACCTGAGGGACCCTCCGGCAGACCATGGAATTCCTTACTCCTCTCTGGCCTGGCACAGTGGATCCTAGCAAATCTGGGATTGTACCAGCAGGAAGGAAAAATATTGACTACTGAGGTGCTAAAAGCTTCTTTCATATTTGCAAATCGTACAGGAAATGGATGTCATGTTTTGAAATCCAAGTGCTTTGAAGCTTTCTTCTCATATAATTACTTGTGTCTCTACCTAGGACTCCGTGTTTTGATTTGGCAGTTTGGGTCAGGAACTGTGCAGATTCTAAACAGACAAACTAGCAAAGTAGGGATTGGCAAACTTTTTCCACAAAGAGATGGACTGTCAGGTTTCACATGCCTAACAGTCTCTGTTGTAACTTCTCAACTCCATATTGCAGCAAAAAAGCAGCTGTACACAATGTGCAGACAAGTGAGTGTGGCTGTGTTCCAATAAAACTTTATTTATAAAAGGAGCTGGCAGGCTGGATTTGGCCTGTGCTCAGAGTTTGCTGACCCGCACAGTTAGAAAACTCACCTGCTCTCCGGTTTTTTTTTTTTTTTTAAGATTTTATTTATTTATTTGACAGAGAGAAATTACAAGTACACTGAGAGGCAGGCAGAGAGAGAGAGAGAGAAGGAAGCAGGCTCCCTGCTGAGCAGAGAGCCCAACACGGGACTTGATCCCAGGACCCTGAGATCATGACCTGAGCCGAAGGCAGCGGCTTAACCCACTGAGCCACCCAGGTGCCCCTGCTCTCCGGTTTTTCCCCATGGGCGTTTATTAGAAAATGTGCCCTTACCAACATTATGACTCATAGCAAGGTCTCCACCTTATCTTTCCTTATCAAACAAGACATTCTTGGTTTCTACAGCAGAAAACCAGAGAGTTTTCAGGGTTGACTTTGAGAATCTTATTATCTCAAGATTTACTCATAATTTAATAATTTATTCTACAAACAATCTATTGCAGGGAGACTGTACTGCATTGAAACATTACAATGGATACAGTGAATCAATACAATGGCTTGACTTCCAATGGCATACTCCTTCAGTAAGGAAATATGCCCACACTAAGTTGTCTTGGGAAAACATACTGTAAGGTCATCAACTGTAAACAACAGATTATAAATTATCATGAAGACTTGACAGTTTGGGGCCTGCCATTATTCCAGCTTTAAGATGTGGCTCCCTTTTCTCTTCATTTATTTATGGTAGAAATATGATGAACATGACTTTGAAATCAATGAGATGTTCATGTCCATTTGAATCTCTGAATAGGCAAAAACTATTAAGAAGATGTGTGCTTACTTCTTTCTTTTTTTTAAATTGAAATTTTAAAAAATATTTTATTTATTTGAGAGAGAGAGAGAAGGAGCCATGCGGAGGGGCAGGGGGAGAGAGAGAGGAAAGAAGACCTCCCTGCTGAGCAGGAAGTCTGATGCTGGGCTTAGTCCCAGGACCTGTGGATCATGGCCGGAGCTCAAGATAGACGCTTAGCCTTCTGAACCACCCAGGTGCCCCAACGTCTTTCTAACTTAATATAAAAATAGTATTTTCTAAATAACAATGGAATTATCTCTATCACTTCTCGATAAAAAAAAAAATGCATGAGGCAAAACCTTAAGATGATTTTATTGATCAAACACATTTTTTTTTTTTGTTCGCAGATAATTCTTGTGACTTAGTCCTTTAGGAAAGCACGTTTTGTTCAGATTAGCAATGCTTAAAGCCCATGAATTTTTAAGTGCTCACCATAAAAAAGGTACCTGGATGATAATAGTGCTCTCTGGCTCTTAAACATATCTTCATTAGGATGTTAATGTGGGTTTGCAGACTGCATCAGATTATGTTAGACATCCCAAATTGATATGTAAAATCCTGGTGTGAATCACAAAGTCAGCTTTTGACTGTATCTCTCCGAACTGCAAACATCGAAAATTGCTGAAGTCTAAGAAAGAAGTCTTTCTAGATCTGTGTGCGCTACTGCCTGCTTATTCCTTTCTCAGAGGTCTTTCAGCTCTTATCAGACCCATGCTTTCGCCAGTCCCTGAGCTCATCCCGGAGGAACAGAAGGACACAGAAAAACCAACCACACAAACAAAACCAGACTGGGCACGGGGTGTAACCAGAGAAGAGGAACCACAGAATCACACTCAAGACTTCCTCTGGCAAAGCCGTTATCGAAGGCTGCTAAGCCTTCAAGCGTCTCTTAAAGTTTTGTGAGCAATTCATGATAAGGCATCACACTAACAAATGAGGCTAAAAAAAGTTTTAAAATATTTCCCGCAGGAAATGCGCCTGCTTGCGCTCTCTGGCCTGTACGGAAGCCAAATTTCTATCTATAGAGGAAGGACCTTTTGTGTGGATTTTTTACCCACTGTCCCCTCTCACATTATTATTAGTTGGCAAACAATAGGTTTTTTGTTACAAAGCAGGAATAAAGGAGCCTAAAATCAGCATACAATTGTGTGATTACTCCTTAGCCTTGTATCCCAAAGTTGTTAAGAAAAAAGAAATATAAGTGCTATTCACAAAACTCGTCATCCAGCTCACAACAAAAGATAAGAGAAGGCCACGGGAGCCTGTGCGCAAAAATCCTCACTACTCCATCTGTAAGGGTCTGGCAATCTTTCCCACAATGGTTTGCCAATTTAAAAAAAAAAAATTTTTTTTTTTCTTTATTTATCTCCCTTTAGTTAGGGGAGGGAGTAATATTAGTTCTGGTCACTCCATGATTGTTCTGAACATGACGGTAATAACAACAACTTATAAAATGCTGATGGCTTTAGAAGCCAGCATGTGGCAAGGATCCTTTATTCACTCCTTTTGCATCCTCATCATTTTCTAGCTCCTCGGAAGATGCTCAGCAGTTATTTCTCATCTCAGCCAGGAGATGTCACTGTAGTTGAATTAAATAATTAAAAGCACTTGAGAAATTCTGGTGACAGTACTGAGTGTTAAAAACTTCCTATGGAACCATCACAGATGAGCAGAAAGACACTCTGGAGTAAAAGGAGGTTTTCTATACACAATTCTGCATTTAACTAATAGATGCAACATCGGTCTATGCTTCCGATCAGAAGAGAATGCTTATCCCTCCCTCTTTGCTAAAATGCAAATATACTAGTACAAAAATCACAAACTTCACGACTTATTAATCTGGGGGAGTAAGAGTTTTAGTAGACAGAAGCTTAAGAGAGTTTTGTTTCCACTTTTCACAGAAATAGAAAAAAAAATTCCTAAAATCTGGATGGAACCATCAAAGACCTCATACGGGGAAAGCAAGCCAGAAAAAGAACAACAAGACCGGAGCATGCCATTTTCTGATTTCAAACTATATGACAAAGCTGCAGTGATCAAAATGTGATGGCACCATCCTAAAAACAGACACACAGACCAACGGAACAGAATAGAGAGCCCAGAAATAAATACTCGTAGCAACATGGACGGGACTGGAAGAGATGATGCTGAGTGAAATAAGTCAAACAGAGAGAGTCAATTATCATATGGTTTCACTTATTTGTGGAGCATAAGAAATAGCATGGAGGACAAGGGGTGTTAGAGAGGAGAAGGGAGTTGGGGTAAATTGGAAGGGGAGGTGAACCATGAGACTGTGGACTCTGAAAAACAATCTGAGGGGTTTGAAGGGGCAGGGGCTGGGAGGTTGGGGGAACCAGGTGGTGGGTATTGGGGAGGGCACGGATTGCATGGAGCACTGGGTGTGGTGCAAAAATAATAAATACTGTTACGCTGAAAAGAAATTAAAGAAAGAAAGAAAGAAAGAAAGAAAGAAAGAAAGAAAGAAAGAAAGAAAGAAAGAAAGACCCGCCTTTTTAGTCGATGAATACTTGACTAGGGAACTCAGAATACTCAGTGGGGAAAGGAGAGTCTCTTCAGCAAATGGTGGTGGGAAAACTGTCCAGCCACAGGCCGAAAAATGAAACTGGACCCCTACCTCATACCACTTGCAATAATCAACGAAAGACGGACTTCTTGACATTGATCTTGGCAATGATTTATTGGATTTGAAACCAAAAGCAAAGACAATAAAGGAAAAACAATTGGGACTACATCAGACTCAAAAGCTTCTGCACAGCAAAGGAAACCATGACGATCTGAAAGGCATCCTATGGGATGGGAGAAAACATTTGCAAAACACGTAACTGATAAGGGGTTAATGTCCAAAATATATGGAGAACTTGTACAACTTAGTAGCAAAAAACCAAATAACTCAATTAAAAAATGGACAAAGGACCTGAGTAGACATTTCCCCCAAGAAAACAGACAAATGGCCAACAAGTGCATGAGAAGGAGCTCACTTCATCACTAGTAAGTGGGGAAAGGCAAATCAAAACTACGGTGGAATGCTACCTCCCAACCGTTAGAATGGCTGTGGTCAAGAGGACAAGAGATAGCAAGTGTCAACGAGGATGTTGATGGCACCATAACTGGTGTCACTTTGGTGACAGTAAAGAGGTTCCTTAAGCAATTAAAAGAGCGCTCCTATTTCATCCAACCCCCCCATCCCATGGGCCGGGGACAACCCAGCACGGTCTGTTTCTTCTCAGGACAGTCCACCCTTTGGAAAGGTAGGATAGCACAGTGTCCCAGTTATGTCCGTAATGCATCCTGGGAAACATTTCAGAGTTGACTATCTGAAAGCCCAAGTATTCACGATTCCAGGTGGGGTGTGAGAAAGGAATACTTTCTTCTTCTTTTTTTTTTTTTTTTTCAGCTTTAGTGAGGTATAGGTGGCCACATGTGGCTCTCTTGGTGTGTAATGAATGCACGCCAAACCAAACCGAAAGACAAAAGCAGAGTGAAAATGCCCGCATCACTGCTTCCTCTCACTGGAAGGTACTTGCTGAACATCATTCAGTTATGGGGTCAAGGATAATATGTTTCAACACTAAATGGCCAAACCATTTCTCTGTTACTCTTCCTGCCTTTATGAATATGTAACATCTTCCCGCCATTCACTACTACCATATCACAATGATTAGCTTTTAGTAAAGCTCCAGATGACAAAAGGATTCTCTCTTTAATCATTAACCCAAATTACCTATTGTCCTTACAAAGTAGATACTCACCGGATTTTCTCATGGGATACTCTTTGGAGTCATGTTCTGTATTTGGTCCACCAGATCCACTCTGGAACCGTCTGTGCCCTGCTCTATATTCAGGATCCAGGCCCCTAATGATTACGCCTACAAAACAAGGCTCCTTTGCTCTCTGGCTGGAAATGACCAAAGGGAGACCAGCAGAAACAGAAAGAACAAGAGAAGGGAGAGGTCATGGCATTGACTATCTGCCATTCTCCCCAGTCATCCATTCTTCTACAATAAAGCTCTCTCCTTCAGACACAACTACAGTTCCCTCCCTGGCCTGGCAAGTCCCCCAGGAGTATGCTTGCTTTTGCTCTGACAGGCCCAGAAGCTAGTCCAGGGTACTATTCAGCTTTGCCCTCTACTTTATAAAGGCTCCTCTAGTAAATTCTTTCCAATTACCCTGTTTGAATGTTCTACATATGCATGTCATTACTGGACTCTAGGGGGCACCTGGCCATGACATATGCATTAGTGAAATATTTAGTATTTACTATTTAGGTACATGACTAGGCATATATGCCACATGGATGCCTTACATTGGGAATAAAATCATTTTTAGTTGGATCATCAAAACCCAGTTCTCTGTGGAAGACGAAAATGCATAAAGACAACAGAATATCTGAAACCCAGAACTAAAGAACAAAGAACCCCAGAACTAAACTTGTTACATCCAATTACGAGTTTATTCTAAATTGCAGTTCACAGCATTCAGTATACCTACTCTTTATTGAGTACCTACTAAGACACTGAACCTGTGCTCTGCATTTCGACATAACTCATTTTTAATCTGTCTGAAAATCTGGCAAGGCAGGTGACATTCCATTTTAGAGCTGAGGGAAATGAGACTCACATAAGTGCAAGAGCCCACCCTCCTGCACGAGGCGGGCTGTGACATGGCTAGGAGTCCAGAGCAGCACACCAACTGTAGAGGGCGCCCTCTGTCCACTGTACCACACCACCCTGCAGAGAGGGACATTGCTTACCCATGGACTGGGAGACAACACATTTCTATTGCTGTGAGCCATTCAGTTTGTGGTAATCTGTCGTGCCGCTTAAGAAACTAATACAGGATACATCTCTCTGCCATGACCTTTTTTCTAAGTAAGGCTCCATTCATAGGTTCTGGTGGGTTGAATGTGGACCTGTCTTTTGGGCAGGCCACTCTGCAGCCCACTGACCTATCTCCGCACTTGCTTGTCCCTCTAGGTTCCTTATGCATAATATGTACTTGGTAGTTCATTTTTGATTAAGTCAAATCAAGTTCAATTTTTGGACACTAGCTTAAGGGTATCTACAGACAAGCCTAGTTCACTTTTTAATAATCACATTGAACTCACGCCAAACCACAAACAACATTCTGGTGTACAACTACATGGCTGCCAACTGCCTTTATTAGATACTGCATGACCCTCCGAGTACGAGAGAGACAGTTTGCACGGTAAGCATATCATGGACTGACCAAGTCTTGAATTCTGTGATGACACTTAAAGAACACAATAATTGGACGGGAAATGTGAGAGGGACCTGAGAAAACAGGAGGTATCAGAAAATACAAGAATGATACTCAAAAGCAGTGTGAGATCTAGACAGTGCTAGAACTAGCTTGAATTCTAGTCCTACTTATTGGCTGTCCAGTCATGGCAAGTTCTGTATGATTTCATTTTTATTGTATTTGTTAAAAGGAAGGAAGGAAAGAAAGAAGGAAGGAAGGGAAAAAACAAAATCCCACAAAGTATCTCTAATGCCATCTACCTTTAATTTCTCAGTATTCTAATGATAGTAGAGAATCACGTGTAGGAGCCCAAAAGCCTAGAACTTGTGAGGACTCTGCATTTAGTAGCACTTGCAGGAGAAGGCAGGTTTTAGAAAGTTTGGTCTCCAGCAGAAACTATTTCTGCACGTTGCTTCTCACTGCCCACTTCCTAGTGACAGTCTCGTCCGATTAATCAGGTAAGTGGAGCAGTTCCAATATTAAATATTGTTTTCATAAAGTATTTTCTCTTGATTATGAAAATTGAGAGATGCCATTGTGTTACCGATGGCCCCCAGAGCCCCGTGCTGCTCCAGCTGAAGCTGGGGATTTCACACTGTTGCAAAGTTCCAGCAAACAGGCCACAATATATACCAGATGCAGCCCAACCGAGCTGGGGCTGGAAAGGATTTAATAAAAATTGTCTTGAATCTACTCTGCCCAAGAATTATCACTGGGACAGCGCGCTCTTTGATATGGTAATACAACCACTTGCTAAGTTTATCTCCACTTCCAACACGGTAATCCACATCACTTTTCATCTTCTTTCCACGGAGCACGTGACTTCTAATAGTAGGGGCTCAAGATTCCATGTATGAGGCTCACTTCTTTCCTTTAATTGAGAGTGGGGAAGCAGCTGTTGGTTTACACTCTTGGAAGCACAGCATGGACGAAGACATCATTCTCATCTATGGCTTCTCTTCTGCGTATAAAATACTGCAAAGGAGCCAGGCTGAAGTTAAAACCGACCTGAAGCAGAAGGGACCAGGTTGCTTCTAGAAGCCCGCACCATGCTCTGAGATGTCCAGAGTGGGGTGTGGGTCTGTGCGCCATGCACAGGGACACGTGGATGGTGGAGGGCTTCTCCCTGTGCCACAGAGGGCACGGCTGTTTGGTGAGAGCAGTGCAGAGCCCCCAGATGTCTGTACACATGCGGCGACGGGAAGTTGTGAAGGCCAAGAGGGGATTCTTTTAAACCTCATAACTTATAAACTGTTTTCCTGAAATGCAGAGAATTATAGAGAATCCTGGACTGGTGAGACAAGGTGGTTTTGTCACGTCCACAGATCTGACACCTGGAAATAGGCACACCCAACCCTCAAACCCTCATATGCCTGAAGGAACAAAAGCATAGGAATATAAAAGCACAAAATGATACCTATATAGATATAAATATTGGTATCACCTCCATCATTTATATATAATAATAATATATATGCTATATTTATGTTTGAATATAGATACTTAAACAGCATCTCAGTTATAAATGGCATCATAATATGTATGTCAGAAAATAAAGCCCATCATGTGGGTTTCTTTATAAGCCTGGTATCCTTCAGCATTTCTGTTTGATAATAAGGGGCCCAAATCCTTAACTTAGAAATGCTACAAACATGTGTTCATATATTAAAGGTATAAGCATGAACATTTAACCAGGGCTCTCTACTCTTGTTCTTTAATGAGGAAGCTGGGACTCACGGAAGGTTGCTGACTTGCCCAGGTCTTCCAGTGAGAGTGGGGACCAGTCGCCCTTGCCACCCCCAACTCTCTCTCACACGTCCATGTAGCATGACACTGTCATGTTCTCTGAGGTAACCTTTACCAAGGCAGCAACAATGTTTTCTGTAGGAGATGGAGAATGTGTCCAGCTAGAACTGCTCTAGTGATGTGGACTGTGGAGAAACAGTCACCACTGTGTTGACTAAGCTTAATGTTTTAGGGTCACTGTGCTAGATACTATCAGAGCTGATAATGCCTCATGCCCCACTTTGCTGCTGTTTACTGTAGCCATTGTCAGAAGTCCAGGCTCCTTGGGAAATCCGATAGTCCTCATTCTCATTGCATAAATTCTGTCTCATGACCCTGAACTTCACTCTCCCTTTCCCTGCTTAGCCTTCCCATCATGATTGCTGGTGCCCTTAGTCAACAATCCAGTACACAGCCTTGCCTCCTTAACTAAGCTGAGTGCTCCCTTCACCTCCATGTGTTAACTGAGACCTGTCCTCTGAGCACACTCCTTCCTTTGATGCCCTCTCCAGTGAACAAAATATTCTTCCCCAAATCCCTGACCTTCAGGCCATGAGCTGGGGTAGGTAGCCTTCTTGATCTTCTTGCTACTCCTTTCAAGGATTTATCCCCCTTGTTACAATGTCATGTGCCTTTGAGGTTGGTACTGAAAAATTAGACCACCCTCTCCTCTCATCACTGTCATGTTGGTTTTTCCCACTCACAAATGACTCAAAGCAAACATTATCTTCTCCCAACATCACACCCAGGTTCTGTTCTGGGGGCTGCACCACCTCGTTGTTTTCTACCACCCCTCATAAATCTCCAGTTCATGTGCTGGGAATGATGTACTGGGGATGATTCCAATGCTTCATGCTTCCTGATACTCTCCTACTAACCCCACCACTTTCTCATTATTCCTCATCCACCTTCTGTTGTCTCTTCCTCTTTTGCGGAGCCTGGATTTCCTGGGACAGCACTACTGTCACTAACACAAAAACCTTCACTTTCTTGCTTCTCTGTTCTGCTGTTGTGTTCACCTGCCAAAACCCCAAATCTCATTGCCCTAACTTTCCACCCTTTCTGTGCCTACCTACTAGCTGATTTATATTGCTGGAGAAAAATCATACAACAGTTTGTTCCACTCTAAATTTATGATTGCAAATAACAGAGTCTCAATATTTCCTGGCAACCCTGCTACATTTCCTTCCTAAATTCACTCTTCCTTGTTAGGTATCTTTTCTTCTCAAACATTTCCCATGGCTACCTCCCCAAACCCAACTTCTGTCTTAGAATGGAGGAAGTATCTCTTACCCTTCCATACACAAATGCCTTCATTTTGGTGACCGATCTCATCCTCCCTTATTTTCTCAAGAATTTTGCTTCTGTGGTCTTCCTTGTTTCTCCTGTGTTACCCATCTCTCCATTTCAACTTTTCAATCCTATCAGCAAGAAATGCACACTCCAGTCTGTCCACTTAAAGGAAAGGTCCTCCCTCAAGTCCTCAGATGTCTACAGCATCTGCTCCATTTCATATCCGCCCTTAGAGTAGTACTTGTCAAGGGATGCCTGGATATATGGTCTCCACATCCTGGTTTCTCATTCACATTCAAAATTTTTGTTTTTAAACAACAGAATAAGATTCTTACATATTCTAAAAATGTATTTATATATTTTAAATTTTCTTCCCATAGACAGTGGCTTGAAACTCTCCAGTAAATCACCTGTGATTGACCTTGAAAGAATATGCTCACAAAGTACTTCTGTATTTCTCAATTTCTGACACTTGAAGTGGCCCCTCATACTGGAATGCCATTGTACTCTACTATGTAACACTCCTACACTCACGCATACATTTCTCCTTTTCCCATCCTCCCAGTGTAGTTAGGTTGTACTTTTTGGTTAAACCAGTGTTCAATGGTATGGAAAGAGTATTCATCAACGAGATTGTGATGTGCATGACAATAAGTGCATAACTGCATTTTATTTTTTGATACTTTATTTTTTCTGTAGTTATCAGTTGCTTAAATTTTCTAATTATTTTTCTATTTATCACAGATTTGATCTCTACTAGAACTGTAGAACTTCTTTTAATATATCAAACATTACAGTATACTCTTAGTACCAATTCCTGCTGGACACATCCTTCCTGGAGTCCTCAATCCTCTGACTGGAAGTAGATCACTGTGGCACAGGGGAGAGAGAGAATAAAAGGAGATCTAGGGAATCACTGCTGCAACCCCATATGCAGCATATCTTAAAAATATGCCTGGCCAAAAGTCTAAGAAGGTGATAATGACAGCATGAACAGCAATAGTTTCAGGATAATTGAATCAGAGCAGTAGTCCCTTTAACAGCCAAAGGAGATTTTGCACAAGAAAGAAGGAACAGAATTTTCCTGACTATTTGGTGCAACCTGGGAAAGGCAAAGTCAGCTGTTTAAAAATCTGGCTAAATGACTGCTTTTGTCTGTTCATTTAAAATTTTTTTAAATTTAAATTCGATTTAGATAATATAAACCATGTCCTTTCATTTGTATACTAAGTTCCAGTTCATTCATTTCTATACTAAATTCTTCAGAATATTAAAAGAAGAACAAAGTTTTAGAATAAGTGTGAAAGGAAAAATCATTTTTATCTTTTGTAGAGTAATTCCAGCCACAGTTCCCAGACTCTATTCCATCTGCTTTAATGAGCAGATAGAACTCACTGACCTCCTATTTTAGAGTTGCCTGTTGAACACACAATGTGGATCTGTCAAGCCTCTAAAACCCACTCCTTCGTGTTAGTACCTCTGAAATTGGTTTATGAGGTTAATGTACTTAACAAATTGTTTTTTTTCCCCACTAGGAAATAAGCAGGTAATCACTGCACAGTTATAACTTACATCATATTCTGAATTAGTAGAGTTCAAATGATTTATAATGTAAAATATGCATATATAATATCAAAACATAAATATATGCACACACACACACACACACACATATATTTTTTTCCTGGATTCTACCTGAGATTCCTTCTAGGACACACATATGGCTTCCTTAAGTTCAGTAAATGTAAGCAAGTTACCACAGCTAATCTTTAGCTTTTTATTTTGAACCAGTGATTATATACTGAATTTACGATTAATATTGCTATTTATTTAGTGAAACCAACTAGAATTTGCTTCGTTTTGAGTAAAAACAATAGACACAGCAATGGAAAGTGTAACCCAATTATTCCTCTTCCCCAAGCTTCTTTGTAGATCCAGGTTTCCCTTGGAGGTAAGTTCCAAAGGAAGACTAGCCAAAGAGAAATCATTTATTTTACTCAATACCCACATGATGTGGCAATTGGTTTTCAAATACATGTTTTGACAAACACAAGTAGGACATCTGGAATTGAAGTAGGGATGATTAGGTCTGGGGAGAGAAGAGCAATAAATGGAAATTTCAGAAATGTTTACTGAAGAAACAAGTATTCTAAGAGTAAGTGGTTCTGTCTTTAAAATGAAATTGCTTTTTCAAGTAAGAAAATGCTTATTGAGTTCCACTACAGAACAAATAGATTTTCCATGATGATTCTTGGGCAAAAGCTATAAATCAAATCTTAAGCACTTTTAAAAAAGACCATGCAGACGTTTATTGTTTACACTTAAATTGTCTTTAGTTTGTTGACTGTATCTGAAAAACTTAAAAATGCTCCAAAATACATATTCAAATTTATTTTGTATGAATTATGATTCAAATACTCAACAGTATTTTTTCAAGTAAAATTTCATCTAACTGATATGAAACACTTTTTAAAAATGGGTCATGGATGGTTTTCCTTAGTACTCAGAATGGCAGGAACTCAACAACTGGGAACCACATTTCCTAAAAAGGCACTCCCTGTGACAGACAGGAGAATAATTACTCCTACACCACTCTTTTCCATGTTCCATACACAGCTTTTCTACTCAGCTCTAGACATAGTAATAAGACCCAACACAAGAATATATGTCATAAACTGCTGACAATATCAATAAGTAAGGATTTTTGCCTACAAGGTAAGTGAAAAACAAAGTCAATTAAGAGTAACCTGACACATTGAACTTCATATCACCAGATTTAGTAGGTAGTAACATGCTTTTGATTTTGAGAAGCAGGACTTTAGAACTGTAAGATCTTATATCCCTGGTGGGATGATCCTTCTGTATGTACTTTAAGGCACGGTCCATTTTTCTTTCTGGCTAAAATCGCTTCTCATTTCTTTGGCTTTTAGAACCATGAGTTTCTGAAGCCATTTCAATGGTACTAGAAAGCTGACTACAGCACCTGCAGTTGTCAGGGGATGAAGGCTCAGGGATTCACCATATCTGTCATGACACTTGAACTAACTTGGGAAGATACACAGGACATAGGATGAACCAAATGAACCACTGGAAAAGAGAACGTGGCAGACTTAGGAAAACGAACCACTGGAAAAGAATGATGAGGATAAGATAGGTGATTCAGGAAGCAGCGCCCTTGAGAAGGCAAGTTATGCTCTTGACCACGGGTTGATATCTGGCTTTGACAAAGAAGAGGTTACTTCTCGGGAAAAAAAGAATGGGTCAGTGGTTCTCAGCCCAGACTCTTAACTAACCAGTCTAGTATGGGTCTAGGCAATGGTATATTTTTAAAAGCCGTTTAAAAAAGGCTTTAAAAAATATGTGCACTCAGGGTTGAGAGCTGGAAAAATGAAGAGAAAGGCAAAAAAAAAAAAAAAAAAAAAGAGAAGTTGGGATAGAAAGTGAAGAGTCCATTCTCTGGGTAAAGTAAGACATGGACTCATCTCTTTATGCAGGAACTGGGTTGTGTGTTTGAAGAGAGTGGGGGGACATTTGAAAGGGCAGAGTTTACAGATGAAACATAACTGTAACCAGAAATAGCCTCTGAATAACCTAAAATAAACTAGAGGGTGTGAAAGTTGTAGAACAGTCCCTTATTGTTGAGAGAGCCTAATTAAGGTTTGATAAGCATCTTAGATCTCATAAGTTGATGTAGGATGCCTTTGTATTAATTAGGTATAAAATATGGGGAATATCTCTGTTGACTGCCCTTGCAAATTTTGACTAATTTTGAACAAAGTTGTAAACCAAAATACTATGTTTTCTCAAAATATTTTTATGTAGATTTATTTCGTTTGGTTGGTTGGTGTGAGATGGGGGAGGGGAGTGAGACTGTGTGACAAATTTCCCACACTCCCCCAGCATGGCTATGGAGAAGATAATTAGTGTTGCCCTAGACTAAGTGCAACAATAATAATGCTTCTTGCACAAATGAGTACCGTGCCAATATAAGAAAAAAAGGTTATTCAACCTTGGAATTCACTTTTTTTTTTTTTTAAACTAGAATAGGGGTTTGCACACTATATATAGTCCATTTCCTTAAAAGGGAAATTCTTGTGTGTCTCCTAGGACCCAGAAGTTCTATGTATCAAGTTTTTAAATTTTGATTCAGCTTCTCTTTCACTTTTCAAAACCGTGCCATGTGTATTGTCATTTTGTAAGTCTGACAATCCTGTAACAAGATTTGAACACAGCAGCTGTTTACCATTTTGTGCTAATTGAACGTGATTCCCATCATTGTCAATTTTACTCTTCTACTTCCCAATCACTTAACTACAAATAAAAGAAAGACGCAGGTGGACTATAGGGAATATGGTATCCGTATACTACTAATTGATGAGTCTCAGCTATAAACACTTCTTGGAGCACAGATTAAAAGCTACATTATTTGACATACTAAAGGTTGACACCCAGGTGCATTTAATTTTAAGCTTGCAGGGAGCCACGTTGTTGAGTGAACATCGTGCTAGGTCTACAGATACAGGTGGGGGGTTGCCCCTAGTTCCAGTAACTACTGGAATCTTCTACACCTCAGTTTCTCTATATGCAGAATGGATATGAAAACATCCTTCTTCCCAAGGTGGTTAATAGGATGAACGGAATGATGTATGTGAATATATTTTAATGTGAATTGTCTTCAACTTAATTTTCTATTTTGGAAATGCATTATATTTCCATATCAAGCTTCCTGAAAACAAAGCATAATAATGTACAGAGTGATTAGGAAGTGGAAATTAAAATAGAAGTATAATTAGAGCACCACAAGTATACAAGGGTTAAACACCAAAACTCTAAATCTGTGGTTTGATAGTTCAATAAAGTTCTATAATTCTCACTTTCATAAACATTAACATTACATATTGTTATGTATAAACAATTAACATAAGTGTATTTAAGATACAATTTAGGAATACACTTCTGAACTTAGAAGAGAGGTTCTTTTCTTTCTCTCATGTTGATGTCAGTGCCATGAAATTATAAGAAACATATGAGAGAAATTATAGTAAAATATGTGAGAATTTTCTTCCTGCCTCACCATCCCATATGTTGAGCCCCAGACACAATTATCCTTTTAGAATGTATTACAGATGCAGGGCTCGGCAAATGGGTGCAAGATGTGTGTTCAGATAGAAACTTGTAGGCCAGTGTGAGGGGAAGCTGGCAAAAGCTTTTAGCAGGCAATGTTTCTTGTAGGTTGCCAACCCAGATCATTTTTTTCCCTGAGAGTTTTGGCAGCTCTCTTCCATGTCTTCAGATTGCACTTATAATTGGTTGTTTCCATGGCGACACAGACTTTAAACCATGGTCTTCTTTATTAACTAGCTATAAAATGAAGGTGTGCTGTAAGCAAAATGGGCTTTGGGGGGTAACAGCAATTAGGATAAAATCTACCACACTTTTCTGTACGATGTTAATTCTGCAGCCAAGCGTAGTGCACTCACCACGTAATAACCCGCCTTGGTGGGCATCTACCATGACTTCTTCCTGGAATGCTTTGCTTAATAAAGGGCTCTGGATTCAGATTTATGCATCTATTTAGTTATCACTCTACTTTACTACTACTACTACTACTATTACTACTACTACTACTGTTACTATTACTACTACTACCACTACTACTACTAAATACAAGAACAAAACTTTGACTCACATTTTAAATTAAGGAAACTCACAATACATCACAGGTGTCTATTTTTAATCCTGAGACATAATAAAAACTGAAATCTGTTTAAAGCTTTACCAGGTAAACACCCAGACACCCAGTAGTTTTAGGTACAAAATGATATAACCAGACTATGGTTGCCCCTGCACCCCCCAATCCCCGTGTGTCTAAGTAAATATCCACCACAAATGGAATCCAGAACAACCACCAAGTCCTGTCAGTACAACTGCAATGAGGTTGCCTTGACCAGCTTTGTCAACATGTATAAAGACTCATCTTATTTTTATTTATCCAAAGGTGTGTGCAGCAGAAGTGCCCAGTCCATACTGCGTTCCAACCCCACTGAAGTTCGAAACTAGCTGAGACAAATGTGTAAGCACTTTTTTTGTGTGTTTTTTTTTCCATATCAAATAATGTGCATCACAGACATCCAGCACCTGAAATCCATTCGAATTCCCATTCCATTCCATCCCTGAAGAATGGAGGTTTCCAAGATGAGGAACTAATGAATAATGAATATCATAGATAAGGTCAAGGACCAAAAGTATAGTTTGTGTTTGATGTGAGGATGGAAAGAATGGGAAAAATTTGGGGAAAGGCACATTCCCCACCATGGTGTGTGTTCATGGTGTCTGGGGCTGTGGGGATGGGCAGGGGTGGGAGAGGAGAGAGAAGAGTGGAGTAAGGGCCACTAGTAACTTCAAGAAACATGATAGCTGTCAAAAATTCATGACAGGTGCTTGGGTGGCACAGTCTGTTAAGTGTCCGACTCAGTTTGGGCTCAGGTCATGATCTCAGGGTCCTGAGATGGAGCCCTGAGTCAGGCTCCACATGGAGTCTGCTTGAGGTTCTCTCTCCTTCTCCCACTGTTCCTCCACCCCATAAAAAATAAGTCCTTAAAAATGCACGACATAAAATTACATGTAACAAATTATACAAGGTAGTATTTTCCAGCAAATCGCAAGCAAAAAAGAATTTTGAACATATCTGTGCAATTGAACTAATAATCACTAATATTTGCCTATTTTGTTTATCCAGAGGTTAGCATGACACTTTACATTGTCCAATACACAAATATTCTACTTCCCTTTAGTTATTTGATATTTATGCAATGGTCAATCAGTGGGTCTTTTTTGTCAGTATAATATTTGAAAATTATGTCAAACAATGTTTTCATATTTTCTGTGGCAACCTATCAAGGGCTCTGATGTTTACTTTATATATTCTCACTAAGTTCCCTTCACAGATATAACTTCTTCTTTTCTCATATACTTCAGAATTTCTGGAAAAGATAGTGAAACTGGATCAGAGACCCTGGTGTCCCAAGGTCAAGAGAAACAACTGAACACTGGCATACAGGGCAGTTCAGGACCATGGACAACTGCAAACACACCTTGCCTTCACCTCTATATTCAACAGCCAGGCTCCGGAAGGGCCAGAGCCAGGTAATTAGTCAGGGATTATTATTAAATTTTTTATTATTTTTTAGACTGTTGAAATTCTCCCTACAACCAGGTTAACATCATTTCATTAAAGTGTCACTCCACAGAAAAACAATGAATGGTTAAACTTGGCAGGTCTTGTCAGAAATCTAGACTCCACATTATGGTGCAGACATGACAAACTCAGAGATGGAAATCACAAAGGTGAGAAAGGATTCTGAAGTCCAGAGCCATAGCCAGGTGAACTGGGAAATAGGAACCCGGGGGGGGGGGGGCGACAGTAAAATCTGAAATTAAAACCCTATTTAGTTCAATATATGTAGGAGGTTGTCTAATGTCCTCTCAAAGATGTCCATGTCCTCATCCCTGGAACCTGCAAATAGGTTACTTTATAATGTTAAATGGAATGTTCTGGTTAAATTAGGATATTAAGATGATCACACTACTCAGGATTATCTGGGTGGGCCCAATGTAACCCCAAAGGTCCTTATAAGAAGGAGGCAGGAAGGTCAGAGCTAGAGAAGAAGGTGTGATGACAGAGAGAGGAAGAGACCATAAGTCAAGGAATACAGGTAGTCTCTAGAAGCTGAAAAAATAAATCAAGGGAATGTTCTCCCCTTAGTGCCTCAGAAGGAATGCTGACCTGCCAACACCTTGATTTAGACTTCTAACCTCCAGATCAGTAAGACTTGCATTTCTTAAAACCATCAAATTTGTGGTAATTGTTACAGCAGTTAAAAAAAAGGGGGGGAAACCAAAACCAAAACCAAAAGCCAAAAACCAAAACTAATACAATACACACAGAAAAATCCATGTGCAAAGGAAGGAAAAGGAAAGGAAAGCAAATAACATAACATGGATATATTTTTTGAGTGTTAGGACTTCTGTATTGTTGCCTTCTTTGGCCATTTCCTTAAATTGACAGGGACATCCAATAAGTAGGTCCTTCCTTTACTCATCCATTTTTTCCCCCAAGTAGACTAGACCACATAGAACCATTATAAACCACACATTTTATTTATATGGTCCCACTCTGCTGTCTAATAAACAATGGCAATCAGGATGGAATTCTAGGCCACTAATAATTTCTTTCACTTTTTGAAAATCCTCTTGAGTTTTGAAAAAAAATATGCCTAAGGCAAAATATTTAAAGTGAAGTACAATTCAATAAGGTTGGGTGCAACTGGTGAGAGCAATGCAAGTTTAAAATAATAATAATAATAATAATAATAATAATAATAATAATAAACTGATCTGGTTTTTTCTTTCTGTTTAAATGTCAAATTTTTTAACAAGCATTTTAGAACTCAAAAAGAAGGGTCACATTTTATTCATAGCCCTTGGTCATGACCAAGATCTTCCAAGCATTGAAGAGGTACTAAAAGAATATATGTCAAGCCAGAGATAGAAAGAGTCAATATGGAAATGAGAAGGGGAATAATGAAGGGTATCTGGGGGCAGGAAAAGAGTGGTGAATACAAGATTGGTGGGAACTGGCTTTTTCCTCCACTAATTCCAATCATTTATTGAGTCTGGCTAACCACAGAGCTCTAGTTCATGCCAACATGTTTTTAAATTCATGCAATCACACTACGAAGAGGGCATTATTATTCTCATTTTAATAAACTTAGAGATCTAAGTAACTGGCCCAAGTTGACATAGCTTATGTGGCTGAGCCAGGGGGTCTAATTTAACAATATCTGACTCCAAAGCCATGCTTTTTCAATCATGCCTTTTGGTGATGAGTATAAATAAAGCCTTTTTAGTTTAACTACTTGTCTTCCATGCCCTGGAAAGATAGTTTTGGTTGCTCCTTTGCCAAGGGAGCAGGATTTTCACGGAAGATGGGCAGCCTTGTAAACCACCAGCCCCTCCTCGCACGGATACACCAAGTATCCCACATCTCAGCCTGCAGACGAGAACAACACTCTGACCTGTAAACCTGGACACATAACATCTCTCTTGGATTTAACTTTCTTGTATCATTAAGAGGAGCAGAAGAGGTAGTGGAAGCTGCTAGAAAAGTAAGAGTATGGAGAATGTGCACTAATATTGCTCCTGTGATTTTGACACATAGTTTATCAGTTTATAAGACTTTTAGTTCATTTATGGATAGTTTCTTTTTTAAAATTACCTTATCTATTGACTTTCTTCTATTAGTCCAGGTAACTGTGGTTTTGGAATAAGGGAGGGTCTGATGGGAGAGGCTGCCAGTATTTTTGGACAATAATACCCCAGCCCCCTCCTTCATGGTGACTTCCACTGTTGTAGCCCCTGACCTTTCCCAAGCACAACCAGTTTGGAATCAGATCTCCCAACTCCCAGAGTTTCTCCCAGGTGTAGCATTCTGAAAACTGTTCTTTTCTCAGACTTCATTATAAACCCCAAGGTATTGCTGAGCACCTCTCGGATTTCTGATAATATCCCCAGTGTAGCTCGAACTCAGTAAGTACTTACCCAAGAAAGTAACATCACAATAGAGATGTGCCACACATTATTTTTCTAACAAAGAAGAAAAAAATGAAAACTAGAGTCAAACTATAAATATTCAGAACTGTGTTCCTCCACTGCTTTGAGGCATTTCATTTCCACTTCAGGGAGAACAAGGTCATATTTATCAGAGCACTGAAAAGTAAAAATGCAAATAAGATGTATTGTTTAGGGAAAAGCGTCCAATGATTAAAAGGTGAAAGCAAATGTCACACAGTAGAGCAGACCAGCACGGGGCCAAGAAGCTGATGGGCCACTGATGACTGACCACAGGACCTCAGGCTGCTCACACAGATTTTGTTGCAGAGAAGACGTAGCTACAGGGATGAAAGCTAGGTCTGACCCTTCCACAGGGGTTTGGGATGATAAAACTTTATCAGAGATATAGATGTTTCTTTGTATGCCTTACTTGCTGAGCTATATAGAAACAAGAAAGCCAAGCTTTGAGGAAATCTGGAGTCTTGTCTTGGTACAACTATCCCTACTTGGGTAACTCTGGGCAAGTTTCCTACTCTAGCATTTTCAACTGCCCTGCAGTGTATACAAATCACTGCATAGAAGCAGTGTGGTGTGGTGTGTTGGAAAAGGAAGGAAGCTTAGAGCCAGGGACATTATATTCCATTCATAGATTCACTCCCATTTGTAGTACTGTGGGGAAGTTAGTTAATCTTCATAAGCCTCGGTTTCCCAATCTGTATAATGGGTAGGATAAGAATAACACCTATATCAAAGGGATGGTTGTGAAGGTGAAATGAGATATTTCATTTAAAACTTTTAAGTAAATCGTAAGTGTTTCCAGCTTCAGGTAACAAAAAACACAACACTGGCTTAAACTAGTAAGAGTTTATTTTCCTCCCATATCAAAAACTCTGGAGGTAGGTAGCTGCTGGTTGGTTTATCACCTTGGTCCTGGCATCTCTGTAGTTTTCTTGGACTCTGCCTCATGGTCACAAGTTGGCTGCCAGAATTCCATACATCATAGCTGTATTCAAGGTAGGTAAAATGGGGAAGAAGGGAGGAATCAGATGTTTGTTCCTTTTTTCAGGAAAGCAGAGTTTTCCTAGAATTATTTCCTACATCCTCTCGTGTTATCGTATTGGCCAGAACTGGCTCGTGTGGGCCATCCCAGCTGCAAGGGAGCTTGGGAAGTCAGGGACCATGATGAACTATCACCCAGGCTAGGCACATGGGACTCTGCACAAAATAAGGGTTCACGTGGCGAGAAAGAACAAGCTGACTCCTACTGGGAGACAGCTAACAAGAGTTGGCTACACCCCGGCACCTAATAATTCATCATTAAATATTACTTTTTCATCCTTCCTCCACCAATAAAACTGCATCAGTCCATACAGGTATAATAGTCTGTGATTCCATATGGATTGTTAAATAATAATCAGAAATCAATACTATAGTAAAAATTCTCTAAACTGACCTATTTGAAGATAAATATGACAGTGAAAAATCTCATTCATGGAATATTTTTAAGTCTTGAAATTACTTCAGATTTATAAAAGAACTTTCAAAATCACGACAGTGGTGTTTCAGACACCATTCACTTGACTTCCCCAAATAGTAACATGTTATATGACCTTAGTGGGTTGATCTGAACCAGGAAAATATCACTGATACAGTGTTACTCATCACAACTCCATTGCCTCCTCCTATCTGGGTATGAAATATTTTTAAAGCTAGAAAATTTTACTATCTTGAGGCAGTGACAACAGAGCCATTTGTTTTAAAGTCTTCTGAATGTGCCATTTCAAATTTTAAACTTATTTTGCGAGGTGGTACCTGGAGGTTTAAATGGTTGATTTGCTATTGTTAATTTGCTTCATATTCTTTTACATCAGCAATAAACATACATTTCAGAATAAAAAGCATTCAGATGATCAAGCTACAGACGAATACAGTCGAGATTAAGGAGGGATTTCTGCATCTGCTTTGGAGAATGCTACGTTTCTCCTTTGGAGCATTTTCTTCCATGTGACATGTATATTCATCATACCATAGTGGGTCGATTTTGAAGGTTCCAGAAGGATGCATTCAAGATATATGCTCCAATAGTGATAATTAGCTAAGTAGATACAGTATCATTTATTAGAATATTCCAGTACAGAGTGCTTGGTGGTCCCTGGAAGGGCAGGGACCACACATGCCCCTGTGAGATGGCAGCTGGCAGCACCGAGTCGTGTGCCAGAGGCCATGTGGCAGGGCAGCAGAAAGTGCAGCCTGGGCTCCCCAGGCACCCTCCTCGCCTCTATGCCCTGCTGCCTGCTTGCTTCTGGAACGAGAATGATTTATAACCTTGGCAAACAGATTTCAATATGACGCCAATATTTTGGGTCAATACCTGGGTGCATTTCCCTAAACGATGCATCCTATCGACTCTTCCACTGTTCCCTGTTCTGATAAATTGAAGCTTGCCTGTTCTGAAGTAGGAGGCAAGTGAATCCAACTGCCCACATTTCTGGGCTTGGACGTATATTCACATCTCTATGCTCAGTCAACACCAACATCCTCCAGCTGATGTTCTGGGCACCTTTGTAGCCACAGTGCACAGCGGGGCGGGAGGGGCAGGGCTGAAGGGAGTCTCCTGGCTCGGTGCTAGCAGAGAACGGCAACACGCTGTGAGTTCACCTGGATGTCTGTATGGTCACACTTGACCGCGCAAGCTCAGAAGATGACGTTTACCATCGTTCAAAAATCTATATTCTTTTTTAAGAGACTTTTATGTATTTATCAGAGGGAGAGAGAGAGAGTACAAAAGCAGGGGGATCGGCAGGCAGGAGGGACTAGCAGGCTCCCTGCTAAGCAAGGAGCCCGATGTGGGACTCAGTCCCCAGACCCTGGGATCATGACCTGAGCTGATGGCAGGATGCTTAACCAACTGGGCCACCCAGGCGTCCCACCATTATTCAAAATTCTAACTGTAGGTGGCCTTCTCTGCTTTCCATGCATGTTCTACACTTTATTTCTGTTCCGAGGGTTAAGAATTAGCACGTGTGTGACAATCTACTCTTTAAGCAAATGATAGATACTTGCTTTTAGAATTCCCACTGTCCTTAGAGTAGAAGGCGTCAAAACACTTGAGAAAAGGACGACATAGCTTTGAGGTATTCATTTCCCTTCCAAACAAAAGATTTCTGACTCTGACTCAGGGTACGCTGTGACTTGTTAACCTAAGCAATGGGACATTTTGAATCTTCCGAATGAAGTTGTTAGGATATTGAAGAGGTAGGAAGGATAATTGTTCTCAAAGGAAAGGTGACAAAAAGTAGAAAACTATACGAACGTGCCAGCATTTCTTGCCACGTGTATGTGTATTATTTCTTTTGGTCAATTGAAACTAGTCATGAGCACTATTACGGTTTATTTAAATATGATCTGTGTGTATGCTTTTCTTCACAGCACCTACTCTTGTCATGAAATATTTATCTTTGTGCCACATGATATTGGAGACTGGTCATTACATATAACCAGGAGAATAATGAAATAATTGAAAATAATAGTTGAAAATAACAATAAACTAATTGGCCAAGGCAAGCAGGAAGTGATGAGACTACGAATTCTCCAAGCAATTATAGATATCATTTCTCCACTTATCGATACATATTTTAGAGGAAGTATTTATATTTCATACTCTTTACTGTATGAACCTTCTCCAAATTTTTCACCTGGTCTTTATATATGGGCTTGCCGGTTTTACGGCCTCCATGTTTTCTGACCTAAGCTTTCAGAACCAAGTTATGGGGAAATGTGTTAAGCATCCACTGTGCTTCTAGGGTCAAGGGAGCAGTTCTGCAGAGCTGTAGCCTTCCTCACGCTGGAAGGGCTGGCCTTTCTGGATCCAGATACAAACTCAAATGAGCAAATCTGTGTCCAATCTTAGTTTTGGTCCTGTGGTGTGCTATGGATTTTATCCTTTGAGCAAAACAGCGTTAAATTGCTTCATAACATAAGTAACCTTTTTTTTTTGACAAAAATTACAGATTTTAAAAAGAGAGCTAAGACACCTGAGTGGCTCATCAGTTAAGTGTCTGGCTTTGGCTCAGGTTAGGATCCCAAGGTCCTGGGACTGAGTCCTGGACTGGGCTCCTCGCTCAGCGGGAAGCCCGCTTCTCCCTCTGCCTGCCCTTCCTCCTGTTTGTACTCTCTGTCTCTCTCTCTAACAAGTAAATAAATAAATAAAATCTTTATAAAAAAGTAAAAACAGAGTTGTTTTTTATTTGGAGGTTCCACATTGGTGTGAGAGGGAAAGCAAGGCTGCTCAGGAGAAAACTGGCCTCTTCTCAGGTTGTCCTCTGTCATGGCAGCAAGGGGTGGGGGCTTACAACGTATTGAGTTCTTTATTAGTGTCTAACACTTCAATTCTCTTCCCTTCCACTTCTTGCATTTGATGAAGGTAGAGAAAAATTGAAAAATCAAATATGAAGCAAAATAACTTGATAGGAAAGTCATTAATCCCTCTTTCTATTTGGGAAGAGCAAATATGTTCTAAGGAAGGCTCCATCAGGGATACTGAGAGTCAAGTTTAAAACAGGAATAATTTAAAAAAGTAGTAAGTAAATAAAATAGGAACAATTTTATTTTAAATTGATCACATGCACTTGATAATGAATGTGGAACCTCAAAAGCAGCCTTTTACATATTAGGCTGCCGGTTCCTCCTTGATGATCGCCCTTCCGTCCTGTGGCCGGGGAGCCAACAGAAAGGTGATGGCAGCCAGCCAGTTCTGGAGGGTCCGTTAAACTGGCAAACATTTACTGAGTGCCTACTTTAATACAACGCTGGTCCAAGGATACAAAAATGCAGACACAGTCCTAGTTCTCAAGGGTCTCGGTAAGCAGGGAAGAGGCAGACATATCAAAAGACTGTTACAATTCAGTGTAGCAGGTGCATATGTACCCAAGCCACTGCTGGGATCACAGGATAGTGGGGCAAACTCTGGCAGTGGGCGGAAAGCAGGAGGTAGATGGAAGACCCTCCAGGCCTGGGAACAGGGAGAACTAACTTTGAAGAGACAGCAGGAGCGAGAATGGAGGTAAGAAATGAGGCTTTTTTAGAGAAGAGCTGGCAATTTGATGATGCTGGAATAGGTTTACACAGAGAACAGAAGAGGTAGGTTCTAGTCCCAGCGTGTGAGCCCTGAAGACCATCATTACGGAATGTGGACTTCTTGCCAACCAGGAGGTACGCCACTGCATGTTTTAGAAGTAGTCCATCTTCCTGGTCCAGGAAGATGCCTGTAGGGATGGAGTGCAAGGGATCGACTTAAGAAGTAGCGGGTTGGAATCTTGATAATGAGTCAGTATTATGGGATTAGTCTGAGATTCCTGCTGGTGATCCAGGCAGAGGTGGATTTACAGGTATAAGAGTCAGGGAGAGTCTGCAGTGGGCACAGAACTGGGGCCACCGGGCGTCAGAGGAAATGCATTACTCCTGGCCCCAGAGCTTGCATCTCCATTTCCTCATCCCCCACCCACCAAGGAAGAAAAAGCTATCCTTCTCAGCCTACATTACAATTTTCTCTTAAAAAAAGAAGATCTGGTGTCACAACACAATGATTAGGCATGATCAGTTGTGATACGTGTCTGTGTCACTTGACACTATGTTCATTATAATGCAGATTATTTCTTTCGTGGGGCAGACAGAAGGGCGGGGTTACAGCTAGGGTACTGGGAAGTGAGTAATTGGTGGAGCTCCCTATGGGCGTGTGTCCCATCGCTGACCGTCCTCCATGATGTACATCTCCATGGCAAGATCGTAAGTGTTGGGAACTGTTGCTCCGGTTAGAGCTCTCAGGCCGTATCTGGCCCACGATGTGTTTTTGTATAGCCCTCCCCTGTGCTCAGAACACCTTTTACAGCTGAACATCTGCACAAAGATTTGGTGACAGGGAACCGTCATCTTTCTGCAGGAAGAATTTCATTCTTCTCATTAGTGCATCTGTATTGTAAAACTCTGTACTCCACCACATTGTTAGAGTTTGCATTTTGTCACTAAAACCGTTGTAGAAATTTGTCCATTATATAAGTACCTGGATAATAGTCTCAATTTGTCCCTTGGCCTCCAAAGCCTGAACTATTTACTCTCAGGCCCCTTAGAGAAAAAGTTTGCCAGGGACTCCTATGGATGACAGTGAGACAGCCAAGCACAGAGAACACTCACATTGTGCTCAGCACGCTGGTACCAGTGATACTCTCCGTCTCTCACTCGAAGCTCACAAACGTTGCGGGGGCAGATGCTACAGTTCACTCCTCCTCACAGATGAGGACACTGAAGCTGCCACGCCCACACACTAAGATATGACAAGGCTGGGCCTTGGACCCAGTTGGTCTGCTTTGAGAGTCCAGACGTATATTCCTAACTCTACGCTCTCTGAGTTCGGGGCTCACATCCATCCCTCCTCCCCTTAGGCACATTCTCTGGCTTTAGGCCCCATCAGCTTCTGTCCTCCTCCCTTCATATTTCTGCACGTTCCTCGTGCTTTTAATATTCATTTGTATCGTGCGTATCTCTTAGCCAAAAGGGGCCACTCAATCTCAGGGAGGAGAAAAAGACGGGAGAACACATCTTTGTACACTTACATTTCCATCTACTCTTGTTGATATGCCTAAGAACAGCGATAGGATCTTGTGGTCAGATGGAAGAATATTCCCAGTCCAGGTCTTGTCTTCACGCTGGGGATGGGCAGCAGGTGAAATATGGTGTCACTTCCTCTATCTTTTAAGCATTTTCCAACAATATGCTGATACTCCGTCTTTGGTTTAAAATTGTCATTAAGGGGGATGAATCCAAGCATTACATGTTTTATTTTCAAACTGACTTCAAATACCTTCCTTAGTTAGAAACCTATGGGAGTTAAGATGCAATAAAGCTTTGATGGACAGAAAGAAAATCATTCTGTCGAATATATGTGGCAAGAGGACGTGATTACCATGGTTTTCTATTTTTTTTTTTAAAGATTTTATTGATTCATTCAAGAGCGAGAGCATGCGTGTGCATGCACAGGTGCACGCAGCATGGGTGCATGGTGGGGAAGAAGGGGAGCAGCAGAGGGGGAGGAAGAGGGACGAGCAGACTCGCAGGGCTCCATGTCATGACCCTGAGATCAAGACCTGAACTGAAGTCAAGAGTCGGAGGCTCAACCTACAGAGTCACTCAGGCCCTACCATGGATTTCTTTTCCCCGAAGGAATTCCTATGGGACTGAACACAAATGGAATTGGATCCAACCCCATAACAAAACTTCAGTGATCTAGAACACACTGGAACATTGCAGATGTTAAGGTACTTTGATCCAAAAAAGAGATCCAAAATTGTAGCCTGTTTGTTCTTGTATTTCAGAAAATTCTGAGTTATTGATGTAAATTATTAAATAATTATAGCTATAATTATTATAGCTATTAGCTATTATAAAAACTCAGAAAATTCTGAGTTATTAATATAAATTATTAAATAATTATAGCTATTTTATAGCTATAATTATTATAGCTATTTTATAGCTATAATTATTATAGCTATTAGCTATTATAGCTAAATTATTAAATAATTATAGCACATTCATAATTAGGTTATTGTTCAGATAGTTGATAACATGTTTTAGAGATGATACACACTGAGGCACAAGGAAACCAGGTACTGGCCGTTAAGTTCAACCCACAGATAGCAAGTGCAAAGGCTGGGATTCTCACCTAGGACTGTCTTATGCTCTTAGCTGTACCTATGGCTTCCCAGTTTTAAGTCCACAGCAGATCAGAAGAAGGGCTGCAGCCCGCATCACTGTGAGAACAATGAAACCTACTTGGTAGCAGAATTAGAGCCAGACGGAAAAAGCAGATTAAAATCCAAAGTAAGTTCTTAAACATTAGAGAAGTTTGAGACCATTTAAGGAGGCAGATATCTTTAAACATTTCATTTTTTAAAAAGATTTTATTTACTTATTTGAGAGAGAGCATGAGCAGGGTGTGGGGCAGAGGGAAAAGCAGGCTCCCCACTGAGCAGTCAGAAGCCCGACATGGGACTTGATCCCAGGACCCTGAGATCATGACCTGAGCCGAAGGCAGATGCTTAACCGACTGAGCCACCCAGGCACCTGCTTCAAACAGTTTAAAAGCCACTCAGGACATCACTGTACAGTAACACAAAGCAACAGTTAGATTTTACACACGGATCACAAATGGTCAGGTTACAAATTCCATTGGGCATAAACTATCTGCAAAGACAGTACATAATGCATTTTAGATATGTTTCAATTGAAATGTTACATTAAAAAGTGCCCTTTCAGCACTCTGACAAATTCAGACGCTGACAATATTTCCTTCTCTGAAAAATATGCTAGTTGTTTTGCAAGAATTATTTCAATTAACCTGCAAAGCGACTTGAGGTGGAAAATATTCCTTTTATCTACATTTTACAGGTGGACATTTACAGAGAAGGCGAGTAAGGCTTAGGAAGGTAAGTAACTCCCCTAGGTCCCAGTCAGTAGTTTGGACGGAATCTGAATCTGGAACCTTTAATCTACTCTCAGTAACTTAAACACATAGCCTGCTCATTAAGAAAGTCACTGGGATACACATAATTATGTATGGCTTTTAATGATCCTTATCTCCTGCTACTCATGCTTCCGTGGATTCACCTCACCTCCTCCCCAAGTGGGCTTCTGACCAATGGGATCTGGCAAAGGTGAAGTGATGTCACCTCCCTGATTAGGTCAGAAGACTGTGATTTCCTTCTTGCTAGCAGGATTTCCTTCTTGCTGTCTTTGATGGAGGAAGGCGCCATGTTGGAGAGACTGCCATGGCTAGGAATTGAAGGCAGTGTCTGGCCAACGGGCAGCCAGGAACTGAGATGTGCTGTCCAACAACCTGTTAGAAGCTGAAGTCCTGGCAGCAAGGACATGAGTTCAGAAGCAGATGCTTTCCCATTTAAGCCCTGAGGTGACCACAGCCCGGGCTGACACCTTGAGACCCTGAGGGCAAGGACTCAGCCATTGCTGCTCCTGGATTCCTGACCTATAGAAACTGTGAGGTAAGAAATGTTTGTGGCATTAAGCTGCTGAGTTTTGCGGTAATCTGTTATGTAGTGATTGACAACTTAATATGGGAATGTACTAGTACTAAAGGCCCATGTTGGTCAAAGAAAGGAGAACTTTTATCTTAAGTGACTCAAACATCTTTTAAGATAATTTTAACTAGGACTCACTTTTGAATTATTTCTGGGAAAAGCAGCAAATGAAAATGTCGTTCCAGAAGTGAAGAGATTCAGTAGACTGAAACTAAGAAGTCTTTTTTTCCACGCTTCACCAAGCTGAAGCTCTGAAGAACCAGGAAGCCCCAACCCAGGGCTTAAGCCAATCTCCCTGCTGTCCCAGAAGAAGAGAGACAGACGTAGGACCATGAAATCCTAGGCCTGGTGTCTATGCACAGGAACATCTTGAGCAGTATTATATCTCTCTCTATTCATGGCATTCTCCTTCCTGAAAGCAGACTGTGATATTTTTGGCACCAAGACAGCCATAAACAATTATTTTTAAAGGGAGAGAAAAGGAAATTACCTACTCAAAAAATTAATGCTGTAGATTACTCAGAAAGCAACGCTGAAGCAGTAGACAGGAAATGGAAGGAACAGATTGTTTCCAATGTCAACATAATTGTACCTCTTCAACACTCATCCTGCCCACACACTCACACTTTATACCTGACCAAGACAATGGACAAAGCAGCCGGGATAGGAAGGTGGTTGTCCAGAAGAAAATGAATGATTTTCATATTTCCTACCTTTCTCATTTTCCCATTCATGCACTATTCTTGTAAATGCCTAATACCTGAGGGTCACATTAACATACGAATGACTGGTTATTTGCTCTGCTTCCTTCTGAGCTATTTCTGGCCTATGTTGGGGCTGCTAAAAAAATTTCTCATTTGACATTTTGCTTATGCAGGAGTTAATTTTCTGTTCCATAAACTCATTGATTTCTGCAAGCTATCATTTCGAAGTAAAGTTTGTCCCATGACGACCACTTTCACTGTCCCATTCTCTCCAGCATTTTATTCCCACAGAGATGTTAATTCTCGGAGTGAACTCATAAACAGTACCTTGGCCTCTACCTTCTAGGCTCAATTCTGGCTATGTGGATGATGTCTTTGCTCTGTGAAACAGTAAGTTTCAGGTCCACAGGGCCTTGCCCCTTAGTTTTCACACGTACCCCTTATCATTTGAGACCCAAACAAAAATCAAAAAGAGTTTAGGTCTGACATAAACACCAGTCTATTTAATGGTGATGATCCAGTAAAAAAAAACCCTCAACATAAATATAACTGAAACATGGTGAATCCCGAATATTTTCATATTATAGTATCAATATATTATATATGTACTATAATGTACATATAGTATATATAATGTATAGTGTGTGTGTGTGTGTGTGTGTGTAGTATTTATTTAACATCCCATATAGGGGAATACCACAGTTAATCCTTCTTCTATGATCTGAATAATCACAGAGCCATCAGCTGTGGTGTGTGTGTGACTTTGAGTGTGTTTAATTTAGTGTAAAACTCTCTAGACAGGGGCGCCTTGGTGGATCAGTCCTTAAGTATCTGCCTTTGGCTCAGGTCATGATCCCTGGGTCCTGGGATCTAGCCCAGCATCAGGTTCCCTGCTTGGCTGGCAGCCTGCTTCTACTTTCCCGCTCCCCCTGCTTCTGTTCCCTCTCTTGCTGTATGTCTCTCTGTCAAATAAATAAATAAAATCTTTAAAAAACAAAACAACAACAACAACAACACTCTAGACAATTGAGAAGAACAGCGACCCCTGTCCCTGCAGGGGGAGCCTGGAGGGGTTCCTCCCAGCTCTGTCTTCAATCTGCTTTGTGACTTTCCACACCTTAATTCCTCCATCTTTAAACAACCAAGAATGAAGGCACAGAACTTCAAAGGCCTCCTATGGCTCTGCAAGGATATAGATACATTGCAGTCATTGGCTCATTTACTGAGATCACTTAATCAAATGCCAAGTACTTTGTTTTACTCACTCTATTTTCCAGGAGAAAGGCCAATTCTTCCTTGGGTGCCGCCTGCTACCTTTGGTACCAAGCTCTATCCTTGGCCTACTGCTCCTAGAATGTTCCCAAAGGGAAACACCTACTTTTCCATCCGGATATCATGTCTACCAGACAGTCCTCACTCAGGTTTGCTCATCCTCGGTTAGAGTAGGTCTCTCATTCCTTCTGCAAAACTCAGTTGATACGAGTTACCCAGGGTAGTGAAGTACTTTGTTTCCCATCTGCCTCTTCCCCACCGGGACACTGAATTCCTTATGACCAGACACGTCTTCAACAGAATTTAATCCCATTGCCTGTTTTGTTCCCTGTCATTTTTCCAGGGCCCCGGCATGTAATAGTAGCCAAGGAAATATTTTCTGAACAGGAGAATGAATAAACATATGAATTATTACCTATTGACCTTGGTCTCATCATTACCTTTCAGAGGACAGCATATTATAAAAATTAAACAAATGATTGGAAGTCACAAAAAATAATTTACGCTTCCAGAACATCCTAATGAGTCTGGAAAAAAAATCTATTTTACAAAGTACAATGTCAAAGCATAATTATTTTGTTAAAAAAGTAAAAGTAAAAATATTTCTTCAAATTTAGAAGCTTGCCAACATCATGTACTAAGCTATTTCAAAGGTCAGTGGGAGTCTGAGAAAAATCACATCTAGAAAAGATGAAGAGTAATTTCACTAGCAATGTCTTCTTTCAAGTCCATGGTTCAGTTTTAATAAAAAAAAAGTCAGAGACGTTATTATGAAATTATTTTTTGGGACTGAATTCCACCTTAATTGTGGATTCCACAATTTGCTCTTCACATTTTCATTTTTAACAGACTTTAAAAATGTATCCTGCCAATACTAACATAGTATCGTGTTAATAGCTTTAGCATTCTGACATAACCTCATTTCAATTTCTTAAGTAGAAAAAGTCTAAGAAACCACCTCTTTGTATATAAAATGTAGCTTCACTTCTGTAAACAGCTTGTAAGTTACCAACAATTCACAATATCTACCTCTAGCTTATGTGTGGTCAAAATTATTAGAACTAATCCAAGAAGCAATAATCTATGGACAAACACATACATTATTAGCCTATTTCAAATATGTGTAGTGTATATTCTAAAGATGGCCATATATTTTAAAGATTTAATAAAATTATAATAGCTATTTGTCATGTCTTTTCTCAATCAATTACAACTCACTGATAAATCCATCCTATGATTTTCTTTCAAAATTTATCAGAACTCCTTTTATTAATTTTCCTTAACATAAAAGAAATTCAAGATATTTAGGCTATAAATAGAAAAATATCTACAATCATGCCCAATGACATAGCACCAATCCCTATAAACACCTTGCTATGGATACATTTTATTAAGTCTACGTTTTCAGCCCAAAACGAGATCACGCAACCTTGGGACTGGCTGGCTAAAATGTACTACGTTGTGACAAGCTTTCTATAGCATTAGACGTATTTTGGTGACACTTCCATTGTTGCAAAATAGTTCATTCTACAGAGGTACCATATCCAGCCAGGCTTTTGTTTGGGGATATTGAGGACTTTAGTAAACATGCACATACTCCAGGCATTTTTAACTTCAGTCCTATTGCCACTCTGGACTGGACAATCTTAGCTTTGGGGGGTTTGTCCTGTGGATTGTAGGATGTTTGGTAGCATGGCTGGCCCCTTGCTACTGCATGCGGTAGGACCCCCTCCCTGAAGCTGGGGCAACCTGGAATTTCTCCAAACATTGCCAAATACTCTCCGAGGAATGAAATTGTCCTGAATTAGGAGCCACTCCCGCGGACAAATAAGTGCATATACAATGGATTATCTCCCCTACCTTCCCTGAGCTAGAACTGCTAAACCAAATGGCATGACTTGTAGAAGTTTTGATTATGTGTGGCCAAATGGTTTCTCCTGAAGACAGATCATGTCAGCTCCCCTAGCCAAGAGCACACAGCGAGATGTTCTGTTTTACTTTCTCACCAGCATTCAACTGTTTCCTTTTTAAAACATCTAAGCCAATCTGAGAGTATCTCATTACTGCTTAAAATGTATGTTTTAAAACTACTTGGACGATAAAACACTTTACAGTATGTTTTTGCATCATCTGTATTTGCTTTTTGGTGAACACTTTTTTGGGGGTGTCTTTTTCTAATAAAGGATTTTCTTTCTTTGGTTTTCTAAGTGTTCTTTATACATTAAGAAATTGCCACTGACTATCTTATGTTGCAAATTCTTTCTTTCTTTCTTTCTTCCTTTCTTTCTTTCTTTCTTTTTTTAAGATTTTACTTATTTATTTGACAGAGATCACAAGTAGGCAGAGAGGCAGGCAGAGAGAGAGGAAGGGAAGTAGGCTCCCCAGCGAGCAGAGAGCCCAATGTGGGGCTCAATCCCAGGACCCTGAGATCATAACCTGAGCTGAAGGCAGAGGCTTTAACCCACTGAACCATCCAGACACCCCTGCAAATACTTTCTTCCTCATTTTCTTATCTACCTTTATTTTCATTTATTTTTTTATGCAAAAACTTCATAATATTGTATCTCTCTGCAGTTGCTTTTATCAGTTCTGATCTTGGCATTATGTTAAAAAGTACTTTCCCTCCTCAAAATTATATAAATATTAAACTATATTCTCTTACAGTACTTTTCTTCTTTTTTCCTGATTTCGTACATTAAATATTTTAAGCATACACTTTTTGGGGGGACTAATGTGTAAGGCAATTTTCAAAATATTGTGACAGTTAAGAGAAGGGGTCTGGATATAGGGATGATTGGGCTCCCCAGACCAGTTCACTATTACCTTTCTCTCTGCCAGCTTCACAGCTGTATTCCTTCCTTCTTCCCAGCTAGGTCTCCCATCATGATCATAATTCCATCACAAAACAGGTGCCAACAGAACAAAACAATGTAAATGGAGGAAAAAGGGAAGAAACAGAAACCAAACTTATCTGTGAACGTGAAAACGCATCAACGAGTTGAGGGAAGAAAACTAGTATGTTGGTGGTACGGGCTGCGATTGCTTGCCGTTGGCTGAATGAAGTCTTATTCTGTTTAGCTCCACCCCTCTGCCCTTCGAGATTTGTGGAGTGCCGTAAGCACACAAAGTGTTTCCACATCTGCAACCTCCT